>NC_092715.1:22634023-22992288 GCF_047496885.1 Scyliorhinus torazame
CCAGCCCGTCTGACACATATAATAGCAGGTCATCCACATACAGCAATACCCGGTGCTCCCTACTCCCCCTCCTAATCCCCTGCCACTCTACTGACCCCCTTAGGGCCATCACCAAGGGTTCTATCACCAACGCAAACTGTAGCAACGACTGTGGACACCCCTGCCTCGTTCCCCTATACAACCCGAAACTCCATGAGCTTGTTTCATTGGTCCGTGTGCTCGCCACGGGGGCCACGTACAACAGATGCACCCATGCCACAAACTTTGGCTCAGACCCAAACCTTCCCAGGACCTCGAATAGGTACCGCAACTCCACTTGATCAAATGCCTTCTCCGCGTCCATAGACATCACCAGCTCCGGTACCCGTCCCCTCAATGGGGTTATGATCACCTTATATTGCTCGAGAGTTGCTTACCCTTTATGATGCCCGTTTGGTCCTCTACAGCCACCCTGGAACGCATCCTTCCATCCTCCCTGCCACTAACTTAGCCAGCACTTTTACATCCATACTTAACAGCGATTTGGGCTTGCATGACCCTCATTCTAAAGGGTCCTTCTCTTTCTTTGGTATGAGCATAGTCGTCGTCTGTGCCATTGTCTCCGGCAGCTCCCCTTCTCCAGCATCATGCTAAATGTCTGCAGTAGGTGTGGTGCCAATTCAGCCGCAAACTCCTCATAAAACTCCACCGGGTACCCGTCCGGCTCCGGGGCCTTCCTCGACTTCATCCCTCTTATACTCTCCATTACCTCCCTCAGCCCTAAAGACTCCTCTAGTGCCTGCCTCCTCTCCTCATCCAGCTGTGGAAATTCCAACCCATCTAAAAACTGCCTCATTTCCCCATCTTCACCGCCTGGGATCCGCCCTACACAATTCCTCATAATATCCCCTGAACGCCTTGTTTATCTTTCCCGGCTCTGACGTTACCTCCCTTGTCCCTGTCCGTATGCTCAGGATTATTGGGGGGGTTGCCATTTAGGGTAGCCAGGGATAGGTTTAGGTATTTGGGGAGCCAGGTGACTGGAAAGTGGGCGACGCTACGTAAAAGGAACTTGAAGTTGGTGAGGAGATGCCCTCTGGACGTGGCCTGCCTCCGTAGCTGGTTGGCCCTCTGGAAGCGGCCTGCCTCCATAGCTGGTTGGCTGTCATGCGGCTTGCCTTTCTCTCCATATTCAAACTGCACCTCCCTCGCTCTCCATAGCTGCCCAACTGCCCTTCCTGCCATTAACCTGTCGAACTGCCCCTGTACCTTTTTCGCCAATCCCTCCGTGCTGGGGGCACTCATACTCCCTGTCTACCTCGACTATCTCGCCCAATAATTGTTCATACTCCTCTCTCTTTTTCCTACCTTCGTGCACCTTGAATGAGATATCCCCCCTCAAACCACTGCCTTCAATGCCTTCCAGAATGTGGCCGCCGATACCACCCCGTTTCGGTTCAAACCTACATACTTTTCAAGAAAAATACTTTTCACTGTACCTCGGTACACACGACAATAAACAAATCCAATCTAATCCAATCCAATCCGTAGTCCTTAATCACCAACCACACCTTATCACAAAACCCCCTGTCTGCTAACCAGATAGTCGAGGAGGGCGGAGTATTCAAAGGCCCCCACCGTGGAGGGATTGGCGAAAAGAAAATAGTTACAGGAACAGTTTGACAGGTTAACGGTGGGAAGGGACGGAGAGAAGGCAAGCCGCATGATAGCCCACCAGCGACGGAGGCAGGCCGTGTTGAGGGAAATACAGAGGGTGCGGACAGGGGCGGGAGAGGTAGTGCCGGAGCCGGGGAAGATAAACGAGGCGCTCATGACAGAAGAAGGTACACACAAGGTGCTGTTAGGGTGGGAGTTCAGGATTTTGACCCAGCCACAGTGAAGGAACAGTGGTATATTTCCAAGTCATAATGGTGAGTGGTTTAGAGTGGAACTTGCAGGTGGTGGTGTTCCCATGTGTGTGCTGCCCTTGTCCTTCCAGATTTTAGTGGTGCTGGGTTTGGAAGGAGCTGTCTAAGGAACCTGGGTGTGTTCCTGCAGTGCATCTTGTAGATGGGACACGTCACTGTTGCTGTTCATCGGTGGTGGACGGAGTGAATATTTGTGGAAGGGGCATCAATCAATTAATGTACATTTCTTCGTGCCACTCCTTCCAACCTCCGGCCATCTCCTGCCCCAATAACAATTCCCTTCTTATACTCCCATCTTTATTTGCTCTTAATTTTGGTTACACTTGCCCACCAAGTTCATGCTTTCCTGCCACTTTCTAAAATGAATTCTTGGGATGTTGGCTTTTAAAAAAAAATAAGGTTAGAGTACCCAATTCCTTTTTTTCCAAGGGGCAATTTAGCATGGCCAATTCACCTACCCTGCACATCTTTGGGTTGTGGGGTGAGAACCACGCAGACACTGGGAGAATGTGCAAACTCCACACGGACAGTGACCCGGGGCCGGGATTGAACCCGGGTCCTCGATGCCGTGAGTCAGCAGTGCTAACCACTGGGCCACCGTACCGCTCTGGGACGTTGGCTTTGCTGACGAGATTGTCATTTATTGCTCATTCTTAGTTTCCCTGATAAAGTATTTTCCTTCAACTGCTGCTGACGACTGTAGTTCGTTGTAGTGGTTTGATGCATCTTGGTCAGATACTTCAGAGTCACAGGTTGATGTAAGACTAAGGTGACCCAGACAGATAGAGGATTGTAGAAACAGCAATATGTATTTATATAGCCTCTTTAACACAATGGAATACTCTGAGACACTTCACAGGAGCATTATAAATCAAAGTATGACACCAAGCCACTTAAGCGGACATTAGGTCAGATGACAAGAGATAGCTTTTAAGGGTGTCTAAAAGAAGGAAAACGAGTTAGAGAGGCAAAGATGCTCAGGAAGGATATTCTAGAGTTTAGGCTCTAAGAAACTGGAAGTACAAACTGCTTCTCAAGGGTAATAAATTGAAGATGCTCAAATTGAAGAATTCAAGGAGCCTCTAACTCGGAGGGTTGTAGGGCTAGAGAAGATGACAGAGATATGCAGAAGAGAGGCCATGGAAAGATTTGAAAATGGATGAGTATTTTAAAATGAAGGCATTGATTTACGGGGAGCCAGCCAATCTAGATAAGCAGAAATGGGTGATGGGGAACAGGACACAAGCAGCAGAGTTTTTGATGAACTCATTTATGGAGAGTAAAAATAGGAGACCAGTCAGGAGTGTGTTGGTATAGTCACGAGGTAAAGAAGGAATATATGAGGGTTTCAGCAGTAGAGTACTTGAATCAGTGTTGAAGTCAGGTCATGTTAGAGGTAGAAACAGACAGTCTTTCATGGCCTGAATATGAGGATGGAAGCTCTGGTTCTCTAAGAAAATTGGTGAAGAAGTTGAAATTTAACAATCCACCAACTCATGGCCAATATGAACTCACTAATTGGAGCAGAAGTAAGCCATTCAGCCCCTTGTACCTGCTCCGTCATTCAATAAAATCATAGTTGATTTGTTTGTGTTTCCAATTCTGCATTCCCATTTTCAGCAGACTGCCTGTTTTGTAGCTTCACCAGGTTTACACCTCATTTGAAGTATGCCTGGTACCGCTCCTGGCATGCCCTCCGGCACTCTTCATTGAACCGTGTTTGTTCTCTGTGTTTGCTGATAGTGGAGTGAGTGATATAGAAGGGCATGAGGTTACATATTGTGCTTCAATGCAGTTCTGTTGATGGCCCACAGAGCCTCACGATTGTCCAGCCCCGAGCTACGAGATCTGTTCCGAATCTATCCCATTTAGCACAGTGATTATGCCACACAACCCGAGTAGCAATATTCTCAGTATGAAGATGGACTTCATCTCCACAGGGATTGTGCAGTAGTAGCTCCTAGCAATACTACCATAGACAAATGCATCTGCCACAGGACGTTTGGTGAAGGCAAAGCCAAGTGGGCTTTTGCCTTTTGTTGATGCTCTCAGTTTGGCAGAAAGGTCCTTCAAGATTGGCCAGCTCGGTCGATGGAGTCAAAGGGTATCGGGGGGGTAGGTGGAAATGTTGGAGTCGAGGTCCCAATCAGATCTTCCATGATCTTGGTGAATGGTGTTGCAGGTTTGTGGGGCTGAATGGCCTACTCCTAATTCATAATTTTGTATAAAAGTAAAATACTGCGCATGCTGGCATCACATTTCTTCAGAACTAAAAGGAGGTAAGCAGAGTTGTGTTGGACTTGAATCATTAACTCCGCTTCCTGCTGCTGAACTGGTTGAGTTTTCAGTACATTCTGTCTTTACCCCTTTGAAGTTGGATTTCCCCCAGTTAATTATTCTTACACTGGGCTGTTCTCTGTCTTTTTCCATAATCAACCTAAGCCGTGTTGGCAGCATGGTAGCACAGTGGCTAGCACTGTGGCTTCACAGCATCAGGGTCCCAGGTATGTTTCCCGGCTGGGTCACTGTCTGTGCGGAGTCTGCACATTCTCCCTGTGTCTGCGTGGGTTTCCTCCGGGTGCTCTGGTTTCCTCCCACTAGTCCCGAAAGACATGCTGTTAGGTAATTTGGACATTCTGAATTCTCCCTCTGTGTATCCTAACAGGCGCTGGAATGTGGCGACTTGGAGCTTTTCACAGTAACTTCATAGCAGTGTCAATGTCAGCCTGCTTGTGACACTAATAAAGATTATTATTATTGTAACCAAGAATATTTATTATAATCTTTATTGTCACAAGTAGGCTTACATTAACACTGCAATGAAGTTATTGTGAAAAGCCCCTAGTCGCCACACTCTGGCACCTGTTCGGGTACACTGAGGGAGAATTCAGAATGTCCAATTCACCTTAACAGCACTTGGGACTTGTGGCAGGAAACCGGAGCACCCGGAGGAAACCCATGCAGACACGGGGAGAACGTGCAGACTCTGCACAGACAGTGACCGAATCAAGCCTGGGACCCCCTGTGTTGCTTATCTTTGAGCCAGATCCCTGTAATAGCCTCAGCGTCAGATTTAAACTCTCGTCAGCTGGCCCATTCTTTTGCCATTGATGTAAGTGAAAGAAAGATCTTTAAGTTCTTTATCTGTGAAGCTGGATTGACTGATGCATTGTCAATGTTTCAATGCTTGAAACCAGAGATTAAAAGTAACATGGTGAAACTGAAAGCTTCAGTGGAAGTGGGCGAGACCTTTGTCGAAGAGTGAAGTACACTTTTGGAAATTATTTGTTTTGCTATTTCTGCAAAGAGCAAAGCATTGAATTGGTATAAGAAAATTTCTAACATTCCAAAGAAAAGCCGAGTGTTTGGAGCCTGCAATTAGCTGCTTGATTTGCATTGTCAATTGCCAAGAGGAGGTGATCATCCAGCCCAGCCAGAGACTGTTGTTTGGAATCTCATTTTTCAAATAGCAAAATACTGCAGAGTTTTTAAAAACTTGCACAGATCACAGAAGAGCTTGTTACCTGAACTGTGTGCTGCCTCTCCAAAATGACCTATTATACAAGGACTTAACAATGTGCCACTGCTGGCGTACCTGAAGAAAATAAATTGGGAATTGATGTCATATTGTGCACAAAGGCTGCCTGCACTAGGTTAGTAGGGAATTGGCATAGCTGCTTCCAAATAGGCATGCTTATTCTCTCTCCAATAAAAACTGCGTCATTATTTGCTTAGCTTTAATAAGCCCAGGGCATCCTTGATTACTAAAATGTTTCCAAATGGACATTTTAATTGAGATTATCCAGTTCACCCCTCCCTGCCCCTTCTGGCATGTTTTTCACAATCAAACTGCTCCTACTTATCATTTGCATTGCAAGTCTGTATTGCTTAATATAGTGTGTCTGTAGTGTAAGTTTAAAATGCATGTATGCTTCAGTGGACAATCCTTAATTACTTAAAATAGAGGGCATTGTGCCAAGTACCAGTGTTGCCACGAGGCTTGCTTAGCATAATGGTATGAGAAGAATTATAATTTGGTGTTGTGGCAATATATTTCTTCTGTGGTGTGCGTAACTATCGCACATCCTACTATTGGCACAAGCACCAAGAGTTCTGGAACCAGTAGTTGACAGCAGCGTTGTCAATGCACCTGGAGGTACTTCCTCCAGGGACAGCCTAAAGTTTGAAGGGATCAAATCTGTAATTTTATTGTTGGCTGTTTAGTCATGGCAAATATTCAAAGTGACATTGTATTTTCTGAAATCCCAGTGCCAAAAGTTAGTGCACCTAAGTCAGTCCTTTAACCTGCACACCCTCAGTTTGAACGCAGCCGGGAGCACTGAGCTAGAAGTCTCCAACTTGAAGGCCATAATGGGTGCTTCAGGCATCTTTAAACAATAGCAGTTTGCGTTTATATAAACAGTAAATTAAGGTTGAATGGAATATTGCCAGAGCGCCTGCAGGAATGACCTGGTGTTGGTTGAAAGTGCACTGCCATCTTTTACATCAGACAGCGCCAAGGTTCAGGAGTTTACTCCTGCGCTTCTGTCAGAGTGATCTGTCAGAGGAATAGGAGAGGCACTGAGGACATTCCTGGCTAATATCCAAGCTAAATGCGGTTGGACTGATATTAGGTTATTGTTAATCAGTCCGGATAATACAATGAGAATGAGGAGAGATAAAAACACAGTGCTGGGAAATCTCATTAGGTCTGGCAACTCTGGAGAGAGACATTGAGTTAAGGTTTCAGGGTCAGATGGGCATTAACTGTTTTTGAGTTGATGCTCATCTGGTGAAAGGTCAGAGACCTGAAGTGTTAATTATGTTTTTCTCTCCACAGATCCTGCCATAACCTGCTGAGTGTTTCCAGCATTTTTTATTTTGATCTGAGATTTCCGACATCCACAGTATTCTGCTTTTTGATTTCTGGTTGGCTTACTAATGATTAATTTTATTCATGTATGTCAATATTTTGTTTTTTCAGGTTTCCATAAATGGCACACAGCTGTCAGATGGATCTGTGGGATCAGAGTTCACAGAGGTCCCTCAGGTAGGATCAGCTGTACATTTTATCTTTCGCTTTTATAAATTGTGCAACACTTTATAGATGCGATGGTATTCTGAAGGTTCCCATGATTCATTTCTGAGGTTAAGAATAACAAAGCCACGTTTATTGGCCACCCTTTGTGGTTCTGAGAAGTAGCTTTTAAAACATACAGGCAATTTGTACAACTGCGCAGTAAAAGTAAACAGTAAAGGAAGTGCCACAGTCCCAGATGACCATAGGCTGCTTTCCCCTTTGAGGGCGAGAGGTGACTGGTGGTGATTTAACCTGAGGGCCACCACACCTCAAGGTTGAGAGGGCGGACATTCATGAACAACCTCATCCGAGATGGGAATTGGACCTATGCTGTTAGTCTTACTCTACATCACAGCTGTCCAGCCAAATAAGCTAAGGAAAGGAGCTTAAGAATATTCAGCAAGTCCACATTGACTCTCAACAATTTTTATAGAAGACCATGGAGAGCATTTTATCTGGCTGCATCACAGCCTGGTATGGCAACTCAAGACCGTAAGAAACTGCAGTGAGTCGTGAACACAGCCCAGTCCATCATGCGGTCCCGCCTCCCAAGCCATCCAAGGGCAGCACAGTAGCACAAGTGGGTAGCACTGGCTTCACAACTCCAGGATCCCAGGTTCGATTCCCCACTGGGTCACTGTCTGTGCGGAGTCTGCACGTTCTCCTCGTGTCTGCGTGGGTTTCCTCCGGGTGCTCCGGTTTCCTCCCACAGTCCAAAGACGTGCAGGTTAGGTGGATTGGCCATGATAAATTGCCCTTAGTGACCATAAAGGTTAGGAGGGGTTATTGGGTTACGGGGAAAGGGTGGAAGTGAGGGCGTAAGTCGGTCGGTGCAGACTCGATGGGCCTCATGGCCTCATTCTGCACTGTATGTTCTATGTTCATTGGCTCTGTCTACACCGCCCGTTGGGAAAGTGGGCAGCATAATCAAAGACCCCTCCCACCCGGTTATTCTCTCTTCCAACCTCTTCCATCGGGCAGCAGATACAAACGTCTCCAATAAGATATACTCCACAACTTGGGAACCCTCTCCAGTCCTTCATTTTGCATATAACTGAATTTGCTTCCCTTCGGAAGCTCTAAACTCTCCTGCCGCTCTTCCAGACTTGTAAATCTCTCCTACATGTATAGATCCCTTGCCCTCACCAGCCCCACCTCTCTCCACCTCCTATACATGCCATCTGTCTCAAACCCATGGTATTAGCACTGACATCCCCTCCATCCTAAAGTGTCTCCTCAACTTGTTCCACACCTTAATTGTGGACTGTACCACCGGCCTCTCTGTCTACCTCCGTGCCACCGGTAGCACCGCCATCACCATGATCCTAAGCAGGATCCCCTACAGGACTCCACATCCATCCTATCTCATTCTAATCGCTCTCCCACCCACCACCGGGTCCCCACCTTCGCATTCGCCATCCAATAATAGTGCAGCAGATTCGGTAACGCCAGCCCCCCTTTTGCCTCTGCCTCTTCACCCTTGGTATCTTCCCTGCCTATATAAACTCCGAAATCGCTACATCCAGTTTCCGGAAAAAGGCCTTCGGAATGAAGATCAGGAAGGTCTGAAATACAAACAAAACCTTGGCAGAACGTCCATTTGTACCACCTGACCCTCCCTGTCAATGTCAGGTGTAACGTATCCCATCTCAGAAAGTCCTCCCTAACCTCCGCCACCAACTTTGTTAGGTTCCTTTTGTGCATCATCGCCCAGTCCCCCGTCACCTGCACCTCCAGAAACCTAAACCAATCCCTGGCCACCCTAATTTGGCTCCCCGACCCGTCTCATTCACTCGCTCTTTCCGACTTTCAGTTTCTAGCTCAAGTGTGCCCATAATTCTCCCCGTACTCTCCAGTGGGTCTGATACGAACAGCAGCCGTACAATGTTACCTGTGTTCTGTACTCCCCCTCAAAATCCGCTGCCACTCTACTGATGCCCTAAGGTCCAGCGCCTGCCTCTTTTCCTCTTCCAAGGGCTCTATCGCCAGAGCGAATAACTGCGGCGACAGCGAACACCCTTGTCTCGTTCCCCTGTACAGCCCGAAGCTCCATGAACTCATCTCGTTTGTCCGTACGCTCGCCATCGGGGCCACGTACAGCAGACGTAACCACGCCACAAACTTAGGCCCAAACCTTCCCAGAACCTCGAGCAGATACTGCCGCCACTCCACCCAGTCGCAAACCTTCTCCGCGTCCATAGAGACCACAACCTCTGATACCCATCCTTCGAGGGGGTCATGATCGCGTTTTTTTTAGGAAACATTTTATTGAGGCATTTAAAGTTTTAACATTTCAATATATTAACATTCTAAATAACAGAACGGTCCGAATGATCACATTTAATAACTGCCTAATGTTACTGGAAAGTTGTCTGCCCTTCACAAAATCCCCGGAACGCATCCTTCCATCCTCCCCGCCACTAACATGGCCAACACTTTCACATCTGTATTTAACAATTATATGAGCCTGTAGGACCCACACTCCAACGGGTCCTTCCCCTTCGGGATTAGCGTGATTGACGCCTGGGTCAGTATGTCCGGCAGCTCCCCCGTCTCCAGCGCCTCGCTAAACACCCCCAGTAAATGTGGTGCCAGCTCCGTCGCAAACCCCTTATAGAACTCCGCTAGATAACAGTTGGGCCCCGGGGCCTTTCCCGACTTCATCCCTTTTATACTTTCCATCACCTCTCTGAACCCTAAAGGATCCTCCAGCGCCTGCCTCTTTTCCTCTTCCAGCCGTGGGAATTCCAGCTCGTTCAAAAGCCGCCCCATGTCCCTTTCCTCAGCCCCTAGATCGGCCCTATACAATTTCTTGTAGTACTCCTTGCCTGTCTCCGTCGTCGATGGGCTAGCATACGGCTCATCTTCTATCCATATTCATAATGCACTCCCCTCGTCCTCTGTAACTGCCCCACTGCCTTCTCTGTCGTCAGCCTAATGAACTGCCCCTGTAACTTTTCTTTTCGCCAATCCCACCAATGGGGGTCCCTCAAATATTTCTTGTCCACCATGACTATCTCCCCCAACAACCGTACATATTCCTCCTCCCTCCTCCTATCTCTATATGCCTGGAACAAGATTATCTTCCTGCTGAACCACCACGGATCCACCATTCCCATCCCTTCCATGAACCCTCCCAGCTCCTTCGCCATCCTCAACCTTCCCATTGACTTGGGGCTCGATCTATCCTCCCTCGGCTCCAGTACACAATTAAAATCACCCCTCATAATCAACTGATCTTGTCCGGTCTGGAATCGCTCCAGGCAACCCATCACAAACCCCACGTTATCCCAATTAGGCGCATAAACATTCACTAGCACCATTGGCATCCCCTCCAACATACCGCTCACTATCTCGTATCACTCCCTGGGTCCTGCACTTCCTTGGCCCTTACAAACCCCATCCTTTTTCTAAGCAGGATGGCCACCTCCTGTGACTTTGAATCAAACCCCGAGTGAAATACCTGGCCCACGCATCCCTTTCTCAACCTGACCTGATCCTTCACTCGGAGGTGCGTCTCCTGAAGAAAGACCACCCCTGCTTTCAAGCTCCTCAAGGGCGCAAAGACCTGGGACCTCTTCACTGGCCCGTTCAGCCCTCGTATAATAACAATAATCTTTATTAGTGTCACAAGTAGGCTTACATTAACACGACAATGAAGTTACTGTGAAAATCCCCTAGTCGCCACACTCTGGCGCCTGTTCAGGTACACTGAGGGAGAATTCAGAATGTCCAATTCACCTAACAGCATGTCATTCGGGACTTGTGGGAGGAAACCGGAGCGCCCAGAGGAAACCCACGCAGACACGGGGGGAACGTGCAGACTCCACACAAACAGCGACCCAAGCCGTGATTGGAACTCGGGTCCCCAGCGCCGTGAAGCAACAATGCCAACCACTGCCACCGTGCCGCCCTAAGTAAGAATAGAACTGGAGCACTGTACAGTATTGGTCTCTTTATTTGACGAAAGATGTTAATGTGTTAGCAGTTCAGAGAAGGTTTATGAGACTAATGCCAGGAATGGACGCGTTGTCCGAAGAAAGGGTGGACAGGTTAGGCTTGTATTGATTAGAGTTTAGAAGATTAAGAGGCAGCTTGATTGAAACAGACAAGATCCATAGGGCTCTTGACAGAGTGGTTGTCAAGTGAATGTTTCCTCTTTCAGAACCTAGAACTAGGCGTCACTGTTTTAAAATAAGGGGTTACCCATTTAGAACAGATATGAGGATAAATTTGTTTCACTCAGAGTCATGAGTCTTTGAAACTCTTCCTCAAAGGATTTGGAAGCAGTGTTTTAATATTTTTAAGGAATGGCTAGCTAGATTCTTGATTAATAAGTGGGTGTAAAGTTATGCAAGGTAGGCAGGAATGTGGGCTTGAAGTTACAGTCAGATCTTATTGAATCGCAAAGCAGGTTTAAAGGCCAAATGTCCTACTCCTAATTCGTATGTTCATATGTTGGACAAGTTGGGACTATACCCTGTTACGAACCTACCGGAGGCTTGCACCTCCACACCTCCTCTACTGTCCGCCATCCTCCCCTTCCAATTCTGTCTTCTTTAATTTCACCCTAAACTGGGCCCATCCAAGATGGCTCTCTTCTCCATCGATGACCCCGTTCCTACTCCAACTCTGCCACATCGCGTTGCCCCCCCCCCCAACTTGACCAACCACCACAATACCTACATCACTTCCGTTCGCCAGCGTGGCAGCTCCTCCTATCTACCCCTCCCCCCATTTTCTCCTCTGGCTGTGCAAACGGCTCCCTGTGGACCCCACCCTCCCCACACGAACAAAGACACATCCAAAACCTCAGGTCACCGCCTCCAAAACAGAAAAAAACACCACAGGGTCGGGCAGTTGCCCCCTTACAAACTTATTGCCCCTTAACAAACAATCACAGCAACAAAATCACCTCACTGAGAAGACCCCCCGCACCCTCTGGGGCCCCCACACTACCCGCATCTTCCGAACTTTGTTCTTCCAGCTCCTTCGTCTCTCATCAACATTCAGTTCTTCCCCAGTTTATGGGCTCTAATAAAGTCAGTGACCTCCTCTGGGATTTCACAATAGTACTCCTGTCCTTCAAAAGTCACCCACAGTTTCATCGGATACTGCACCCCAAACCTGATCTGCTTTTGGTACAGAACCGCCTTGTTGAACCTGGTGCACCTTTTCGCCAGCTCCACTCCAATGTCTTTATAGATTCGGGCACTGTACGCCTCCCATTCGCAATTCCAATTCTCACTGCAGGGTCGCCTCCTTCTCCACAAACTTATGGAGCCTCGCAATCAGTGCCCACAGTGGCTCCCCACTGTTGGCTTCTGCCTTGGGGACCTGTGCACCCTATCCATCTCTGGGCCCTTGTCCAGCACCCCCTCCGCCACCAGCCCCGCCAGAATCCTAGAGATGTATCTCGTGGCACTCATGCCTTCCACACCTTCAGGCAAGCCCACAATTCGCAGGTTCTGTCTTCTGAATCTATTCTCCTGCTCCTCTACTTTTGCCCTTAAGCGATTTGCAAAGGTCCCCCAGGAGCCCCACCTTCACCTCCAATGCCACCGCTTGATCACTGTTGTCAGACATCGCCTTCTCCATCTCCCAGATCTGCGACTACTGTGCCTCCTTCTTGACTCTCCATCGATCCTTTCAAGGATGCTACCGTTCCCTCGATGGCCTTCGACTGTTCTTCCTGCATCTCCTTTAGCTGCTGGTGGAACCCCTCTCTGATGAACACCATCAGCTTCTCCATCTGAGATTTTCCAGCTTGTGACAACCCTTCCTCCTCCGCCATCTTTACAATTGTTGCTGCGCCTCAAGTCTCCTACAAATCCTAGACAAGGTGTTTAACCTTCTGCCGGGTCAGATAGTCAGCAGAAATGCCACCCCTGGGGACAACTTCTCCTCCACACCTTCAGCTATACTTTCGGGTTAAAAGAGCTCAAATCAACGCCTTCGAGCTAGAGCGGCCATGTGTGCGACTCCATGGCCGCCACCGGAAGTCCTTGCATGCTCTCTTTAAGATAATTTCCACACACAAGATCTTGGCCCTTCTGAGTTTTATTAATTTTAAAATAAAATCTCCACACTCGGGAAAAGCCATCACTCCCAAACAGACTTCAACCTTTTGCAAGTTCAGCCAAAAGCTGTCATTTGAGAATTGGTCAACATTTGCAGAAAGAAAGGAGCACCCAGATGGAGCAAAGGCCCACGGTCCATCAACTTTGCCTCTTACCATCCTGGTAATCGTAGTGAACAATGATAATAAGGTTGTTGGTTTATCACAGCAATCAATCGCAATCATTTAGTCTACAACACATCCATTTACATAGAAGGAAAGCTTCCTTGGTGGAGAGCTTTTGGAGCTGTTTGTCTAGAGTCATCCTGTTGTCCCAAGCATTCTGCATAAGACACATGTCAAAATGTTATTTTGTGAAAGAAATTGAATGAAGCACTACTGACTACTTCTATATCCCCAGATGATCTTTTCTTAGACAACAAAATTATCTTGTAAACAAACAAAACAGTATCTGAAAATTTTCCCAGGCTCTCTTATCCCACGTCTAGCTTTGGCTCACCTTTCTTGTTTCTGTCATATTCTGCATGTTAATAACATGACTTCACCACTCCATAAGTGTGGCCAAAGTCCAGATCCATATACCGCACTTCTTATTGCGTGTGTAGTTTGCAAAATGGATAGTTGGACAAAGCAGTCAACAAAACGTTTCCCCAAACCAGTGTATTAACTGCACTGAGTGGTTAACTGGTCATAATAGTCTGTGTGGATGTTTCTTCACTGAATTGATCGTACTTATCAGGGAGTTTATCGCTCTCGTTTACTTTTATATGGGGGAAAAAGCAAGACTCTGTATGGGAGAAATTTTGTAGTGTTTTATAAAGTTGCTGAATAGCTGTCCTTTGCTGCATAACGGCTTTATAATAGATATCAATTAAGTGGGGCAAATCTGATCAGCGTGTATAATTGGCACTTGCATCGTACTTTTTTTTTAGATGAAATCAAGAGTGTAAGCGTCCTTCTTGTTTATTTCCTTTGTTCCCATTTCTTATTTTTATTATTTTTGGCCCGTGGACTCATAATTGGAATGTGCCTTTGAGCAGAAGAATGCTTGCCATGACAGTGCGCTCCTTGGTTTGGTATTTTGGAGAGGAGAAATCGGACGTCTCTGTGGCGAGTGAATGAACTGGTTTCGGAGAAAGTTGGTGCGGTGGGCTAACTGGCAGCCGGTGGGTTGGCCAGGGACAGTGAGAGCTGTGCCTGACAGCAGTCAGCGATTGGTTCCTGCCAGGTGTTTTTTCAGTGAGAGCCTTCCAGAAGTGGCTGCCTCCTCAGCTGCTGGTTGCCTGCTGTCTGAGTCTGCAGTGAAGATCATTACAAGCTGAAGGAAAATAAATTACCTAATTGAAGGCCTAAGTTTGAGAAAGAAAGGAAGACATCCATCTGCATCAAAGATCCTTTATTCTTTTTAAAAAGTATTTTCTTGACCTCTCAACCACCCGTTTCCAACCAAAGCCACTGGTATTAATATAAAATCTTAATTTTGCATGTGTTGTGACTGGGCGAAGTGAGGCTGGACTGGACCGTGCACTAGACCGTGTTGTAACAAGAGGGAGGCTGTGTCATTTGCTTGCTCATGGCAACTTGAGCTCTGTCAATCATTTATGTCAGTCTTTTCACAGGGTTATATTTTGTAAGTCTGTAAATTATGAGTGATGTGACACATATGTCTTGCACTTGAGAAGTTGAGCTGCATTTTGTGCTCAAGTTATACTACCAAGAAAGGCGAAGTGTAGATGAAATTAAAATAAAAGCAAATTATGGCGGATGCTGGGATCTGAAACAAAAACAGCAAATACTGGACAATCGCAGCAGGTCTGACAGCATCTGTGGAGAGAAAAGGGAGCAAATGTTTTGAGTCTGGATGTCAAAGACTCAAAACGTTAGCTCCCTTTTCTCTGCACAGATGCTGTCAGACCTGCTGAGATTGTCCAATATTGGCTGTAAGTGTAGCTGTACAGTGAAGCCGACCGGGCAGCCCTTGATGTTGCCCTGTGGCTGTGACAAGCAACTTGTCATTGTAACTTGGTGTTATTTGGCACCCTGGAAGTAGAGTTAAATCTCTCAGTCATATTACCAATAATGATCTTGTAAATCTATAACTTGCCATTCGCACTTATGTTACACTTTGTGGTCAAGTCAAATTTAGTTTTTATTCTTGGGGACTCTGGTATCTGCACCCATGTTTCAGGATCATTCTACTTGCTCTAGCCAAAAGGAGCAGAGAAGATAGTTTCTTCGTGCAAGTGTCAAACACCCACCCACTGCATCTTGACTTTTCTCAAAGCCGATAAACGGCTGCCACCTCCGGGCAAACCCCTCCACAGAACCCCTCAAGGCGAACTTTATCTTTATCCTTTCCAACCTGAGAAACTCTGCCAGGTCACTCACGCACACCCCCGGTTTCGGGGGGCCCCCCCGAGTCCCTCCATTCTAATAATATCCATCTCCGGGCTACCAGGGAGGCAAAGGCCAAAACATCTGCCTCTCTTGCCCCCCTGGAATCCCGGGTCTTCTGACACTCCAAAGATCACCATTTCTGGACTCGGGACCACCTTCACCTTCAGGACCCCCGACATAACGTCGGCAAACCCCTGCCAGAATCCCCCAAGCTTCGGACAGGCCCAAAACGTGGACATGATTCTTGGACCCACCCGCACAGCACCCACACCTATCCGCCACCCCTTCGAAAAACCTGCGCATCCTGGCCACAGTCGTATATGCCCCGTGGACCACCTTAAACTGGATAAGGCTAAGCCTAGCACACGACGATGATGCATTCACTCTCCTCAGGGCATCCTCCCAAAACCAAGCCTCCAGCTCCCTGCCCAACTCTTACTCCCACCTGCGCTTCATTACCCCTATCGGGGCTCCCTTCCAGTATTTGCCACCTTTCTAAATAACTTGAGTATCATCTGATTGGATTCAATTTTGCTTCAAACTTCCTTTAAGATTACTCACAAATATCCTATATTTCCAGCTACCATGGTTTATTAGAAACTTATTTAAACCTTTTTACCATATTCCAGGTTGCAGATACTTTTCACGTTGAACAATGCATCTCTTTGGCTGATCTAATCTTTCACCTGGGAATTAAACAGTGGCAAAGGTTGCTTGGAAAAACTTGTAGAAAGTGTCTGAGAAATCACAGCTGTTCTTCCATTATGAGCTTGTCCAATAGAGCTTGTCCGATAAAGGAGTGAGGGGCAGTAACGATGGCTGTGTCTACTTTACTCACACTTAAGACTAGTATAATTTTGGAGAGGAGTGGGCTGGAATTACGTTCTGCAAAACTAATTGGAATATTTTCTCCCTGTTTGAAAATTTGCAGAGAAAGTATCTTGTTCCAGACAACCGTGCTTTAACTGTCTGCCTTTTCTATATTTGGCTGGAACAGTACCATAGTGGTACAAGAAGCCATTCAAATGGGTGGTGTTAATAAGAATGTAGTGACAGTCGGGGACAGTACAGTCAGTGGGAGCAAGAGTCCAGACTGCTGTATTACCTGCCTGGTGGCAAAAGTTCAGGGCATCTTCTCTGGCTGGAGAGGAACTTGCAAGTGGATAATCGCTGGATTACTACCTGAGCCACAAGCAAATTGGCATAGCGTAAATCAGATTAGAGAGTTAAATGTGTGGCTCAAAGCTTAGTGAAGGAGAAATAGATTTCCATTTATAGGGCATTGGCACCAGGCCTGGGGAAAGTGTGTGCTGTAATGTTGGGACGGTCTTCACCTGAACCGTGCTGGGACCAGTATTTCTGGTGAGTCATATAACTAGGGCAGTAGCAAGGGTTTTAAAGTAAAAGTAGAGGTGATTGACCAAGTTTGGGAAGATGTGATAAATTAAATAGAGAAGATTAGGCAAGAGCGTAAAGCTGGAATAAGGTGATCAGAGCATGGCAGGATGGCACAGTGTGTACAAACATAGTGAACACAGCAGATAAGCCTGGAGGATACAAAAATAGTAAAAAGGCAGAACGAAAGGCTCTATCTGAATGCACGGAGCATTAGTAACAAAACCGATGAATTGACAGGGCAAATAGAAATAAATATTTTTTTAAAAAAAATTTAGAGTACCCAATTATTTTTTCCAATTAAGGGGCAATTTGTAACGTGGTCAATTCATCTATCCTGCACACCTTTGTGTTGTGGGGGTGAAACCCACGCAGACACTGGGAGAATGTGCAAACTCCACACAGACAGTGACCCAGGGCCAGTAGGCAGCAATGCCACCGTGCTGCCCCAAATAGAAATAAATATGATCTGATGGTTATTACAGAGACATGGCTACAATATGACAAAGACGAAGACTTGAATATTCAAGGTTACATAGCATTCTTCGATGGGCCAAATAGCCTTCCTCTACACTAGGGATTCTCGGATTCTATGATTTAGGAAGGACAGAAAGCTAGGAAATGATGGAGGAATAGCTCGGTTGATTAAGGATGACATTGGTACAATTGAGAGAGACAATCTTAATTCTGGACATAAAAATATAAAATCAGTCTGGGTAGAGATGAGAAATAGTCACATTAAGAAGCCACTTTTAGAAATGGCTTATAGGCCCCCTAACAGTAACCACACTGGGATGGCTTGTACAGGAAGAAATAATGTGAGATTGTGAAAGTGGTACTCATGGGTGATTTCAATGTACATGTAAATTGAACAAATCAGATTAGCAAAGTTAGCCTGGATGATGAGTTTCATAGTGTTTTTGGGGCAGTTTCTTAGAGCAGTATGTTCTAGAGCCAACCAGAGAGCAGGCCATACTGGATCAGCTAATGTGTAATGAGACATGCATCCCTCGTTAGCAGTGATCATAATATGAATTTCATGTTCAGTTTGAGGGAGAGAAGAGTGGATCTAAGAGAAGTGTTTTGAACTTAAATAACAGCAATTATAAGGGCACGAAGACCGAGCTAGCTAAAGGTAACTGGGAAATTTTATTAAGGGGTAGGTCAGTAGAGATGCAATGGCAGGCATTTCAGCAGATATTTTAGGATACTCGACAAAGATGCATTCCAATGAAAAAGAAAAATTATGGGAAGGATACACCATCTGTGGCTAACTAAGGAAGTTAAAGATAGCATCGAACTGAAAGAGAAAGTGTATAATACCACAAAGATGAGTGACGGGTCAGTAAATTAGACAGAATATAAGGAACAGCAAAGAATAACTAAAATCTGTGCTCTCGCTCTCTCTGTCTGTCTTCACTTTGGACGATACAAGTGACATCCCAGAAATAAATGTGGATCAGGAGATGAAAGGGAGGGAGGATAAAACTATTTCAATCACCGGGGAAAGGGTACTAAGAAAATTATTACAACTAAACACTGACAAGTCCCCATATCCTGATGGACTGCATCCTAAGATCTTTAAAGAAGTGGATGATGAAATAGTAGATGCATTGGTTTTAATTCTCAAATTGCCTAAATTCTGGAATGGTCTCTTCAGATTTGAAAATAGCAAATGTAACTCTGTTCAAGAAAGTCAAGAAAGGAGGGAGACTGGAAAATACAGGTCAGCTGGATTAATATCTGTCATTGGGAAAATGCTGGAATCTAGGATTAAGAAGGTTATTGTGGACAATTAGAGAATCTCTGCGCAATCATGGCAAAGGGAAATCATGTTTGACTAATTTATTGGAATGTATTGAGGAAGTAACAAGCAACATGGACAATGGGGATCCTGTGGATATGCTGCACATAAGTGACTTGGGTGACAGATGTATGGTTGCTAAATTTGCTGATGACAGAAAGAGAGGGTGGCACGGTTGTAGAGTGGTTAGCACTGTTACTTCACAGCTCCAGGGTCCCAGGTTTCATTCCCGGCTTGGGCCACTGTCTGTGCGGAGTCTGCACGTTCTCCCTGTATCTGCGTGGTTTCCTCCCACAGTCCAACGATGTGCAGGTTAGGTGGATTGGTCATGCTAAATTGCCCTTGGTGTCCAGAAATTATGGGTGGGGTTACAGGGGTAGGGTGGAGGTGTGGGTGGAGTGCTCTTTCCAAAGGCTGGTGCAGACTCGATGGGCCGATGGCCTCCTTCTGCACTGTCAATTCTATGAAAATCTATGGAAATAAATTGTTACGGGGACATAAGGAGCCGATAAAGGAATATAGATAGGTTAAGTGAATGTGCAAAAATTTGGCAGTTGGAGTATAATGTGGGAAAAAATGAATTGTTTGCTTTGGCAGGAATAGAAAAGCCGCATGTTTTAAGGGTGGCACAGTGGTTAGTTAAAACTGCTGCCTCACAGCTCCAGGATCCCGGGTTCAATTCCGACCTCGGGTGACTGTCTGTGTGGAGTTTGCACTTTCTCCCCGTGTCTGCGTGGGTTTCCTGTGGGTGCTCGGTTTCCTTCCACAGTCTAAAGATCTGCAGGTTAGATGGATTGGCCATGCTAAATTACCGCTTAGTGTCTAACGGTTAGATGGGGTCACAGGGATAGGGCAGCGGAGTGAGCCTAGGTAGGGTGTTTTTTTTGGGTGGTGAGGGGGGGGGAGGTGTCGGTGCAGACCTGATGGGCCGAATGGCGGCCTCCTGCACTGTAGAGATCTGTGGATTCTATTTCAGTGCAGAAAGATTGCAGAACTCTGAGCTACAGAAGGACTGTGTCGTAGCACATGAATTACAAAACTTGGTATGCAGGTGCAATAAGTGATTTGGAAAGCAAATAGTTTCTTGAAAGAGGAGCATACAAACTTGTGTAATAGGAACAGAAGTAGGCCATTCGGCCCCTTGGGTTTGCGCCACCATTCAATAAGATCATGGCTAATCTGTTTGTGTTTCAAATTCCACATTCCCGATGGGCTACCCCGATAACTTTTGATTCCCTTGCCTAACAAGAATCTATCTTCACCTTAAAAATATTCAATGACCCGATCTCCACTGCCTTCTGAGCGGAGTTCCAATTCACACAACCCTCAAAATATAATTCTCCTCATCTGAGTCCTAAAAGGGCGACCCTGAATTTTTAAATGGCGTATCCTATTTCTGGACTCGCCCACAAGAGAGAAGCACCCTTTCCACCTCAACCACGTCAATACTATTCAGGGTCTTATACACTTCAGTCAAGTCACCTCTCACTCGTTTAACTTCCAGTGAGAGCAAGCCCAGCCTGTCCACCTTTTCCTCATAATACAACCCACTCATTCCAGGTATCAATCGAGTAAAAAGCAAGTAAGTGGGACTGTGATATAGATATAATTAAACAGATTAACATCGAGAGAGAAGACCTGTCAGTTTTAGCGGGCTTAAAAGTGGATAACGGCCCAACCCCAGGTGAGGTGTATCCTAGAGAGTGTGAGGAAATAATGAGCAACATAGATCTTTTTTTAATATCTTTTTTATTGGCATTTCTCATATTTATAAACAGTTGTGTATATATACATCACATTTTTCTTACCCGCGTTAATTTACTTTATTTTACAGAAGATATTTTAGCTTTTAATTGGTCCTATATACATTTCGCCGTCCTCTGGTTTGGTCTATGGTTCCTCCCCCCTTCCGTTCTCTCCCCCCCCCATTGCATATGCCCCCTGTCCCTTCTCCCCTCCCCCTCCCCCTGTTGGCTTCAGCTGTGCTTTAGAACATAGAACATTACAGCGCAGTACAGGCCCTTCGGCCCTCGATGTTGCGCCGACCTGTGAAACCACTCTAAAGCCCATCTACACTATTCCCTTATCGTCCATATGTCTATCCAATGACCATTTGAATGCCCTTCGTGTTGGCGAGTCCACTACTGTTGCAGGCAGGGCATTCCACGCCCTTACTACTCTCTGAGTAAAGAACCTACCTCTGACATCTGTCCTATATCTATCTCCCCTCAATTTAAAGCTATGTCCCCTCGTGCTAGACCTCATCATCTGAGGAAAAAGGCTCTCACTGTCCACCCTACCTAATCCTCTGATCATCTTGTATGCCTCAATTAAGTCACCTCTTAACCTTCTTCTCTCTAACAAAAACAGCCTCAAGTCCCTCAGCCTTTCCTCATAAGATCTTCCCTCCATACCAGGCAACATTCTGGTAAATCTTCTCTGCCAGAATGTTGCCTTTTGTTTTATTTTTGGCAGGTGGGGGCGGTGTTTTAAACCCCCCCCCCCAAAGGTTGCGCAGTCCTTTGGTTCCTCCTCTATCTTGTTTTTTTTATTCTTAGCTTACTCCTCATTGCTGGCCTTGAACAGGTTTTGGAACAGACCGACAAACTGCTCCCAAGTATCTAGGGAGCCTTCCTCCAACCCTCGGATGGCATTTTCTCCAGGTGGAGAAATTCCGAGAGGTCAGCATGCCAGTCTGCAGCTGTGGGTGGTGCTGCCGATCGCCAGCCGAGCAGGATTCTCTGCCGTGCAATTAGGGAAGCAAAAGCAAGGGGGTTAACTCCCTTCCCCATGTGTTATTCTGGCTGCTCTGAGACCCTGAAAATTGCCAATATTGGGCATGGCTTCACCCGTACCCCCACAATCTTGGGCATTGCCTGGGAGAAGGCTGTCCAGAACCCCACAAGTTTGGGACAAGCCCAAAACACGTGGGTGTGGTTGGCCGGACCCCTCTGGCACCGTTCACATTTATCCTCAACCTCTGGGAAGAACTTGCTCATTCTGGTTCTGGTCAGGTGCGCTCTGTGCACCACTTTGAGTGCATTAGGCTGAGCCTTGTGCAGGAGGAGGTACAGACAGCCCTGCTCAATGCTTCGCTCCAGAGTCCCTACCCTACTTCTGTCCCCAGTTCGCCCTCCCATTTTTATCTGGTCTCGCCCAGTGCTATTCGAGCTCTGTCCAATAACTGTCCGTATGTTTTCCCACATAGGCACAGGCAGCAAAGAGGGGGTGCTATCAGGTCCTCTAGTAATGTGGTTTCTGGAGCCCCAGGGTACGTAACTGTCTCTTTGCGGAGGAAATGTTTCATTTGGAGATGTCTCATTCCCAGTCCTTTTGCTGGTTTCCACTTCCTCGTCAGTTCGTCCAGTGTTGCCAGTCTGTGCCCTATGTAAAAGTCCCCCACCCCATCCTACCTCCATCTTTTGAAGGTGGTATCTAGCATGGCTGGGGGAATCTATGATTGCCGCAGCTGGGGGACATTTTAGTTATCCCGCAGTGTTGTCTCAGCTGGGCCCAGGTTTTCAACATGGCCGTTACGCTCGTTGTGCATCTTGTTGAGGAGGGTGGGAGTGCTGCTGTAGCCAGGGCCCGGAGGGTCATTCCTTTACAGGATGCCTCCTCCATTTGTACCCAATCTGCGCCAGGTTTGTGTACCATCCCCTCACTCTTTGTGCTGTTGCTGCCCAGTGGTAGCATTGTAGGTTCGGTAAAGCAAAGCCCCCTTTGATTCCCCCCCCCCCCCCACCCACCCACAAACCCCATTATTAGACTGTCTTCATTTATTAGACTGTCTTCATTCTGGAAGAAGGCCTTGGGGATGAAGATCGGTTAGGATCTAAACAGGAAGAGGAACCTCGGCAGCACATTCATCTTAATCGTCTGCACTCTCCCCACCACGGAGAGTGGCAGTGAGTCCCACCTTTGTAGGTTCTTTTTTACTTCTTCCACCAGGCTGGTCAGGTTCCACTTGTGGATCGGTGTAGTCTCCGGCTATCTGGATCTCATAGAATTTACAGTGCAGAAGGAGGCCATTCGGCCCATCGAGTCTGCACCGGCTCTTGGAAAGAGCACCCTACCCAAGGTCAACACCGCCACCCTATCCCCACCCAACACTAAGGGCAATTTTGGACACTAAGGGCAATTTATCATGGCCAATCCACCTAACCTGCACATCTTTGGACTGTGGGAGGAAACCGGAGCACCCGGAGGAAACCCACGCACACACGGGGAGGATGTGCAGACTCCGCACAGACAGTGACCCAAGCCGGAATCGAACCTGGGACCCTGGAGCTGTGAAGCAATTGTGCTATCCACAAGGCTACCGTGCTGCCCCCTCCAGGTAACGGAATCTGTTCTGGGCTGTTTTAAACGGGAGGCCCTTCCGCCCCGCCCCTCCCCCCTTTTGGGTTCACTGGGAATGCCTCACTTTTGCCCAGGTTAAGTTTGTAGCCCGAAAAGGGTGGTGGTGGGGGGGGGGGGGTCATTATTACATTCAGCAGCCGCCCGATGTTCGCTGTGAGCTGCCTACCCTTGACAAAGCCCGTTTGGTCCTGTGCGACCACCTCCGGTATGCAGCCTTTTGGCCAGGACATTTGTGAGTATTTTCGCATCCACATTCGGCAGTGAAATGGGTCTGTATGATACACATTCCGTCGGGTCTTTATCTTTTTTGGGTGTCAGTGAAATTGTGGCCTGCACTAGCGTTGGGGGGGGGGGGGGGGGGGGGGGGGGGGGCAGACAGAGTTCCCCTTGCCAGTGAGTCCATGAGTAAGTCCTTTGGGTGTGGGGTCAGGACTGGTGCAAGTTTTTTTATTAGAAGTCCGCCGGGAACCCGTTTGGGTCCCAGTGCCTTCCCCGCCTGCATGGAGCTGGTGCTCTCCATAATTTCTCCCAGATCTATTGGTGCTTCCAGTTTCCCCCTTCTGTCTTCCCCCACAACTGGTAGTTCCAATCCGTCTAAGAACTGTTTCATCCCAGAGTCTCCTTTGGGGGGCTCGGAGGTGTACAGTCCCTGGTAGAAGGCCTCAAATGCCCGATTGACCTGCTTTGGTTCTGTTACCAGTCTGCCCCTGCTATCCTTGACCTGCGCTATTTCCCTCGTGGCTGCCTGCTTTCTCAGCTGGTGAGCCAATAGGCGGTCTGCCTTGTCTCTGTGTTCATAGAAGGTCCCATGTGTCTGGCGGAGTTGGTTCACTGCTTTCCTGGTGGATAACAGGTTAAAGTCCATTTGCAGCTTTTTCCTCTCCGCCAGCAGCTCTACGGCTTTGGAGTATTTTCTGTCGACTTCTAGAATGAAGTCCACCAGTTGCCTGCCCACCCTCTCTTTCCTATCTCTGTTTGCCTTGTAGGCTATGACCTCTCCTCTCTAATCATGGCCTTCAGTGCCTCCCAAAACGTGGAGGGTGAGACCTCCCCGTTTGGGTTGTTACTAACGTAATCACCTATGGCCCGCAATGTTTTTTGGCAGATGGCCTTGTCGGCCAGGAGGTTCGTGTCCAGTCTCCATGTGGGGCGCTGGGCACAGCCTGTCTTCAACCTCACATCCATGTAGTGTGGAGTGTGGTCGGAGCTGACGATCGCAGGGTTTTGCGCTCCCATGATCTCCCTGGAAGCACCGTTTTCCCCACTCCAAAGAAGTCGATACGGGTGTATACCTTGTGCACTTGTGAGAAATATGAGAATTCTTTTTCTCCTGGGTGTCGGAACCTCCATGGGTCCACCACCCCCATCTGCTCCATCAATGCTCCTAGTTCCTTAGCCATGCCAGGCCTTTCCCCCGTTCTTGGGTATGGTCGGTTGGTCAGTGGGTCCTGTACGCAGTTGAAGTGGTCCCCCCCCCCCCCCCCCCCCCATAATCAGTCGGCAGGTGTCAACGTCGGGGATTTCCGCCACGGTCTTTGTGAATTCTGTGTCGTCCCAGTTGGGAGCGCACACATTTACCAGTATCACCGGTGCCCTTTCCAGGACACTGCAGACCATGACATACCATCCTCCTGGGTCCGTGACTGTCTTGGCTTCTGTAAACCTCGTCCTCTTCTTGATTAGTATTACCACTCCCCTTGCCCTCTCCCCGTAACATGAGTGTCCCACCCAGGCTTTCTTACTAGCAGTCGGTCTTCTCCCTCCGGTGCATCTCTTGTAAGTAGATTATGTCTGCTTTTAGGCTTCTGAAGTCGGCGAAGACTCTGGATCTTTTCACTGGGCCGTTTAGTCCCTTACGTTCCAGGTAACAATCCTGGGGGGGGTTTCTGACCCCCCGCTCCTGCGGGATCACCCATACTTACCTGGTGAACGCGCCCCTTTGTTAGGGGGCCGTCCAAATGGCCGCGGTCGCAGCTCTCGCAGTCTACAAAATTATATGGGGCATAGACAGACTGGATAGTCAGAGGCTTTTCCCCAGGGTAGAGGGGTCAATTACTAGGGGGCATAGGTTTAAGGTGAGAGGGGCAAGGTTTAGAGTAGATGTACGAGGCAAGTTTTTTACGCAGAGGGTAGTGGGTGCCTGGAACTCGCTACCGGAGGAGGTGGTGGAAGCAGGGACGATAGTCACATTTAAGGGGCATCTTGACAAATACATGAATAGGATGGGAATAGAGGGATACGGACCCAGGAAGTGTAGAAGATTGTAGTTTAGTCGGGCAGCAGGGCTTGGAGGGTTGAAGGGCCTGTTCCTGTGCTGTACATTTCTTTGTTCTTTGAGGTTGGGCCCCAGTGCTGCAGGGTTTCCCTTTGTCCAGGGGGCACCCAACATGGCCGCCAGCTATGTGTACACCACGTGGGTGTGCCCCTGCTCTCCGGGGTCTCCCTTTGCCCTGATCCCCTCCCGAGTGGCTGTTTGCGGCACCATCGTGGTTCCTCGCCCTGCTCCTGTTCTATTTCTCACCTCAACTTTCCCTTTGCTTCCTTTTTGTTCTGCGCTCCCCCCTGATCCCTTTCACCCCTCCCTCTTATCGCCTGTCCCTCTGTTCCCCCCGTGTACTTCCCCTCCACCCCCCCACCGCCCCTTATTGCCAGGCGCTTCCTCTCCCCTGAGTGGTGCGCCGAAGCCCTCCATTCTGCCCTCTCGTGTTGGCCCTCTTCGCTAGTACGGTGGCTCCCTTTCCAGTACTTGCCCAGCTCTGGCCCTGCTTTACCTTCCTCCTTCCACCCCTTATCTCCCCCTCCTGTCTGCTTTTCACATTCTCGCTCCCCTTGCTCTGCTCCTGCTCATCACATTGAGAGAAGAGACTAGCCTGAAAACGAGGCAGCACAGACCCATGTAAAACAGAGAACATATGCATATAGTTTGTGATATTATTGTCTATCCTCCGCTCTTTGTTCTGATTCTTTTTTCCGCCCCTGCATCTTTCATTGTTGTTGCGATTGTTCCTCCCCCAATTTGTTCGATTTAACATACTCGTCAGCTTCCGCTGGGATGTTGAAATACAGTTCCTTTCCTTTGAATGTTACCCAGAGTCTGGCCGGGAATAACATCACAAATCGCATCCCACTTTTGTAGAGTGCTGATTTTGCTCTGTTGAACTCGGCCCTCTTTTTTGCCAGGTCCGCCCCAATGTCTTGGTACACACTTATGTTCTTCCCTTCCCACATGCACGATTTCACCTGATGGGCCCACCTTAAGATTTTTTACCATTCCTGGAACCGGTGCAGCTTCGCGATAATCGCTCTGGGCTGCTCCCCGGCTTTGGGCCTGGGCCGGGGCGACCTGTGTGCCCTGTCAATTTCTGAGGGGTTTAGAAAGCCTTCCCTCCCCACTAGCTTGCCCAGCATTTGGGCGATGTAGCCTGTTGGGTCTCTGCCCTCTTATCACCTCTGGCAGACTCACTATTCTTTTTTTTTTAAATTTAGAGTGCCCAATTAAATTTTTCCAATTAAGGGACAATTTAACATGGCCAATCCACCTACTCTGCACATCTTTGGGTTGTGGGGGCGAAACCCACGCAAATACGGGGAGAATGTGCAAACTCCACACGGACAATGACCCAGAGCCGGGATCGAACCTGGGACCTCGGCGCCGTGAGGCTGCAGGGCTAACCCACAGCGCCACTGTGCTGCCCCAGGCTCACTATTCTGATGCTCTGCCGCCTGGACCTGTTTTCCTATTCCTTCACTTTCTCTCTTAGGTTCCCCTGGATCGTCACCAACCTTCTCACCTCGGTTTCCAGTGCTCCAATCCTGTCGCTGTGGTCCGAGGTGGCCTTCTCCAACTCCAGGATTGTTTTCTCCTGCACCTCCAGGCCTTTGATGGTTTGCTGCATTTTGTTTGTCGCCTCCGACATCACCACCTTCATCATCAAGTTGAGCTCCGTCCTGATCGCTTCCTTTATGGCATTTACCTCCCTTTTCAGCACTTCCCATTCTTCCCCCTGTGCGGGAGTGGGGATGGTTGCCACGTCCTGTTCCTGCTCCACTGTTCGGTTTGCCAGCTTCTCCCCTTCCTGGTTCGCCTGAACCTCCGCCTCGCCTCGTGGGGCCATCTGCCTGCGCGCCCGCAGCTCCTGCCCTTTTCCTTCGCTGCTGCTCCTTACATCGTGCCGTCCCCTTGATTTATTATTATATCCAGGCACATTCCTTTTGTGTGCCTTTCGCTGCCTTTTGGTGAGATTTTTAAGCCGAAATTCTCGATAAATTGCCTCTGTTGGGTTCGTTTGGGAGGGGAGCCACCTGATGTGCATCTGCTCAGCACACCGCCACTACCAGAACGGACGGTCTGCCTTTCTCTGATGTCACTCTTTGCTTTTCCCACTGTTTATCCTGAGCAACGTCGATAATGGGGATCCTGTGGATGTGCTGCATGTCAAAAATGTGTATTTCCAGCATTTTCCCTATGACATATTAAGCTAGCTCACCTTTAGTTTCCTGTTTTCTGTCTCCCTCCTTGAATATTTGCTATTTTCAAATCTGACGGGACCATTCCAGAATTTAGGCAATTTGAGAATTAAAACTAATGCATTTACTATTTCTGCCGCCACTTATTTAAAGACTTTAGGATGTAGTCCATCAGAACATGGGAACTTGCCAGCTTTTGGTTCTAATAATATTCTCAGTACCCTTTCCCCGGTGATTAAAATAATTTTATCGTTCTTCCCTTTCATCTCTTGATTCACATTTATTTCTAGAATGTTATTTATATCCTCAAGTGAAAACAGAGTGTGAGGCATGAGAGGAGATTGCAGGGGATCTGATGCTAATTTTCCAATCCTCTCTGGCCACAGCACTGGAGGGCAGCTAATGTACCGTTATTCAAGAAGGGAAGTACAGAAAAGATGTTTTTTTCAGTCCAGCGAATCTAACATCAGTGGTACGGCAATTATTGGAAAAGGTTTTGAGGGACAGAATTAACCTCCACTTGGAGAGGCAAGGATTAATCAATAGTAGTCAGCATGGCTTTGTCAGGGGGAGAACTAACAAATTTGATTTAATTTTTTGAGGAGGTAACTAGATGTGTAGATGAAGGCAGTGCAGTTGATGTAGTCTACATAGTCTTCAGTAAGCCTTTTAGCAAGATCCCTCTGTTGCTCTGTTTATCTGGTTGTAAATATGGCGGTTAATAAGGTCGCCTTTCTTAATCCTAATTATGTTTCTACTTTCAGAGTCGCCAGGTATCTCTCGATACCGCCACAAGGTTCAACCCGAATACCGATCAAAGAGCCAATACACCATTTAGTCAGTTCAAAGTCAATACTATTTATTTACACACACAGTAAGATCTACTCATGCACAACAGTACTACAAACTAAACTATCTCTAATGCTAAAGCCTATACTTAACTTCGGGTGCCAACTTAGTCAGAGGAACAATGGCCGTTGTTCGGATCTGAGGCTGTTGGGTTCGAAGAGATACAGGAGAACAGCTAATGTCGTCCGTCTGGTAGCGAGCGTTGACCTTGAACTTACTTGCTTCTGGTGATGCTGGTGGATGGGTCTCTCCGCCTGAGAGCCAAATCCAAGAGAGTGAATCTCTCGTGGGGGTTCCTTCTTATACTTGGAGGGGCTTTGCGCGCTTTTAGGTGGGCCTTAAACTTGGCCCCAATTAATTGGGCAGCTTCTCGATCATTGTTATCGATCTTGACCAATAAAGGGGTGGGTGCCCTGATGGCTGGGCGTGTCTTAGGTGGCCGTTGGCCTTGCTTTGTTTGTGTCTTTCTGGCGCCGGGATGTCTGTAACAGTATCAACTACCTGAGTGTTAGTCCTTTGTTCCTCGGAGATGGGCCATCAATATGCTAATCGACCCAGAGTTTCGATTCCGTCTGGTAACTGCTTCCCAAATATACATTCAGGCACTGTGCCTGCTTGTTGTCTAGCATTGTCCACATTTCCCTACATTCTTTGTGAGCGTCCATTTTGTATTCTGGAAGTGCCCATCCCAGATGGCTACACCTCTTGGGAGAGTGATCAAGAAGGCCATGGGCTATTTGGCATATTGTACCTAAAATTGGCTCCGTGGCAGGAGGGGTAAATGGTGGAAGATTGTTTTTATGACTGGAAGCCTGTGTCCAATGGTGTATCTCAAGGATCTGTGCTCGGTCCCTTGCTGCTTGTAGTCTTCTTTAATGATTGAGATGGGAATGTGGGGGGTATGATCAGTAAGTTTGCCAATGAAATGCAAATTGATGGTCTGGTAACCCAAGGAAAGTCTTAGGTTAGACGGTGATAGAGATAGGCTGGTCAGATAGACAGAATAGTGAAAATTGCACTTTAACCGTGAAAAGTCAGAGCTGATACATTTTGAGAGGACTAATAAGGCGAGGGCCTTTATTAACCAAGGCATAAAATATAAGAGCAGGGAGGTGTTGATGGAGTAGTGTGTGCAGTTCAGGTTGTAGGAAGGATGTGATTGCATTAGAAAGGGTGCAGAGAAGATTCACGAGAATGTTGCTTGGGCTGGAGTGTTTCAGCTATGAAGAGAGGCTGGGGTTGTTTTCTGAGTGGGGACTTTATTGAGGTGTACAAAATTATGAGGGATATACATAGGCTAGATAGAAAGAAACTTCTCCTTTCAATAACCATGGGGCATAAATTTAAAGTAAAGAGTAGAAGATTTAGAGAGGATTTGAGGAAGAACGTTTTCACCCAGGTGATGGGAATCTGTAACTCAGCTTGAAAGGGTGGTAGAGACAGGAACCCTCTCAATATTTCAATAGAATTTACATGAGCACTTGAAATGCCATAGCATATAAGGCTATGGACCAAGTGCTGGAAAATGGGATTAGTATAGATAGGTGTTTGGTGGCCGGTACACACACGATGGGCCGATGGGCATCTTTTGGTGCTATAAAGCTCTATGACTCTAAAACTCCTCTGAACTGCCTCGAATACATTTACATCCTTCCTGAAATAAAGGGACCAAAACTGCGCACACCACTCAAGATGTGGTCTCATCAATACCCTGTATATTTGAAGAAAACATTCTTACTTTTATGTTTGACTCCTCTTCTAAAATGTCATGGGTTCCATTATCCTTAAATGGAATATAAAAGTAAGGACATAGAACCAAAAAAGTACAGCACAGGAACAGGCCCTTCGGCCCTCCAAGCCTGCGCCGACCATGCTGACCGTCTAAACTCAAATCTTCTACACTTCCGGGGACCGTATCCATCTATTCCCATCCTATTCATGCATTTGCATATACATCTAGCTACAATTGTACAGGTGAGACCACGTCTAGAGTACTTTGCACAGTTTGGTCTCCTTATTTAAGAAAGGATATAAATGCATTAGATGCAGTTCAGAGAAGGTTCACTGGAATGACATCTGGAACTGTGCAGGGTGGTTACCTGATGAGGAAAGATTGAGCAAGCTGTGATCTTATTGAAACAGATAAGATCCTGAGGGGACTTGACAAGGTGGATTCTGAAAGGACTTTTCCCTATGGAAAAGACCAGAACTAGGGGACACAGTTTAAAAATGAAGGGGTCTCCCACTTCAGAAAGTGATGAGAATGTTTTTCGCTGGAGGGTCACGGGTCTTTCGAACTCTTTCTCAAAAGGCAATGGTGGCAGGGTCATTGAATATTTTTATGGCAGACATTTCTAGATTTTTGACTAATAAAGTAACCAAAGGATATTGGGGAGTAGATGGAATTGTGGAGTTGAGGCCACGATCAGATCAGCCAACTATGATCTTACAGAATGGTGTAGCAGGCTCAAGGGACTGAAGGGCCTAATCCTAATTCATTAAAACAAATTTTTTAGAGTACCCAATATTTTTATTCCAGTTAAGGGGCAATTTAGCGTGGCCAATCCACATCTTTAGGTTGTACAGATGAGACCCACGCAGACACTGGGAGAATGTGCAAACTCCACACGGACAGTGATCCGGGGCCAGGATCGAAACCAGGTCCTTGACGCTGTGAGGTGGCAGTGCTAACCACTGTGCCACCATGCCACCCTTACTCTTAATTCATATGTTTGCATGGATGTATGTTCATATGTTTCTACTACCTTAACTAGACAACCTTATTTATTGGGCGCGTTAACTATTTCAGCTTGCCATTCTCTGTCACTTTGAAAGGATTGTGCCAAGGGAGCGTTGCACTGATGGAGGTACTATCTTTTGATAAGATGTTGAACGATGGCACTTCTGGTGGACATAAAAGATCCTGAGGCACTGTTTCAGACAAGAGCAGGGATGTTTTCCCAGGCTCGATATGTCCTTAAACCAACAAAAATGAAATAAATATCTGATCATTAACATATTGTTGTTTGTGGGAGCTTGCCGTGCACGATTTGGCTTAAACTGTATCCACATTATTACAGTGAATACATTCCAAAATTATTTTTTGGCTTTTAAAGCATTGGACCAGGTCTTGAAATCATGAACGAAGCTATTGCTACGGACGCCAGACCAGATCCCAACAGTGGCTAAGATACTGGACGAGAAGGGAGTAGTGTCGGCGGTTTACGGGGCTATCATGGAAGAGGAGAAGGCACCGCTGGATGGGATCAAGGCAAAGTGGGTGGAAACGTTGGGAGAGGGTATGGAGAATAGGTTCTGGTGTGAGGTGCTCTGGAGGGTGAACACCGCCACCTCACGCGAGTCCAGGCTGATACAGCTGAAGGTGGTATATAGAGCGGACCTCACAAGGGCGAGGATAAGCCGGCTCTTTGAGGGGGTAGAAAATGTGTGTGATCGTTTGGGGGGGGGGGGGGGGGGGGGGGGGGGGGGGCGCAAATCACGTTCATGTGTTTTGGTCCTGTACAAAGCTGGAGGATTACCTGAAGGAGGTTTTTAGGGTAATCTCTAAAGTGGTGCACGTGAAACTGGACCCGGGCCCTCGGGAGGCCATATTCAGGGTGTCGGACCAGCCAGGGTTGGAAACGGGTGCGGAGGCAAGTTTGTATCGTTGATCGCCCGTAAGCGGATCCTGTTGAGATGGAAATCAACCCCTCCATCCTGTGCCCTGGCATGGCGGGGGGACCTCCTGGAATTCTTGATTCTTGAGAAAGTCAAATTTGAACTGGGGGGAAGGATGGAGGGGTTCTGCAACTCATGGGCGTTATTCATTATGCACTTTCGAGAATTGGATTACATCGAACGTTAGGCGGGTGGGGGGTTGGAGGGGACTGACTATGTATTAATGGTGACTATGCGTGATTCCTGATTCCTTTTTGTTATTTGTTATCATGTGGGATGCTGTTTGGGGGTTTGGTGGGAGGATGGGATTGTTGTTGTTGATATGGGGATTGACATTGCATTCGTTACTGATTATTGTTTATTGTTGGTGGGTGTAAATTTGGGAGAAAATATGAAAATGGAGGAGAATAAAAATATTTTAAAACAAAAGATACTGGACGAGAACGGCAACGTTTCTTTGTATTTTTAAATCTGTGCGGAAAGACTGATTCGTTTTAGGAGTGATTGCATGAGAAATAGGGCTTGGTTATTTTTGCAAATAAAACTTTATTATAACAAAAGAAAAACAATATTTAAAATTTGAACAGCTTACATGTATCTTACATTAGGAATAATATTATCAGGGATAGTCAGCATGGCTTTGTGAAGGGTAGGTCATGCCTCACAAACCTTATCGAGTTCTTTGAGAAGGTAACTGAACAGGTAGACGAGGGTAGAGCAGTTGATGTGGTGTATATGGATTTCAGCAAAGCGTTTGATAAGGTTCCCCACGGTAGGCTATTGCAGAAAATACGGAGGCTGGGGATTGAGGGTGATTTAGAGATGTGGATCAGAAATTGGCTAGCTGAAAGAAGACAGAGGGTGGTGGTTGATGGGAAATGTTCAGAATGGAGTTCAGTCACAAGTGGAGTACCACAAGGATCTGTTCTGGGGCCGTTGCTGTTTGTCATTTTTATCAATGACCTAGAGGAAGGCACAGAAGGGTGGGTGAGTAAATTTGCAGACGATAATAAAGTCGGTGGTGTTGTCGATAGTGTGGAAGGAAGTAGCAGGTTACAGAGGGATATAGATAAGCTGCAGAGCTGGGCTGAGAGGTGGCAAATGGAGTTTAATGTAGAGAAGTGTGAGGTGATTCACTTTGGAAGGAATAACAGGAATGTGGAATATTTGGCTAATGGTAAAGTTCTTGGAAGTGTGGATGAGCAGAGGGATCTAGGTGTCCATGTACATAGATCCCTGAAAGTTGCCACCCAGGTTGATAGGGTGGTGAAGAAGGCCTATGGAGTGTGGCCTTTATTGGTAGAGGAATTGAGTTCCGGAGTCAGGAGGTCATGTTGCAGCTGTACAGAACTCTGGTACGGCCGCATTTGGAGTATTGCGTACAGTTCTGGTCACCGCATTATAGGAAGGACGTGGAGGCTTTGGAGCGGGTGCAGAGGAGATTTACCAGGATGTTGCCTGGTATGGAGGGAAAATCTTATGAGGAAAGGCTGATGGACTTGAGGTTGTTTTCGTTGGAGAGAAGAAGGTTAAGAGGAGACTTAATAGAGGCATACAAAATGATTAGGGGGTTGGATAGGGTGGACAGTGAGAGCCTTCTCCCGCGGATGGAAATGGCTGGCACGAGGGGACATAACTTTAAACTGAGGAGTAATAGATATAGGACAGAGGTCAGAGGTAGGTTCTTTACGCAAAGAGTAGTGAGGCCGTGAAATGCCCTACCTGCTACAGTAGTGAACTCGCCAACATTGAGGGCATTTAAAAGTTTATTGGATAAACATATGGATGATAATGGTATAGTGTAGGTTAGATGGCTTTTGTTTCGGTGCAACATCGTGGGCCGAAGGGCCTGTACTGCGCTGTATTGTTCTATGTTCTATCTCTTAACCCTAACACACGATTTCCCATTAAACAGCATGTAAAATGAACATGTAGCTCTCAATTCCACTTAGACAGACAAAACAATACTAGCATTATAGAACATATTGTTGCTGGTAGTGAGACCGCTTCAGACCCTGTCTGAAAGCTTATCTCTGTGGCAATCTTTTCATGGCCTCATCTGATTGTTCTCCAAACCCTTCTTCCGCCACTTGTTCAAACAGAATTCCTTTATCTCTCTGAGCTCTGCCCAGCCCTCAAAGATGGTTCTGGTCTTGGAGTGTCCAGACTTGAACATATCGCTGTCTGGACTTTTGATTATCCACTTCCTTTTATACACAAGGACAGTGCCATGCTATGAATATGCAACGAACCTCCAAATACAAAAGAGGCCATCAGTCTGTGTAACGGGCTAATTACTGGTTAAAGCAGAGGTCCTGGAGGACAATGGATCTTGAGTGAATCATAGAATTTACAGTGCAGAAGGAGGCCTTTCGGCCCATCGCGTCTACACCGGCCCTTGGAACCCTACTTAAGCCCACGTATCCACCCTATCCCCATAACTCGGTAAACCCACCTAACCTTTTGGACACTAAAGGGCAATTTAGCGTGGCCAATCCACCTAACCTGCACATCTTTGGACTGCGGGAGGAAACCGGAGCATCCAGAAGAAACCCACGCACACACTGGGAGAAAGTGCAAACTCCACAGTCACCCGAGGCTGAAAATGAACCCGGGAGAGTGGAGCTGTGAGGAAGCAGTGCTAACCACTGTGCCATCGTGGCAGGAATGACCCTGGCTGAGCTCTTATTAGCGAGTTTAAGTCTAAGTGTGACAATGTAACTCAGTCCAGGTGTGGGTGTATACCTCCGATTCAGTACTAGCAGTTGTACCCTCAGGCTGTTAACCCCTAAATTGGCCTCAACATCTTCAATCCAATTTTCTAACATCTCCCAGGAGTCACACTAAGTAAGTACAATTACTTCTTGGATTTTCCAAAAATGATCCACTGTGCTACCCCCTTTTTCTTATCCCATTGCTTGATGGTTGATGCATGTTCTCAGCCATCTTAGCATTGGAATTGATGCAACTAAACACCTCGACTATACGCATCACTCTACCTTTTCAAGTGATTTCATTTGCTCTCTAATGAAATGAAAATTAAATGAAAATCGCTTATTGTCACAAGTAGGCTTCAATGAAGTTATTGTGAAAAGTCCCTAGTCGCCACATTCCGGCGCCTGTTCGGGGAGGCTGGTACGGGAATTGAACCGTGCTGCTGGCCTGCCTTGGTCTGCTTTCAAAGCCAGCGATTTAGCCCTGTGCTAAACAGCCCCTTTCCGATTTTGTTTCAACCACACTCCTTCCCAAATGGTCAGACGTTTTGAAATGTAAATGTAAAGTTATTGCTTAAAAACGAAAAATACATTTTAATTGTGGAATGAAGAACAAGTGAGATAAAGTTAAAATTGGAGACAACGGTTGTCCTGCTTTGTGTCACTGATTGATTTGAGCATGCTTCCACTACAGTCAGGTGATTGGAGAGATTGATCTCTTGTCTGACCTGACAGTCCAGTATTTTTTTTTCTTGTGTTGTTCAGGAGAGGTGTACATGTGAACAATTTGGTTGATGCTTGCAAAACTGCATTGTGGGTGAAAGGCTAACTGAGCGAGGCAATGTACAGGCCTGGATGGCTTCACCCCAATTTGTGGGTGGCACGGTAGCACAGTGGTTAGCACAGTTGCCTCACAACTCCAGGGTCCCACATTCGATTCCCGGCTTGGATCGCTGTCTGTTCGGAGTCTGCACATTCTCCCCGTGTGTGCGTGGGTTTCCTCCGCGTGCTCCGGTTTCCTCCCACAATCCAAAGATGTGCAGGTTAGGTGGATTGGCCATGCTAAATTACCCTTGGGTTAGGTGGGGTTACTGGCTTACAGGGATAGGTGGAGGTGTGGGCTTAAGTGTGGAGCTCTTTCCAGAGCCGGTGCAGACTCGATGGGCCTTATAGCCTCCTTCTGCACTGTAAATTTGATGAATTTGCTGCCCAAACATCTGTGGCCACCGTACCTGTTTTGTTCCAGATAATCAAACTCTAATAAATCACATTTTGCAAACCTTTGTTGAGAAACAAATTTAAGATTTGCAGAAAGTAATTTTCTACAGATGTTTAGGTCCATACGTCGATTGTTCAAGTTGTCCACTAAGTGATGCATTCTGCCTCCTATTGTCCCTTTCCCAGGCTGTGTTGATGGTGAGTGTGGGAAATTGAATATCGTGCAACATGCGCCACCTGAATTCTCTCAGTTTATCACCGATGTCTATCAGCACCAGGGAATCGCCTGCAGCTCTGCCGCTGTACATCTTACAACTTGAATGTCAGGAGAAATCATTTTAAGGGGAAAATCTACAGTTTTATTGCAGGGTGTTCTTTCACAGTTCAAATGGACACCAGGAAAACTTCATCTGCTTGTTCTTGGGCTTTATTGAATTCCGCACTCATAGAATTTACAGTGCAGAAGGAGGCCATTCGGCCCATCGAGTCTATACCGGCTCTTATAAAGAGCACCCTACCCAAGCCCACATCTCCACCCTATCCCCATAGCCCAGTAACCCCACCCAACAAGGGCAATTTTGGACACTAAGGGCAATTTATCATGGCCAATCCACCTAACCTGCACATCTTTGGATTGTGGGAGGAAACCGGAGCACCCGGAGGAAACCCACGCACACACGGGGAGGATGTGCAGACTCCGCACAGACAATGACCCAAGCCGGGAATCGAACCTGGGACCCTGGAGCTGTGAAGCAAAACTGTGCGAACCACCATGTTACCGTGCTGCCCTACTCTGTTGTCTGCTGGCTGATCCATGGCTTTGAGATTTTCAAACTTATTTATCGAAATACACTGCATTATCAGAACATACAAGCCATTCATTGTGGCATTCAGAAACTCAAAATATGCACTTGGTTTCCTTGATACTTCCACAAGAATTTCCTTTGGCTAAATTTACTTGGGAAGCCTGAAAAACTAAACAATAGTTCCATCGTGCCTGAAATTGTTTATATGATTTTTATGATTTGGTGACGTGATTATGAGCACCCATTTAAAAAGCACATTTCTTCCTTTTACTATTCTTTCTTTCATTTTGAAAATAAATATTAGTATGCTGTATTAAAATGAATAAAGGGCACCAAGGTCACAGGCTCATTAAAAATAATCCCATGTCGGGTCACTGGCCAGGTTCATTTCCTTTTTTATTTAAATCTCATTCTGAATTCCTCCCTTTGTCTGAAATCTCCTCCAGCCCCACAATTCTCCAAGATATCTGTGCTCCCCCAATTCTGGCCTCGAGCACCACAACTTCAGCCATTTCCACCATTGGTGGCTGCGCCTTCAGCTGCAAGGGCCTGAAGCTCTGGAATTCCCTACTAAAACCCCCCGACTCTCAGCCTTTCTTTTAAGGTACTCTTTAAAACCCACTTATTTGACAAAGCTTATGTGGCAGGGTTTTCTTTTCAACGCTCCAATGAAGTACCTTGGGGTGTTTTAATACATTGGCGATGTTATATTAATATGAGATTTTGTTGTTTAGACCCCGTTATTCATCAGCAACAAGAATTTGTATTTGACATAGGAATGAGGAGCAGGAGTAGGCCACTCACCTCTGAAGGCTACTCCACTATTTGTTTTTCTACGTTGGCGATACATAAAATATATGTAATTTTATGTTCCATATCAAACAATAAAGACACAGCCTGGGCATTTCTTCAGTCGATGAACAATTATCATCTGCATGCATTTCCATTGACTGCGCACAAGGGCCGGGATTCTCCCCTAACCGGTGGGGCGGGCCATACTGGCGCTGAGGAGTGGTGTGAACCACTCCAGCATCGGGCCGCCCGGAAGGTGCAGAATCCTCCACACCTTCAGGGGCCAGGCCGGCGCTGGCGGGATTGGCGCCACGCCAACCAGCATCGAAGGGCTTGGCGCCGCGCCAATCTGCGCCGAAGGGCCAACGCCGGCCGGCACGAGTTGCCGCATGCGCGGGAGCTCCAGCGTGTGCTGGCGTGATCCCAGCGCATGCGCAGGGGGGTTCTTCTCCACGCCGGCCATGGCGGACGTTTACAGCGGCCGGCGTGGAGGGAAAGAGTGCCCCCACGGCACAGGCCCGCCGTGGCACAGGATCGCGGGCCAGGCCACCGTGCCCCCCCCCCCCCCCCGGGCCGGGGGCCATAACCCCCCCGCTCCCCTGAGGACTCCGCAGGCTGCCCGCAGAGCCAGGTGCCGCTGGTAAGGACCTTGTCTAATTTACGCTGGCGGGACTGGCTGAAAACGGGCGGCCACTCGGCTCATCGCGGAGTGGAGAATCGGGAGTGGGGCCGCTGCCAACGGCCCCCGACCGGCGCGATACGATTCCCGCCCCCGCCGAAAAACCGGCGGCGGAACATCCGGCGGCGGGGCAGGATTCACCGGCCCGGCGGTGGGGCGGAGAATCACATCAAAGATGTCCAAATATTGACCATATTGAGAAGGGGGACAGGAATAACAGTTTTGTGAAAGAAAGTGCTGGCCGGCCAGTCTCTAGATTCAGTGTGGGACTAGCACCACATACAAGCCAGACAGGGTGTGGGTAGAAGGCTGCCCTTCTTGAATGACAATAGTGAAAATGTTGGAGGTTATTGTCTGGAAGCTTTCATGCGTATCAATCCAATGTTAACCTCAAAGTTACCAATTTATCACAACTTCCCATTGGTGGGGTCTGAATTTAGACCCCATGCATTGTCATGAAGTACTCAAACCACTTACTTCTTGTCCCTTATTGACTTATCTTTGATAGCCTATGTCTGAAGAGAAGTTCCTCCTATCACATCCCCGCTTAGAGTTTGTAGGACAGATCTTGAGATTTTGCCTCATGATAGAAAATCACTGAACAGTAGAAATAATCTTTCCCAATTTGATTTCTCAAGACCTTCTTCCATTTTGCATATTTCTCATTGATATGAGGCTCTGCTCCAGGTTGTCTGACCCATTTAAAGCATTTAGCTTTGTGAATGAAAATTGTTAAAGATTTGAGGCTATCTTGCTAGAATTTATTTTAACAGTTGGAGGCCTGGAGCCATTTTGTCTGATAGACAAATGGCTTCTTATGATGCTGTCTGCCACAGAACTCCTTGGAGGAGCCTGCTTGCTTCAACCCACTTGGTATCGATGAACACGTTTCAAGACAATAGCTAGTTTGTTAAAGCTGTGTTCCGATAGACCTGCATATTTACAGTAGTCCCAAATGTCCCTTTCCGTTTCTTTTGATAAAAGTTAAATCACCTTTATTGTCACAAGTAGGCTTGTGTCACATTAACACTGCAATGAAATTACTGTGAAAAGTCCCTAGTTGCCACATTCCAGCGCCTGTTCGGGTACACAGAGGGAGAATTCAGAATTCTCAGCTGGTACGGGAATTGAACCCACGCTGCTGGCCTTGTTCAGCATCACAAACCAGTTGTCTAGCCCACTGAGCTAAACCAGCTTGTGAAGGTTGTTTTAGAAAGAATGTAATTTACAAGTGGCTAGATCGGATTTTCTTCATTATATGATAGTACCCCATATGCGTATCATGGCATGGTATATTGGAGATACTTTGCATTGGTTTCATGTGGAACTTTCTCGAGTTTGCATTGAACAAGTTCTCAATCTCTGCTATGCAATACCAAGCACTTCATCCATGCTGACAGAGTGGGAGTATCTGAACTGACAGACCAGTTGCTCAATGTTGACTTATCCCATCTAAACTACCTTCTCACCATAGTCTTTCAATCTGTGCTGTCATTCAGTTGTCTCATGAATTCATTTGTACTGTCACCATCAGATAACTGACTCCATAACATATCCCTTTTGGGGAAAAGGTGACTTGTATTTCTCAAAGCAAGCGTTTGTCTTAATGGCAGCATTACTATCTCAGCTTTCAAGCCACCTTCCAGACAGGCCCAGTACGTAGATCTATGGCTCTAGATTCTGGGTTGGTATTAGCAGAATACTCCATTTGTTTGGGTGTTCGGAGAACTCTCCCTGAATCACTTCATTGGGAACAAATATGGAAAATGAGGTTTTTGCAGCAAGATTGAAAATTGTGCTGACTAAAATCAGATAAATAGTTGTGTTTACTGGCTTTAAGAACAACTAGCTAATTGTTTGCAGAGCTATGCAATTCAAATTCTGCACAAGGGTACAAGCAATCTGCAATTTATATTACCGTCCATCTTTACATTATGTTCAGTCTACGCTCTAGATCTGAAAGTTATATGTGAGGTACGAGACCTTGACTGATCTGAATTTCTCTCAGAAAAATAGGGGAAAATTGCAAAATACCATCTCAGAATATCGAAGTCTTGGAATGTTAAATAATAAAATGGAAAATGTTCCTCAATTACTTCAGAAATCAATGAAACAGATAATGTATAAAGATGCGGATATTTACATACATTATTTTTTGTTGTGCCTCCGGATGGTGTCCTCACCTCTCATTTGTTCCATTTAGACACCCTTCACCTTTGGTCTGGGTCAAAGGGCACCATACTCAACAGGAGAACGATGTCTTCTGTGTCGAAGTGAACGCAAAGACTCTTCACTCTCAGAGAGTGGGATTACAAACCCAAACAAAATGGCACTTTCTACGTCTCCAAAAACGAATAGTATGTTGCACCTTCCACTCTGGGTGTGTCCGGATTGCAGGCGTACAGTTGAAAAGGACGATCGGCAAGTTTCTCTAGAGCAATCTCTGGTGGTAAGTAGGGACCATTTTAATATTCTGTTTTCGTGTCATAGAGGTCTACAGCACAGAAAAGGCCCTTCGGCCCGTCGCTATTGCACTGGTCAAAAACAGCCACCTAATTATTCTATCCCATATTCCAGAATTTGGTCCATAGCCTTGTATGTCCTGGCATCACAAGTGCACATCTAAATACTTCTCAAATGTTTTGAGGGCTCTGCCTCCGCCATCCTTTCAGGCAGTGACTTCCAGATTCCCAGCACCCTCCGGGTGTAAAAGCTTTTCCCCACATCCCCTCTAAGCCTCCTGCCCCTTAAATCTATGCCCCCTGGTCATTGATCCCTCCATCAAGGGAAAAGGTTTTGTTGTGTCTCCTCTATCTATGCACCTCATGATTTTATACATGTCAGTCCCCTCTGCTCCAAGGAAAACAAGCCTAGTCTATCCAATCTCTCATCATAACTAAAACTCTCCAGCCCAGGCATTCTCTTGGTAAATCTCCTCTGCACCCTTTCCAGTGCTATCACATCCCTCCTATAATGTGGATTCCAGAACTGCACATAATACCCTAGCTGTTGCCTAACCCTGCAGTTGCAGCACAACCTTTCTGCTCTTCAGCATATGCCTCGGCTAATAAAGGCAAATATGCCATATGCCTTCTTAACCACTTTATCCACCTGCCCTACTACCTTAAGGAATTGGTGCACACCAAGGTTCCTCTGATCATCGCTGCTTCCCAGGGTCCTTCCGTTCAACATGCGTTTTTTTGTCCTGCCCTTATCCATACCTCCACTTTTCCGTGAGATCAACCTGGTACAGTTGGATTTCTTTTTAAAACTCTGAATGTATGTGCTTTGGAGCATCAAATTGATTGTATCCAGTTTTCCTCTTTTTAACTACTCTTCCCGCAGACTAACACTATCAAATAACCATCTCCTCCCAACTAAGTTTCACATGCTGAGCTCGAAGCAAAATGTTAGACAGCCTTACTGAGGCTATTGTTTGTGCAAAATGAGAACATTTGTTTTTTCAGTCTGCCTTGTAATTGCGCAGCGTGATATTAATGAACACTAATTGTTCAAATAGTAATTTCCAAAAATTAACACAAATGCATTAACCAGCTTGTTACTACTATCCATAATATCAAGCATATATTTAAATATTTCAAAACAAAATAAACTTAATGTTGCTGGAGTCATTGATGAAATACATGTCTCCAGTGAAAATCGTCAAGGTTTTACGAACCCAAAACATTCTAACGAGTTTAACAATGGAATAAATTGAAGTATGAGTAGACCATTAGTCCCCTCTGGAATCTTGTGGCAATTAGGGTACAGTGTGTACTTCAATTCTACATGCCCACCTTTGCTGTATGTTGCTTGAAACCCTTTTCTAACAAAAATCTAATGTTCGTCCTACAAGTTTGGGGTGATCCAATTTCCTCGTCTTTTTGTAACGAGTTTTCCAGATTTCCTCGTATGCGATGATGCTTCTTCATTTCATTCCTAAAAGATCTAGCTCTGATCTTAAGGTTGTGCCCTCTTGTTCCGAATTCTGTCACCGGTGCACAAGGAATACAAAATAGACTCTCAGATAGTAACCCTTTAAGCCCTCTCATTATTCAGGTGGATTAGTGCTGTAGCCCATTCCAAGGCCAAAATGTCTGCTGAGATCCAGTACCCAAAACTGAATACAGTACTTCAGAATGGGGTCTGACTTAAGCTTTGTGCAACTGAAACAACATTTTATCCCAATGTAATCCTGCCCTCTTGAGATGAAGACGAACAGTGCATTAGCTTCTTATTTTTGTACCTAAACACTACCTTGTCATGATTTGTATGGATGGAACACACAAATCATTTTGCTGCTCTATGCATGGTCTAAATCCTGGAACCCCCTCGCTAACAGTACTGTGGGTGCATCCACACCTCAAGGACTGCAGCGGTTCAAGAAGGCAGCTCACTACCACCTTCTCAAGGGCAACTAGGGATGGGAAATAAATGCTGATCAAACCAGCAGTGTCAGCATCCCGTAGAGATTGGAAAAAGATATTCTGATTTGTATCCATGGTGGATGGCCTCAGAAAATGCAACGAGCATAGTCAGCCATGATGCACATGTCCTATCCAAATCCTGTTTGATCGGCTCATACTTGTCCAAGTACAGAGTTACTTTGTTCCCTTTGATCGATTCCAGTAGATGCCTCATAACTTGCGTTAAATGTACAGGTCTGTTTCCTGATCCTCAGTAAAGGTAACTATGATTGTACGAGGCATGAACTGGCTATGATGGACTGGGAAACATTACTGAAAGAAAGGACAGTGACATTCAAGGAACAAATAGGTGTACTCCAAAGGTTGTTTATTCCTATTTGGCACAAGAGTGGAAAGGAAACTATGGCAAACAATGGCTTACACGGAAAATTAGAGATCGTATTGGATTCAAAGAAGGGACCTCAAATTCGCAAAAGAAATATAGACCTGAGGATTGGGAACAGTTTAAAATTCAACAATGGTGGACCATGGGATTGATTTAAGAAGGGGAAAATACAATATGAAAGTAATAAGCTAGTGGGGAAGATAAAAACTGACTGTAAAAGTTTCTATAGGATGTAAAGAGAAAAAGTTTGATTAAAATGAATGTAGGCCCCTTACAATCAAAAACGGGGGAATTCACAACCGGGGATAAAGAAATGGCCGAGGAATTAAATCGTACTTTGTTTCTGTTTTCCCAAAGGAAGGCAGAATAATGTACCGGAAGTTCTGAGAAACCCGAGTTTCAGTGAGGAATTAAAGGAAATTCGTATTAGTAAAGAAATGGTTTTGGGGAACTTAACAGGATTGAAGATGGATAAATCTCCAGGGCCTGATAATCTTCACCCCAGAGTACTTAAGGACATTGGTGGTAATTTTCCAAAATTCTTTGGACTGTGGAATGGTTCCTACTTGAACATAGGAATTAGGAGCAGAAGTAGGCAATTCAGCCCTTCAAGCCTGCTCTACCATTCAATCAGATCATGGCTGATCGGTCTCAAATCCACCTCCCTACCTGTTTCCCATATCCCATTAACCCGTTTTTGATCAGAAATATATCTATTTCCTCCTTGAAACCATTTAATGACTCTAATTCCACCGCACTATGGGGCAGTGAGTTCCACAAATTCACCACCCTGAGCGAGAAGTAGTTCCTCCTCATCTCAGTTCTAAATCTATCGCCCCTCAACCTATATCTATGATCTCTCGGAACATTTGGTCTACGATTACTTTATTTATCACTTTTAGTTTCTTGTATTCCTCAATCAGATCCCCCCTCATCCTTCTAAAAGGATTGGAGGGTAGCTAATCTACAGATTGACGGGTAACTAATATAACCCCGCTATTCAAAGAGGGAGATCGAGAGAAAACCAGGAACGATAGTGAGCCTAACGTCGGTAGTAGGGAAGTTGCTAGAGTCCATTATAAAGGATTTAATAGCACAGCATTTGGAAAGTGGTGGTATAATCAGACAAAGTAAGCGTGGATTTATGAAAGGTAAATCATGCTTGACAAATCTTTGAAGATGTAACCATAGAGGTTGACCAGGGAGAACCGGTGGATGTGGTTTATTTAGACTTTCAGACAGCTTTCGACAAGGTCTCACATAGCAGATTACTATGTAAAGTTAAAGCGCATGGGATTGCGGCTGGTGTCTTTAGATGGATAGAAAGCAGGTTAGCAGACAGGAACCAAAAAGTTGGAATAAATGGGTCCTTTTCCGATTGACAGGCAGTACTGGTGGGGTACCGCAGGGATCTGTGCTAGGACCCCAACTGTTGATATATATTAATGATTTGGACGAGGAACTAAATGTATTATCTCCAAATTTGCAGACAATGCAAAGTTGGGTGGGAGGGTGAGCTGTGAGGCGGATGCAAAGGTGTATCAATGGGATTTGAACAGGCTGAGTGAGTGGGCATATGCATGGTAGATGCAGTATCATGTGGATAAATGTGAGGTTATCCGCTTTGGTAGCAAATGTGGAAAGGAAGATTATTATTTGAATGGGGGTGAACTAAAAGAGGTGGATACTTAGCGAGACCTTGGTATCCTCATGCATCAGTCACTGGAAGGCAGCAGGCAGTAAAGAAGGCAAATGATATGTTGGTCTTCATAGCAAGAGGATTTGAGTATAGGAATAGAGATGTTTTACTGCAATTGTATAGGGCATTGATGAGGCCGCACCTGAACTATTGTGTGCAGTTTTGGTGCCCTTGTCTGAGGAAAGATGTTCATGCTATGGAGGGAGCGCAGCAAAGGTTTACGAGGCTGATTCCTGGGATGGTGGGAGAGACTAAGTCGGTTAAGATTACATTTGTTTGCGTTGAAGGGTGTTCTCATAGAAAGTTATAAAATTCTAATAGGATTAGAAAGGGTAGATTCAGAAAGAATGCTCCCGATGGTGGGGGAGTCCAGAACTAGGAGTCATAGTTTGAGGATAAGGGGTAAGCCTTTTAGGACTGTAGTGAGGAGAAATTTCTTCACCCAGAGAATGGTAAATCTGGAATTCACTATCACAGAAAGTAGTTGAGGCCAAAGCATTGTGTGATTTCAAGAAGGAATTAGATATAGCTCTTGGGGCTAAATGAATCAATGGATATGGGGGGAAGGCGGGATCAGGTTATTGAACTTGATGACCAGCCATGATCATAATAAATGGCAGAGAAGGCTCGAAGGGCCGAATGGCCTCCTCCTGCTTCTATCTTTTATGTATGTTTCTGTGCATGTTCCTGGTTTCTGCCTCAGTCTTTTTTAAATAAATGTTGTGATATTTGCAAACAAATCCAAAGACAGAATCCCTGAATCTAGAAAGCCTTGGAAGATTATGATTGGCATTAGGGAAGTTTTTGAATGTGTTTTCTAATGTTATGCAATGAAACTGACCTCGGGATTTTCATAAAGTTTCAGAAGCAATTTGTGATCCTGCCTCAAGTATTTTAAAACATTGAAACTGCTCCATTGTCAACTCACTTTCATCATTTGCAGACTAAATGCAGAGTAAGGCTTCCTGTGTTCTGTTCCAACAATATTTCTAAATTCCAAATGGGGGATCATTCCACTTCTTACCAGCCAACCTCTGGACTATCTCACATGTGAGATTACCATTTTAATCACCAAGAAGTGCATCAATGTTACTTGAGCTTCTTTGAGGCAAAGGCCCGTGCGATGGGGAAAAGGAAGCTTTTATCCAATTAGTCTACGCTAAGGGGCAGCACGGTAGCATTGTGGATAGCACAATTGCTTCACAGCTACAGGGTCCCAGGTTCGATTCCGGCTTGGGTCACTGTCTGTGCGGAGTCTGCACATCCTCCCCGTGTGTGCGTGGGTTTCATCCGGGTGCTCCGGTTTCCTCCCACAGTCCAAAGATGTGCAGGTTAGGTGGATTGGCCATGATAAATTGCCCTTAGTGTCCAAAATTGCCCTTAGTGTTGGGTGGGGTTACTGGGTTATGGGGATAGGGTGGAGGTGTTGACCTTGGGTAGGGGTCTCTTTCTAAGAGCCGGTGCCATTTCCTTCAACATATGGGCAGTATGTATTGTAATCAGTGCAACCTGTAATGGATTTGGCTCACCGTGAGTTTGACAATTTATTAAATGAAATCTATATTAATGGAAATAACCTGTATGTTTGTGACTTGAGTCTAGGATCAAATTTAGGCTCCTCCTTTCTCAGTGGTTGAGTGTTGGCACTGTAGGTTGCCCTGGAACCAAAAGCAAAGTCGGCCAAATGGCACGCCTCGCTACGCTTGTCTTTATGAAGACCTGCCAACGCTTGCTGTCCAAGCCCACTCGTGAAGAATTGGCCACTCGAGTAAGATACCAGCAGGCTCATGTGGGTCTACAGTCCAGGTAGCACATGCAAGAGAGCTGGGGAGAGCAGAATAAGGAACGTGGAGAAAATACTACAAAATTGAGAAAGCTCTTTACCCAGTGGTGAGAATGTGAAACTTGGGGCCACAAGAAGTGCCTGAACTGAATAGTATAAATATGTTTTAAGGAAGGACTAGACAAGCGTTGGAGGGAGAAGGGAATAGGTGGTTATCATAGAATCCCTACAGTGCAGGAGACCATTCTGCAGCAACTCTCCAAAAGAGCGCACTACGTAGGCCTACTCCCCCGCCCTATCCCGTAACCCCACCTAACGTTTGGACACGAGGGGCAATTTAGCATGGCCAATCCACCTCATCTGCACATCTTTGTACTGTGAGGGGAAACTGGAGCACCCAGAGGAAACCCAAGCAGACACTGGGATACTGTGCAAACTCCCACACCTACCCAAGGTCGGAATCAATCCCGGGTCCCTGCTGCTGTTAGGCAGCAGCGCTAACCACCGTGCTGCCCATGATAGACTTAGATGAGAAAAGATGAGGAGACTTGAGTGGAGCATGAACCCTGACATGGGCCAGCTGGGGCCCATTAGCCTGCTTCTAGGCTAAACAGGGGCTGTTTAGCACAGGGCTAAATCGCTGGCTTTGAAAGCAGACCCAGGCAGGCCAGCAGCACGGTTCAATTCCCGTACCGGCCTCCCCGAACAGGCGCCGGAATGTGGCGACTCGGGGCTTTTCACAGTAACTTCATTTGAAGCCTGCTTGTGACAATAAGCGATTTTCATTTTTTTTCTCTGCCATTTATCCTGCAGAAGGTAGGCAGGGAAGCTTCAAACACAGTACTCGGGTGGAATCTCATATGCAAGACACCATTTTTGAAAACAATGAATTTGACATTGAAATATTTACTAATTTCTTTTAGCTTGTGAAAAATGAAGGCAAAAATAAATCTTGAAAGATTCTTTAGTTGTATACTTGAGAGACTAGAAACCCTTTCATGTGTTTGACATCTCCACTGCACAGCTGAGAGACTACAGAATTCTTAAAGTTGACAGCTCTGGGATTATGCCTTCTTGATGTCTCCAGTATTGTGTATAATTTTTCTTGGCCGTTTGACGATTCTCTGGTTTAAATTCCTTGATAGGGTTAGATCCTGTTGCTTGTTTCAGTCATTGACTGTTGCCATGAAGCATTTACATTCCCATGTGATACGATTCCTTTCTGATGAATACTTTTAACATCTGGGTCCTTTGTAGGTGTGCAGCAGATCCTTAGTCTCATGTCGACTCCTGATCTTTCTCCTGGCAGGAGTTTTGGAATGAATGTTAGTGTTTGACATCAGGGTTAAACCCCATTGTACTGCGGGTGTCCCTCATGTTACTTGTACTCGCATTAGGTTTGTTGGTTTGTTTTCCTGAGTAATGCAAATTGGTTGTCTGAGTTTCTTTGTAATAATAATAAAAGGGCTTTCTGTTTGCATTTTAATGCTCTTGTGCTTCACTGCTAGCGAGCTGGGTTGTTAGGACTCTATTTTCCATCACAGTAAATTATTCTAAATATTAAGGCTATTGATGGGATGAGATGTATTTTATTAAATAGATTATTAATGACATATGTTTAGAGTCTGTTACATTCAGCTTTCATTTCTTCTCTCTTTTGCTCCTGGTTTTACTTATTTATGTTGCCTTTGAAAATAACTTTTTTCTTAAATTGTAAGTTTTTTAACTCTAAGTGAGGGAACGTTTTCTCTTTCAGTAACCCATTGTCCCCATCGACCAAGGTTGGGAATAGTACGGCTAGATTGCAGGGTGAACTTCCTTCAGCTTAGGTTCCAATTTCATGCACGGCCATTCTAAGCAGCTCACTACGACTAAATTGCCACTGAGCAACCGGACCATAACATTTATATTTTAATTATTTCATGGAACGTGAGCGCCACTGGCCATCCCTAATTGCCCTCGAAGGTGGTGGGAGGGGCACGGTGGTTAGCGCTGCTGCCACACTGCACCGGGGACCCGGGTTCAATACCGCCCCAGGTCACTGTCCGTGTGGAGTTTGCACATTCCCCCCGCGTCTGCGTGGGTCTCACCCACACAACCCAAAGATGTGCAGGGTAGGTGGATTGGGCACTCTAAATTGCCCTTCATTGGAAAAATTATTTTAAAAAGAGACGGTGGGGAGGACAGATTTTTAATCAGTAAGGAAATCAAGGGTTTCGGGGATCAGTCGGACAAGTGGAGCTGAAGATAGTCACATCAAATCAGTCATAATCTCGTTGAATGGCAGAGCAGACTTGATGAGCCAACTGGCCTTCTGCTCCTTGGTCTTATGGCTTTGCACTTGGGCAGTGTGGTTACTTGCCACTTATCAGCCCAATTCACACTCCGTGCACATTTCATGTTGTGTGTCATTACCACTGTGCTAAAGCGAATAGATTCAGAACTGATCTGGCAGCTCTTGACACATTCATGAGATGCTATGGGCCATCAGCAAAATTGTATTCAACCACAATCTGTAACCTCATGGCCTGGCATATCCCTCAACCTACCATTGCCATCAAACCAGGGATCAACCTGTTGTTCTTGCTGTGGAGGGCGTGCAGCAAAGGTTTACCAGGCTGATTCCTGGGATGGCGGGATTGTCATATGAGCAGAGACTTAAGTTGGTTATTCATTGGAGTTCAGAAGCGTGAGAGGGGAATCTCATAACATACAAAATTCTAATACGATTAGACAGGATAGATTCAGAAAGAAAGTTCCCGATGATGGGGGTGTCCAGAACTAGGGGTCCTAGTTTGAGGATAAAGGGTAAATCTTTTAGGATTGAGGTGAGGAGAAATTTCTTCACCTAGAGAGTGGTGAATCTGTGGAATTCACTACCACAGAAAGTAGTTGAGACCAAGATGTTGTATAATTTCAAGAAAGAATTAGATGTAGCTGTTGGGGCTAAAGGGATCAAGAGATATGGGGTGAAGGCGAGATCAGGGTATCGAACTTGATGGTCAGCATGATCATAATGAATGGCAGAGCAGACTCGAAGCGCCGAATGGCCTCCTCCTATTTTCGATGTAACCTTGCGTCACTGTGCAGGAGGACATGACAGGAGCTGCAACAGGCATATCTAAAAATGAAGTGCTAACCTGGTGAAGCTCCAAAATTAGATTTCTTGAATGCCAAACAGCAGGAGCAGCATGCAATAGACAGAGCTAAGTGACCCCATAACCACATTGGCTCAGATCAATGCTCGGCAGTGTCCCGTCACATCCAGTCATGTGGTGGATAATTAAATAAATGACCAAAGAAGGAGATTCCACCAACGGATTTTGGTTGTTCCTCATCGGTTTCTTCAAATGATGGACCTTGCTTTCATTAAAGCTTTGTGTAGCTACATTTCACAGTTCATTCCACTACCCTTCCTGTTCCAGGTGTTGTGATGTTGATGAGAGCACAAGGGTGAAATAATTGTAGACAGCGATTTCTACACCATTCTGAGTCTGGCATTTTAGTGAAACCATAAAGTTCAATTAATAAAAATGTGTGGAAAAGGTTACTCCAGTTTATCTTGTGCTTTATCTTTTGAATGAGACGTTAAACTGAGGTCCTGTTTTCCTGGAAGGCAGACATAAAATATCCCATAACACAAATCAAAAAGGGGCAGGCGAGGTCTCCCTGGTGCCCTCAGCAATATTTATTCCCCTACAAACATGACTAAAACAGGAGGTCTGGGAGCATGTGTTCAAACACGTTGCCATACTTCATACATTATCACTGCGACTACACTTCAAAAAAAGTATTGAATTGGCTGTGTGCTTTTGGACATGCTGAAGTCATGGATGGTGTTTCTTCGTTTGCAATTTCTTCATTTTTGCTTTAGTTGCAAACATACCTTTCAAATGTAAGCAATTCAGTTAATTGAAGAGATTCTGAAGAAATTGATGCAGGAATCACTTGCATAAATTGAGCTAATTTATAATCCTCTTTCATGACACTTTGTATGTTACCATCACAGATGAGAGGAGCATGCTCTATTGAGACTCACTCCCATCCGTTATGAGTGAAAGCAAGTTGGGAACAACTTGTTTGTTCAGGTTTCGCATCTTGTCTGTTCTTGTATTTCTGTAATAGCAAAGCATTTAATCAAACACTGCAAACTCACCAAAACAATGCTCAGGATTTCCATTATTGCGGCACGGTAGCACAGTGGTTAGCACTGTTGCTTCACAGCACCAAGGTCCCAGGTTCGATTCCTGGCTTGGGTCACTGTCTGTGTGGAGTCTGCACATTCCCCCTGTGTCTGTGTGGGTTTCCTCGGGGTGCTCCGGTTTCCTCCCACAGATCCTGAAGGACGATCTGTTAGGTAATTTGGATATTCTGAATCTTAGAATCATAGAATTTACAGTGCAGAAGGAGGCCATTCTGCCCATCGAATCTACGCCGGCTCTTGGAAAGAGCACCCCACTTAAGCCCATACCTCCAGCCCATCCCCGTAATCCAGCAACCCCATTGAACCTAAGGGCAATTTAGCATGGCCAATCCACCTAACCTGCACATCTTTGGACTGTGGGAGGAAACCGGAGCACCCGGAGGAAACCCACGCACACACGGGGAGGATGTGCAGACTCCGCACAGACAGTGACCCAAGCCGGAATCGAACCTGGGACCCTAGCGCTGTGAAGCCATAATGCTAACCACAATGCTACCTTGCTGCCCTATGCTACCTTGCTGCCCCTATGCTACCGTGCTGCCCCCTATGCTACCGTGCTGAATTCTCCCTCCATGTACCCAAACAGGTGCCAGAATGTGGTGACTAGGGGTTTTTCACAGTAACATCATTGAAGTGTTAATGTAACCCTACTTGTGACAGTAAAGATTATTATAAAGCAGTCAAAATCCTGTCCCAAGATCTACCCATTAATATACCTACAAACATGACCTGTGCTTTAAAGAGCAAAGGAAGCTTTAAGGCGTATAGAAGTCTTGGTTATATCCCATTCTCCGTCTCGATGTTTCATGGCACAGTGTGGATTGTTTTCAAATCACTTGAGTATTTTGCTATGATCTGATTAAAGTGGCATTGCCTTCACTGATGGATTTTTGTATTGTATTTAAAGTTAACTGTATTAACTGTTTATATATCGCGTCCAGATGGTTCTGATAACGATAATGTCTAGGATTTGTTTGGTGCAGCAGCTGAAACCAATGCTGATTCCATTTTTGAAGGTTTGATCTGGTCCTGGTTGGCAGTTAACAGGATCACATAGTGTCTTGCAAGCTGATGTGTGTCCATGATAACTTGTACGATGAGTATGGTCTTCAGCTAAATCACCACCCCATCCTATAAGTGCCTCTTCCTCCACACAAATGAATGCATACACGAATGTCAGCACGGCTTCATCAAGGGGAGGTCACGTCTGACAAATCTGTTGGAGTTCTTTGAGGAAGTAACAAGGAAGTTCGACAAAGGAGAACACAAAGGATGTGATTTATTTAGATTTCCAGAAGGCCTTTGACAAGGTGCCGTATAGGAGACTGGTAAATAAGTTAAGAGCCCATGGTGTTAAGGGTAAGATCCTGACATGGATAGAGGATTGGCTGACTGGCAGAAGGCAGAGAGTGGGGATAAAGGGGTCTTTTACAGGATGGCAGCCGGTGACTAGTGGTGTGCCTCAGGGGTCGGTGCTGGGACAACAACTTTTCACAATATACATTAATGATCTGGAAGAAGGAACTGAAGGCACTGTTGCTAAGTTTGCAGATGATACACAAATCTGTAGAGGGACAGGTAGTATTGAGGAAGCACGTGGGCTGCAAAAAGACTTGGGCAGACTAGCAGAGTGGGCAAAGAAGTGGCAGATGGAATACAATGTGGAAAAATGTGAGGTTATGCACTTTGGAAGGAGAAATGGAGGCATAGACTACTTTCTAAATGGGGAGATGCTTAGGAAATCAGAAGCACAAAGGGACTTGGGAGTCCTTGTTCACGATTCTCTTAAGGTTAATGTGCAGGTTCAATCGGCAGTTAGGAAGGCAAATGCAATGTTAGCATTCATGTCGAGAGGGCTAGAATACAAGACCAGGGAGGTACCTCTAAGGCTATATAAGGTTCTGGTCAGACCCCATTTGGAGTATTGTGAGCAGTTTGGGCCCCGTACCTAAGGAAGGATATGCTGGCCTTGGAAAGGGTCCAGAGGGCGTTCACAAGAATGATCCCTGGGAGGAAGAGCTTGTCGTATGAGGAACGGTTGAGGACTCTGGGTCTGTACTCGTTGGAGTTTAGAAGGATGAGGATCTTATTGAAACTTACAGGATACTGCGAGGCCTGGATAGAGTGGACATGGAGAGATGTTTCCACTTGTCGGAAAAACTAAAAGCAGAGGACACCATCTCAGACTAAAGGGACGATCCTTTAAAACAGAGTTGAGGAGGAATTTCTTCAGCCAGAGGGTGGTGAATCTGTGGAACTCTTGCCGCAGAAGGCTGTGGAGCCCAAATCACTGAGTGTCTTTAACACCGAGATAGATAGGTTTTTGATCAATAAGGGATTAGGGGTTATGGGGAGAAGGCAAGAGAATGAGGATGGGAAAAATATGAGCTATGATTGAATGGCGGAGCAGACTCAATGGGTCGAGTGGCCTAATTCTGCTCCTATGTCTTATGGTCTTATGCACACTTTTCCACAACTCCTCCCAACGTAGTTTGCTTCCTGGGCCCAGTATTGAGTTCCAGGTTGGGGGTCACCCTCAGCCCCAGTTCTGTTTTAAATAGTTCAATTTTTGCACTGAATCAAACTTTCATGGACGTAAGAAATAGAAGCAAGAGAAGGCCATGTGCCCCTTGGTCGGCCATTCAGTAATATCCTGCTGATCCGCATCAGTTCCACTTTGCTGCCCTATCCCCACATCACTTATATTTGTGTCCAAAATCTATTGATCTCCGTCTTGAATATACTCAGCAAGTGAGCATCCACGAGTCTTTGGGGTATTTACAACCCTCTGAATGAAGAAATTTCCCTTCATTGCAGTTTTAAAACGCTGAACCTTTAACTTTAGATTAGGACACCTATTTCCTAACTTTGCAGCCAGGGTGAGAATTTTACATTCTCTAAATCACCTCACATCCTTCTAAACCCCATTCAACTCCATTTGCTCCTCGTAGCACAATCTAATAATAATCTTTATTATTGTCACAACTCGTTTCACTCAGTGAGGATGCAATAATCGCTTACCGTCACAAGTAAGCTTCAATAAAGTTACTGTGAAAAGCCCCTAGTCGCCACATTCCGGCGCTTGTTCGGGGAGGCTGGTACGGGAATTGAACCCGCGCTGCATGACAAGCCAGCTGTTTTAGCCCACTGTGCTAAACCAGTAATAACCAGCAACCCAGTGAATTTACATGTTTAGATAGTTAAAGGAGAGATATTGACCAAGAGAACATTGCTGCTCTTCACATTATATCATGTAACCTTTAATGTCCATCTGATCCACCGGAACTACTGGCAGTAACAAAGGAGTTTTGGCCTAGATGGTGATTTAAATCCAGGAAATTAAGTTTAAACCCACAATTATTGATAGTACTGAGCCAGGTCCGGCTGTGTGTGGGGATAAGTGCTGTATAAAGCTGCAACTGTTAGGTGTATTTTCATTTGTTGAGCATCACTGATTCAATTTTATTTCTGTCTCTCTGTGCCACGTGACTAAAGAACCAGGACTTCTTACTGCACATGCCAATGGCAAATAATGGAGCGCCCCAGGAATCAATAGGTGGAAGACTGGCTGTCGGAACACAGCCTGTACCCAGTACAGATATCAACACCCCCGTACCTTCAGAGATAGCTTGCAACTGTGATGCATGCAATGAACGCAGGTAAGTGTTTCTTATAATTCTGGACATGTACGCTCCCACCGCGACTGTCATCAAATAATCTGCTCGTGTCACTGCTCATGTGAAAACCACCACTTGAACAAGACACTGAAAGACAGCAGTGTGTGAGGAATACTATCCTTGCAAGTAGGTTTCAGAATACAAGGAAAGGGGAAAGCTAGTGGGGAGAAAGAAGAAATGCTGCAGATGGATATGTAAATCTGATAGTTCTTCGAAATAAAGGTGGCTTATTTCACTACTTGAATAGCAGAGTATTGCTGATGCTGGAAACCTAAAGTAAAAACAGAAAATGTTGAAAATACTCAGCAGGTGAGAGAGATGCAGAACAAGGCCAGCAGCGCAGGTTCAATTCCCGTACCAGCTGAGAATTCGGAATTCTCCCTCTGTGTACCCGAACAGGTGCTGAAATGTGGCAACTAGGGGCTTTTCACAGTAACTTCATTGGAGAGAGAGAAAAAAACTGCCAGCATTTCAGGTCTGTGATCTTTCATCAGTTCTGATGAAAGGTCACAGACTTGAAACATTAACTGTGTTTCTGTCTCTACAGATGTTGCCTAACCTGACTATTTCCAGCACTTCCTATTTTAATTGGCATATGCCACCATGTTTGAAGAAACTGCCAAATTTATTTTTTGTTTTATTATAGCAATTTGGGCTAAACTCTTGAAACCACAACTATTTATTTCCCAATCCAGTGTTGTATTGAACCGACATTAAATCTCATCTGTTGTCACTTTTACTTAAATACTACATGTCCATCCATCCCGTAACAGCCTCCCCGAACAGGCGCCGGAATGTGGCGACTAGGGGCTTTTCACAGTAACTTCATTTGAAGCCTACTTGTGACAATAAGCGATTTTCATTTCATTTCATTTCATCTTAGAAAGCATCAGCAGTAGCCAGTGTAAATAAATAAATTTTATTGTCACAAGTAGGCTTACATTAAAAAAAACCCTAGTCTACCCCTAGTCTACAGGTGGGCTACTTTCTCCACCTGTGTTGCCCCTTTCAGTGACCTGTGGACCTGTACACCTAGCTCTCTCTGACTGTCAATACTCTTGAGGGTTCTACCATTCACTGTATATTCCCTACCTGCATTAGACCTTCCAAAATGCATCACCTCACATGTCCGAATTAAACTCCATCTGCCATCTCGCCACCCAAGTCTCCAAACAATCTAAATCCTGCTGTATCCTCTGACAGTCCTCATCGCTATCCGCAATTCCACCAACCTTTGTGTTGTCCGCCAACTTATTAATCAGCCCAGTTACATTTTCCTCCAAATCATTTATATGTACTACCAACAGCAACGGTCCCAGCTCTGATCCCTGCGGAACACTAGTCACAGCCCTCCAATCAGAAAAGCACCCTTCCATTGCTACTCTCTGCCTTCTATGACCTAGCCAGTTCTGTATCCATCTTGCCAGCTCACCTCTGACCCCATGTGACTTCACCTTTTATACCAGTCGGCCATGAGGGACCTTGTCAAAGGCCCTACTGAAGTCCATATAGATAACATCCACTGCCCTACCTGCATCAATCATCTTTGTGACCTCCTCGAAAAACTCTTATCAAGTTAGTGAGACACGACCTCCCCTTCACAAAACCATGCTGCCTCTCGCTAATACAACCCCTTGCTTCCAAATGGGAGTAGATCCTGTCTCGAAGAATTCTCTCCAGTAATTTCCCCACTGTCAACAGGGGTGGTACCAGGGGATTGGAGAGTGGCGAATGTCGTGCCCCTGTTCAAAAAAGGAACTAGGGATAACCCTGGGAATTACAGGCCAGTTAGTCTTACTTCGGTGGTAGGCAAAGTAATGGAAAGGGTACTGAAGGATAGGATTTCTGAGCATCTGGAAAGACACTGCTTGATTAGGGATAGTCAGCACGGATTTGTGAGGGGTAGGTCTTGCCTTACAAATCTTATTGAATTCTTTGAGGAGGTGACCAAGCATGTGGATGAAGGTAAAGCAGTGGATGTAGTGTACATGGATTTTAGTAAGGCATTTGATAAGGTTCCCCATGGTAGGCTTCTGCACAAAGTAAGGAGGCATGGGATAGTGGGAAATTTGGCCAGTTGGATAACGAACTGGCTAACCGATAGAAGTCAGAGAGTGGTGGTGGATGGCAAATATTCAGCCTGGATCCCAGTTACCAGTGGTGTACCGCAGGGATCAGTTCTGGGTCCTCTGCTGTTTGTGATTTTCATTAATGACTTGGATGAGGGAGTTGAAGGGTGGGTCAGTAAATTTGCAGACGATACGAAGATTGGTGGAGTTGTGGATAGTAAGGAGGGCTGTTGTCGGCTGCAAAGAGACATAGATAGGATGCAGAGCTGGGCTGAGAAGTGGCAGATGGAGTTTAACCCTGAAAAGTGTGAGGTTGTCCATTTTGGAAGGACAAATATGAATGCGGAATACAGGGTTAACGGTAGAGTTCTTGGCATTGTGGAGGAGCAGAGAGACCTTGGGGTCTATGTTCATACATCTTTGAAAGTTGCCACTCAAGTGGATAGAGCTGTGAAGAAGGCCCATGGTGTGCTCGCGTTCATTAACAGAGGGATTGAATTTAAGAGCAGTGAGGTGATGATGCAGCTGTACAAAACTTTGGTAAGGCCACATTTGGAGTACTGTGTACAGTTCTGGTCGCCTCATTTTAGGAAGGATGTGGAAGCTCTGGAAAAGGTGCAAAGAAGATTTACCAGGATGTTGCCTGGAATGGAGAGTAGGTCTTACGAGGAAAGGTTGAGGGTGCTAGGCCTTTTCTCATTAGAGCGGAGAAGGATGAGGGGCGACTTGATAGAGGTTTATAAGATGATCAGGGGAATAGATAGAGTAGACAGTCAGAGACTTTTTCCCCAGGTGGAACACACCATTACAAGGGGACATAAATTTAAGGTGAAAGGTGGAAGATATAGGAGAGATATCAGAGGTAGGTTCTTTACCCAGAGAGTAGTGGGGGCATGGAATGCACTGCCTGTGGAAGTAGTTGAGTCGGAAACATTAGTGACCTTCAAGCAGCTGTTGGATAGGTACATGGATTACGGGAAAATTATATAGTGTAGATTTATTTGTTCTTAAGGGCAGCACGGTAGCATTGTGGATAGCACAATTGCTTCACAGATCCATGGTCCCAGGTTCGATTTCGGCTTGGGTCATTGTCTGTGCGGAGTCTGCACGTCCTCCCCGTGTCTGCGTGGGTTTCCTCCGGGTGCTCCGGTTTCCTCCCACAGTCCAAAGATGTGCGGGTTAGGTGAATTGGCCAATGATAAATTGCCCTTAATGTCCAAATTGCCCTTGATGTTGGGTGGAGGTGTTGAGTTTGGGTAGGGTGCTCTTTCCAAGAGCTGGTGCAGACTCAGGGGGCCGAATGGCCTCCTTCTGCACTGTAGATTCAATGATAATCTATGATTAATCTAGGACAAAGGTTCGGCACAACATCGTGGGCCGAAGGGCCTGTTCTGTGCTGTATTTTCTATGTTTCTATGTTCTATGTACCACTGAAGTAAGGCTCACCGGCCTGTAGTTCCCGGGATTATCCTTGCTACCCTTTTTAATCAAAGGAACAACATTGGCTAATCTCCAGTCCTCTGGGACATCACCTGAAGACAGTGAGGATCCAAGGATTTCTGTCAAGGCCGTAGCAATTTCCTCTCTTGCCTCCTTCAGTATTCTGGGGTAGATCCCATCAGGCCCTGGGGACTTATCCACCTTAATATTTTTCAAGACCGCCAACACCTCGTCTTTTTGGATCTCAGGTGACCCATGCTATCTACACACCCTTCACCAGACTCAACATCCACCAATTCCTTCTCTTTGGTGAATACTGATGCAAAGTATTCATTTGGTACCTCGCCCATTTCCTCTGGCTCCACACATAGATTCCCTCCCCTGTCCTTCAGTGGGCCAACCCTTTCCCTGGCTACCCTCTTGCTTTTTATGTACGTGTAAAAAACCATGGGATTTTCCTTAACCCTATTTGCCAATGACTTTTCGTGACCCCTTTTAGCTCTCCTGACTCCTTGCTTAAGTTCCTTCCTACTTTCCATATATTCCTATATTCCACACAGGCTTTGTCTGTTCCCAGCCTTCTAGCCGTGACAAATGCCTCCTTTTTCTTTTTGACGAGGCCTACAATATCCCTCGTTATCCAATGATCGTGAAATTTGCCATATTTATCCTTCTTCCTCACAGGAAGATGCCTGTCCTGAATTCCTTTCAACTGACATTTGAAAGCCTCCCACATGTCAGATGTTGATTTACCCACAAACATCCGCCCCAATCTATGTTCTTCAGTTCCCGCCTGATATTGTTATAATTAGCCTTCCCCCAATTTAGCACATTCACCCGAGGACCACTCTTATCCTTGTCCACCAGCATTTTAAAACTTACTGAATTGTGGTCACTGTTCCCGAAATGCTCCCCTACTGAAAGTTCTACCACCTGGCCGGGCTCATTCCCCAATCCCAGGTCCAGTACAGCCCCTTCTCTATTTGGACTATCTACATAATGTTTTAAGAAGCCATCCTGGATGCTCCTTACAAACTCCGCCCCATCCAAGCCCCTAGCACTAAGTGAGTCCCAGTCAATATTGGGGAAGTTAGAGTCTCCCATCACAACAACCCTGTTGCTTTTACTCCTTTCCAAAATCTGTCTACCTATCTGCTCCTCTATCACCTGCTGGCTGTTGGGTGGCCTGTAGTAAACCCCCAACATTGTGACTGCACCCTTCTTATTCCTGATCTCTACCCATATAGCCTCACTGCCCTCTGAGATGTCCTCCCGCAGTACAGCTGTGATATTCTCCCTAACCAGTAGCGCAACTCCTCCGCCCCTTTTACCTCCCCCTCTATCCCACCTGAAACATCTAAATCCTGGAATGTTTAGCTGCCAATCCTGTCCTTCCCTCAACCAGGTCTCTGTAATGGCAACAACATCATAGTTCCAAGTACTAATCCAAGCTCTAAGTTCATCTGCCTTACCCGTAATACTCCTTGCATTAAAACATATGCACTTCAGGCCACCAGTCCCGCTGTTTTCAGCAACATCTCCCTGTCTGCTCTTCCTCAGAGCCAGAGTGGCCCTATTTCCTAGTTCTCCCTCAATTTTTTCACCTTCTGACCTATTGCTCTGGTGCCCACCCCCCTGCCATACTAGTTTTTAAAAAATATATATATTTTATTGAAATTTTTCAAACAAAATTTTTTCCGTTTTTACGACTCAACAAGGGATTATACATTAAACGTTATTTAAATAATATAGTGAGCTTACAACATAAACTAGAAGAGAAAAACAAATAGCAAAAACACAAAATAGTGCTTCTCCCCCCCCCCCCCCCCCCCCCCCCTCCCCCCTGGGTTGCTGCTGCTGTCATTTCTATCTTTTCATTATCGTTCCGCGAGATAGTCAAGGAACGGTTGCCACCGCCTGGAGAACCCCTGAGCCGATCCTCTCAACGCAAATTTTATTCGTTCCAATCTTATGAACCCTGCCATGTCGTTTATCCAGGCCTCCATGCCCGGGGGCTTCGCTTCCTTCCACATGAGTAGAATCCTACGCCGGGCTACTAGGGACGCAAAGGCCAAAATGTCGGCCTCTTTCGCCTCCTGCACTCTCGGTTCTTCTGCAACCCCAAATATAGCTAACCCCCAGCCTAGCTTGACCCGGACCTTCACCACCTTTGAAATTACCCTTGCCACACACCCCCAGAACTTGTACATAGAACATAGAACGATACAGTGCAGTACAGGCCCTTCGGCCCACGATGTTACACCGACATGGGAAGTCAAAAAACAAAAGCCATCTAACCTACACTATGCCATTATCATCCATATGCTTATCCAATAAACTTTTAAATGCCCTCAATGTTGGCGAGTTCACTACTGTTTCAGATAGGGCATTCCACGGCCTCACCACTCTTTGCATAAAGAACCTACCTCTGACCTCTGTCCTATATCTATTACCCCTCAGTTTAAGGCTATGTCCCCTCGTGCTAACCATTTCCATCCGCGGGAGAAGGCTCTCACTGTCCACCCTATCTAACCCCCTGATCATTTTGTATGCCTCTATTAAGTCTCCTCTTAACCTTCTTCTCTCTAACAAAAACAACCTCAAGTCCTCAGCCTTTCCTCATAAGATTTTCCCTCCATACCAGGCAACATCCTGATAAATCTCCTCTGCACCCGTTCCAAAGCTTCCACGTCCTTCCTATAATGAGGTGACCAGAACTGTACGCAATACTCCAAATGCGGCCGTACCAGAGTTTTGTACAGCTGCAACATGACCTCCTGACTCCGGAACTCAATCCCTCTACCAATAAAGGCCAATACTCCATAGGCCTTCTTCACAACCCTATCAACCTGGGTGGCAACTTTCAGGGATCTATGTACATGGACACCGAGATCCCTCTGCTCATCCACACTTCCAAGAATTTTACCATGAGCCAAATATTCCGCATTCCTGTTATTCCTTCCAAAGTGAATCACCTCACACTTCTCTACATTAAACTCCATTTGCCACCTCTCAGCCCAGCTCTGCAGCTTATCTATGTCCCTCTGTAACCTGCAACATCCTTCCGCACTGTCGACAACACCGCCGACTTTAGTGTCGTCTGCAAATTTGCTCACCCACCCTTCTGCGCCCTCCTCTAGGTCATTTATAAAAATGACAAACAGCAACGTCCCCAGAACAGCCACTTGTAACTGAACTCCATTCTGAATATTTCCCATCAACCACCACCCTATGTCTTCTTTCAGTGCCGGGCACGACCAAAACATGTGTGTGGGGTTCGCCGAGCTTCCTGAGCACCTCCCACACCTGTCCTCGACCCCGGAAAACCTGCTCAGTCTTGCTCCCGTCATATGTGCTCTATGTAGAACCTTAAATTGAATCAGGCTAAGCCTGGCACACGGGGACGAGGAATTTACCCTACTTAGGGCATCCGCCCATAACCCCTCCTCGATCTCTTCCCCCAGCTCTTCTTCCCATTTTCCCTTCAGCTCCTCTATCATCGCCCCCCCCTCGTTCCTCATCTCCCGGTATATTTCGGACACTTTGCCCTCTCCAACCCATGCCCCCGAAATCACTCTATCTTGGATCCCCTGCGTCGGGAGCTGTGGAAATTCCTTCACCTGTTGCCTCGTAAATGCCCTCACTTGCATATATCGGAAGGCGTTCCCTGGGGGCAACTTATATTTTTCTTCTAGCACTCCCAGACTTGCAAACGTCCCGTCTATAAACAGGTCCCTCAGCTTCCTAATTCCTGCTCGCTGCCAATACTGGAACCCCCCCATCCATCCTCCCTGGGACAAACCTGTGGTTATTCCTTATCGGGGACCACACCAAGGCACCCGTCACTCCCCTGTGTCGCCTCCACTGCCCCCAGATCCTCAAGGTTGCCACCACCACTGGGTTTGTGGTGTACCTTTTCGGGGAGAACGGCAGCAGCGCCGTCGCCAGTGGCGCCGTCGCCAGCGCTTTTAGGCTCGTTCCCTTACAGGACGCCATCTCCAGCCTCTTCCACGCTGCTCCCTCGTCCTCATCCACTTACAGACCATCGACACATTGGCGGCCCAATAGTAGTCGCTCAGACTCGGCAGCGCCAGTTCCCCTCTGTCCCTACTGCGCTGCAGGAACCCCCTCTTTACTCTCGGGGTCTTTCCCGCCCACACAAAGCTCATAATGCTCCTATCTATTTTTTTAAAAAAGGCCTTTGTGATCAGAATGGGGAGGCACTGAAACACAAAAAGAAACCTCGGGAGGACCACCATTTTAACTGCCTGCACTCTGTCCGCCAGCGACAGCGGCACCATATCCCACCTCTTAAAGTCCTCCTCCATCTGCTCCACCAGTCGCGTCAGGTTAAGTCTATGCAGGGTTCCCCAGTTCCTGGCCACCTAGATCCCCAGGTATCGGAAGTTCCTTACCACTCCTCAGCGGCAGAGCATCTATCCCCCTGCCCTGGTCCCCGGGGTGCATTACAAAAAGCTCGCTCTTCCCCATATTTAGTTTGTATCCCGAGAACTCTCCAAACTCCCTAAGTATCTGCATTACTTCTGGCATCCCCTCTACCGGGTCCGCAACATATAGCAGTAGATCATCTGCGTAGAGCGACACTCGGTGCTCCTCTCCCCCTCTAAGCACCCCCCTCCACTTCTTAGAACCCCTCAGCGCTATGGCCAGTGGTTCAATTGCCAACGTGAAAAGTAACGGGGACAGGGGACACCCTTGTCTTGTACCCCTATGTAGCCGAAAAAATCCCGATCTTTGCCGGTTTGTAACTACGCTTGCCATCGGGGCCCCATATAAGAGTCTGACCCAACTAATAAACCCCTCAATGAACCCAAACCTCTTCAGCACCTCCCACAGATAGTCCCACTCCACCCTATCGAATGCCTTCTCTGCATCCATCGTCGCCACTATCTCTGCCTCCCCCTCCGGTGGGGGCGTCATCATCACCCCCAGCAACCTTCGTACATTAACATTCAGTTGTCTCCCCTTTACAAACCCTGTCTGATCGTCATGCACCACCCCTGGGACACAATCCTCTATCCTTGTCGCCATCACTTTGGCCAGCAGTTTGGCATCTACATTTAGGAGTGAGATAGGCCTGTATGACCCGCATTGCAGCGGGTCTTTATCTCGTTTCAGGATTAGCGATATCGTCGCCTCCAACATTGTCGGGGGTAGCATCCCCCTTTCCTTAGCCTCATTAAAGGTTCTCGCCAAAAGCGGGGCTAACAGATCAATATACTTCCTGTAGAATTCCACCGGAAACACTTCTGGTCCCGGGGCCTTCCCTGCCTGCATGTTCCCCAGTCCTTTAATCACCTCATCCACCTCGATTGGCGCCCCCAGACCTGCCACCTCCTGCCCCTTCACCTTCGGGAACCTTAGCTGGTCCAGAAAGTGTAGCATTCCTTCTTTTCCCCCCGGGGGTTGGGACTTGTATAGCCCCTCATAGAAGGTCTTGAACACCTCATTCACTTTCCCTGATCTCTGCTCCAAATTTCCCGTTTCGTCCCTAACTCCCCCGATCTCTCTCGCCGCCATCCTCTTCCGAAGTTGTTGGGCTAGCTGCCGGCTCGCCTTTTCCCCATACTCCTATTGCATCCCCTGTGCCTTCCTCCAGTGTGCCTCTGCCTTTCCCGTGGTCAGCAGGTCAAATTCCGTCTGTAGTCTTCGTCTTTCTCTGCATAGCCCTTCGTCTGGGGCCTCCGCATATTTTTTATCCACCCTCAAAATTTCCCCCACTAATCTCTCTCTTTCTTTGCCCTCTCGTTTCCCCTTGTGGGCTCTAATGGAGATCAGCTCTCCTCTAACCACTGCCTTCAGCGCTTCCCATACTACCCCCACCTGAACCTCCCCATCGTCGTTGACCTCCAGGTATCGCTCAATACACCCCCTCACCCTTCCGCAGACGCCCTCGTCCGCCAGTAGTCCCATATCTAATCGCCAGAGTGGGCGCTGCTCCCTTTCCTCTCCTAGTTCCAGATCCACCCACTGCGGGGCGTGGTCTGAAACGGCTATGGCCGAGTACTCCGTTCCTGCCATTTTCGGGATCAGTGCCCTTCCCAAAACGAAAAAGTCTATCCGGGAGTATACCTTATGGACGTGGGAGAAGAAAGAGAACTCTTTAGCCATTGGCCTGGCAAATCTCCACGGATCCACTCCCCCCATTTGTTCCATAAATCCCTTAAGCACCTTGGCCGCTGCCGGCCTTCTGGATCTGGACCGGTCTAGCCCTGGATCCAGCACTGTGTTAAAGTCCCCCCCCATTATCAAATTTCCCACCTCCAGGTCCGGGTTGCGTCCCAGCATTCACTTCATGAATCCCGCGTCATCCCAATTCGGGGCATATACATTCACCAGCACAACCGCCTCACCCTGCAGTCTGCCACTCGCCATCACATATCTGCCCCCACTGTCCACCACTATGTTCTTAGCCTCGAATGATACACGTTTCCCCACCAATATTGTCACCCCTCTGTTTTTCGCGTCCAACCCTGAGTGGAATACCTGTCCCACCCGTCCTTTTCTTAGTCTAACCTGATCCGCCAACTTCAGGTGTGTCTCCTGGAGCATGACTACGTCCGCCTTCAGTCTCTTTAAGTGCGCAAACACCCATGCCCTCTTAATCGGCCCATTTAAGCCTCTCACATTCCACGTGATCAGCCGGATTGGGGGGCCATTCACTCTCTCCCCCCCCCCCCCCCCCCCCCCCGTCGGCTAGCCATCCCCTTTTTTAGGCCATCTCCTCATCCAGGTCCCGCGCACCCGTCTGTCCCCCAGGTAGCGCCTTCCCGCCCCGACCACCTCATCTCTTACCAGCTCCCCCTTGCACTGAGCAGCAGCAACCCAGTTGATTCTCCCCCCCCCCCCCCCCCCCCGCTAGATCCCCCTCTAGCTTGATTACTCCCCCCATATTGCTTCCGGAAGTCAGCTAACTCTGGCTGACCTCGGCTTCCCCCGTTCACTCTTTGACCTCCCTGCGTGTGGGGCTCCCTTCCTTCCTGCGCCCGTTTTCCCACTATAATTTCCATAGCGCGGGAAAATACCCGTGCTTTCCTCTCAGCCCCGCCCCCTATGGCGCAGTTCCCTCATTCCCCTTCCCTGTCCCTTTTCCCACCAGCGCCCACATTTCTTTGCGTGTCCCCCATCGGGGGGAGAGAAATTCCCTGTCCAACATTGCTATGCAGTAGCCCTCCCCTTTCCCCACTTTACATTTCTGTACCACCACCTCGCTGCTTCTCTCCAAACATCAAACTCTCAAATCTAGTCCAGTTTCTCTTCTTGGATAAATGTCCATGCCTCCTCCGCCGTCTCGAAGTAGTGGTGTTTGCCCTGATGCGTGACCCACAGTCGCGCCGGCTGCAGCATCCCAAATTTAATTTTCTTCCTATGGAGCACCGCCTTGGCCCGGTTGAAGCTCGCCCTCCTTCGCGTCACCTCCGCACTCCAGTCCTGATACACCTGTATCACCGCATTCTCCCATTTGCTACTCCGTGCCTTCTTGGCCCAGCTCAGGACCATCTCTCTGTCCCTGTAGCGATGGAACTTCACCACTATTGCTCTTGGTGTTTCACCTGCATTTGGTCTTCTCACGAGGACCCGGTACGCTCCCTCCACTTCCAGGGGGCCTGTTGGGGCCTCAGCTCCCATTAGTGTATGGACCATCATGCTCACATAAGCCCCAGCGTCAGCTCCCTCTGCTCCTTCGGGGAGACCTAGAATCCGTAGGTTTTTCCTCCTCGAGCTGTTCTCCAGGGCTTCCAGCCTTTCTATGCACCTCTTGTGTAGTGCCTCGTGTGTCGCCGTTTTTACCACCAGGCCCTGTATCTCATCTTCATTCTCGGCTGCCTTTGCCTTCACTCCACGGAGCTCCATCGCCTGGACCTTTTGTGTTTCCTTCAGTCCCTCGATTGCCAGTAGCATCGGCGGCAGCACCTCTTTCTTGAGCTCCTCCACACATCGCCGGAGAAACTCCTGCTGGTCCGGGCCCCATACCATCTGGGCTCCATCCACCGCCATCTTGCTTCTCCCTTCTCTTCTCTGCCGCTGCTCCAAAGGATCCTTCGCAATCTGGCCACTACCGCCGCTCCTTTCCATACACACCCGGGGGGACTCCTTCCTTCGTCACCCCACACTGGATTAGGTCAAAAGAAAATTCCGTTGGGGCTCCCGGTAAGAGCCCAAAAGTCCGTTGGAACGGGAGGTGCTGAAACGTGCGGCTTAGCAGTGCATCACCGCACCCGGAAGTCCTGCCATACTAGTTTAAACCCTCCCGTGTGACCTAGCAAACCTCGTGGCCAGGATATTTATGCCTCTCCAGTTTAGATGCAACCCGTCCTTCTTATACAGGTTGCACCTTCCCTAGAATAGCTCCCAGTGGTCCAGTTATACATTGATTTGAATTATTAATGGCTAATGTTGGAGGTTACTGCCGAATTGTACTTTGGGAAGGCGGTTTCCCGGTGCATCAGGAAAGGAGCAAAGGTCATGGCGATGCTGGGGTAATGAGGGAACGTAATGTGGCTGCAATTTGAATAAGTTTCTGTCAGAGGCTGCTGCTTGTTGAGTATAGAATTTTGCCATATTTGGTTCACTGAAAATTCATTTGTTCCCTTCCCTCCCTTGTTCTGAGCTTGGTCTTCCACTTTGTGGAAAGAAAAGTGGCAGGTTTTTAATGACTTAACATTTTTAATCTGCCAGTCTTAACAGTCAAAAATGAATTTGGGGTTTTATTAGGCTTGATTAGGGATCTCATTGAGTATGAGGCATTTTCTTAATTAGCCTTTTTATTATCTAACTGTCTTAAAAAAAATAGTGTTGGTCAATCTGTCTTCAATCCGAGTTACTGTGGATGTTAATCTGGAGTGTTGAACTGGAGCATTGAATTGTCATCTGAGCACGGTAGCATTGTGGGTAGCACAATTGCTTCACAGCTCCAGGGTCCCAGGTTCGATTCCGGCTTGGGTCACTGTCTGTGCGGAGTCTGCATATTCTCCCCGTGTGTGCGTGGGTTTCCTCCGGGTGCTCCGGTTTCCTCCCACAGTCCAAAGATGTGCAGGTTAGGTGGATTGGCCATGATAAATTGCCCTTAGTGTCCAAAATTGCCCTTAGTGTTGGGTGGGGTTACTGGGTTATGGGGATGGGGTGGAGGTGTTGACCTTGGGTAGGGTTCTCTTTCCAAGAGCCAGTGCAGACTCTATGGGCCAAATGGCCTCCTTCTGCACTGTAAATTCTATGATTCTATGATTTGCTGAGCTGAGTTATTAGCCCAGCCGTTGCCAGTCTTAATACCTCCGTATTGTTGTAAAAAGAGACATGCTGTCAAAGCTTTTTGACTTGCATTCCTTCGGACAAAGTTGCAAGAATACCAATTGTAAAGGGAGCAACTACTTTGATTTCGATTTGGATTTATTATCACGTGTGCTGAGGCACGTGACAGGTATTGTTCTACGTACAGTCCAGACAGATCATTCCATACATTAAAAACATAGAACATAAGATAAATATACCAAGTAAATATATAGACATAGACATCGGGTGAGGCGTACGGAGTGCTGCACAATAGAGAAGATGTGTGGACAGATCAGTTCAGCCTATAAAAGGGTCATTCAGGGATCTGGTAACACCGTTGTAGAAGCTACTTTTTAATCTATTAGTGCGTGTTCTCAGGCTTTTGTATCTCCTGCACGATGGAAGAGGATGGAAGTGAGAATAATTCGGGTGGGAGGGTCTTTGATTATGCTGCGCGCTTTCCCAAGGCATGATGTGGAGCTAGTGACATCGAAACAAACCTGTTGGACTTTAACCTGGTGTTGTAAGACTTCGTACTGTTTCCCAAGGCAGTGGGAGGTGTAGACTGAGTCAATGGATGGGAAGCAGGTTCATGTGATGGACTGGGCTATGATCACGACTCTGAGTTTCTTATGGTCTTGAGACGAGCAGTTGCCACACCAGGCTGTGATGCAGCCAGATTGGATGCTTTCTATGGTGCTTCTGTTAAAATTGATAAAAATCAATGTGGACATGCCGAATTTCCTTAGTTGCCTGAGGAAGTATAGGCGTTGTTATGCTTTCTTGGTCATAGTGTCGATGTGGGTGGACCAGGAATTTATACTGCAAGAGAAAAGAGTGCTGATTGGTTGTAAAGTGGACTGTGATTGGTGGAGGTGCTCCTGGAGAATGCACCAGGGAACCGTTAACTTCCAAGCTTTTCTTTAAATTCAAGCCTGGCAAGTCGACTCTGACCAAAGCATTCCCATTGGGCATGAACCAGGGAATGACTGTTCCCCCAAGCTTTTTAGTTGAAAAGACGCAAGGCATGGACATGTTCCTTCCACTACAAAGGACAGGGACCTGTGTGTGAATATATGTAGCTTCTAGCATGTATAAGAAAGCCTGACTGATAATGTTGAATTGGTTGCCAGAGCAATTCTTAGCACAATCAGGATTGTTTAGCCAGTGTTGTCCAGTCTTGGAATCACATCTAATACCACCCCCCCGTAACACAAAAAAAACGAGAAATCGCGCAGAGCAAGATATATACATGGCAAAAGGATATATTTACGCAGCTTTGTACACTGACCCTCACCCGTACGTGCCAGTTTCCCCAACCCTTCACGTTATCTCCAGCACATCCACCCTCCCAGGCAGTCCCCCCTCTCCCCCCCCCCCCTTCCCAGGACGTGTGTCCCCCCCCACCCCACCCCCCAAGGTTGCTGCTACTGCTGACCGACCTTCCTCTAATGCTCCGCGAGATAGTCTAGGAACGGTTGCCACCGCCTGTAAAACCCCTGCGCAGACCCTCTCAAGGCGAACTTAATCCTCTCCAACTTTATAAACCCAGCCATATCATTTATCCAGGCCTCCAGGCTGGGGGGCTTCGCCTCCTTCCACATTAGCAAGATCCTTCGCCAGGCTACTAGGGACGCAAAGGCCAGAATGCCAGCCTCTTTCGCCTCCTGCACTCCCGGTTCGTCCACTACTCCAAATATTGCTAGCCCCCAGCTTGGCTTGACCCGGACTTTCACCACCTGAGATATTGCTCCCGCCACTCCTCTCCAGAACCCCTCCAGTGCCGGGCATGACCAAAGCATATGGACATGGTTCGCCGGGCTCCCTGAGCACCTTCCACATCTGTCCTCTACCCCAAAGAACCTACTCAACCTCGCCCCCGTCAAGTGCGCTCTGTGGACCACCTTAAATTGTATCAGGCTGAGCCTGGCACACGAGGAGGAGGAATTAACCCTACCTAGGGCATCAGCCCACAGACCTTCCTCGATCTCCTCCCCCAGCTCCTCCTCCCATTTACCCTTCAACTCTTCTACCAGCGCTTCCCCCTCTTCTTTCAACTCCTGGTGTATTTCCGACACCTTGCCCTCCCCGACCCATACACCCGAGATCACCCTATCTTGAACTTCTTGTGCCGGGAGCAACGGGAATTCCCTCACCTGTCGCCTCACAAAAGCCCTCACCTGCATATATCTAAAGGCATTTCCCGGGGGTAACTCGAACTTCTCCTCCAGTGCCCCTAGGCTTGCAAACGTCCCGTCGATGAACAGGTCCCCCATTCTTCCAATCCCCGCCCGATGCCAGCTCTGGAACCCCCCGTCCATCTTCCCCGGGACAAACCGGTGGTTACCCCTGATTGGGGACCACACCGATGCTCCCATTGCACCCCGGTGCCGTCTCCACTGGCCCCAGATCCTTAGCGTTGCGGCCACCACCGGGCTCGTGGTATACTTTGCCGGCGAGAGCGGCAGCGGTGCCATCACCAACGACCCCAGACTCGTTCCTTTACAGGACGCCATCTCCATCCTCTTCCATGCCACCCCCTCTCCCTCCATAACCCACTTGCGGATCATCGCCACATTTGGTGCCCAATAGTAGCTCCCCAAGTTTGGCAGCGCCAACCCTCCTCGGTCCCTACTGCGTTCTAGGAATCCCCTCCTTACTCTCGGGGTCTTATTCGCCCACACAAACCCCATAATACTCCTGCCTACTCTCTTAAAAAAGGCCTTAGTGATCTCTTAAAAAAGGCCTTAGTGATCTCTTAAAAAAGGCCTTAGTGATCCCGGCACTGAAATTCATACACCGCATGAATCATTTGTGTGATAGGCAGAACATCTTTTTTTGGCTTGATGGCAGCATCCTGTTAGTGGAGAATACCATTCATGTTACATAAAACACTGGTTAGACCACAGCTGGAATTCTGTGTTCAGTTTTGTTCGCCACATTACAAGAAGGTGATAATTGCTCTGGAGAAAGCACAGAGGGGATTTATAAGAATATTGCCAGGGCTTTAAAATTGAGGAAAGATTGGGTAGGCTGGTGTTCCTTGGAACTGAGGAGGCTGATGGGTGACCTGATACAAGATTGAGGGGCAAATATATAGTATTCCGGGATGCCCTGTTTCCCCTAGTGAAGAGATCAATTATTAGGGGCACAAAGGATTAGAGGAGACATGAGGAAAGCCGCCTTCATCCAGAGGGTAGTGGATGTTTGGAATTAGCTGCCTGGTTTTGTGGTAGTGAAATCCTCAAACCCATTTAAAAGATATCTGGATCTGCACCTAAAGTGCTGTAACCTGCAAGGCTACAGACTGGGTGCTGGAGGGTGGGCTTAGGGTGGGCAGCTAGCTTTTTTTCCCGGCCGACGCAGACACAGCGGGCTGAATGGCTTCTGGTTCACTGTTGCTGCTGCAGAGTAGCAGTGTGAAATGGCTAACTTCACCTCTTGCTCAAATACGGGCAGCACGGTAGCATTGTGGATAGCACAATTGCTTCACAGCTCCAGGGTCCCAGGTTCGATTCCCGGCTTGGGTCACTGTCTGTGCGGAGTCTGCGCATCCTCCCTGTGTGTGGGTGGGTTTCCTCCGGGTGCTCCGGTTTCCTCCCACAGTCCAAAGATGTGTAGGTTAGGTGGATTGGCCATGATAAATTGCCCTTAGTGTCCAAAATTGCCCTTAGTGTTGGGTGGGGTTACTGGGTTATGGGGATAGGGTGGAGATGTTGACCTTGGGTAGGGTGCTCTTTCCAAGAGCCGGTACAGACTCGATGGGCCGAATGGCCTCCTTCTGCACTGTAAATTCTATGATAATCTATGATTTGAGACACTTTACTCTGGAAAAGGAATGTGAGGTATATGGTGAGCTTTTCAGGACTCAAAAGTGGTAGCCTTGGGCCGGTCGTGAGATTGCAAGATACACACTGAGCAATAAATTGATCAGGGTAGCCATTGTCCTGCAGGATGGTTTTGATATGACCTATTTCAGCATCAAGCTTGCATAATGAGTAAATTACTTGGGCCCTATTTACCAGTGAAGGTCGGTGTGTGATAGGTAGTAGTGGAGAGCCCAGTGGTAGATTTCTTCACTAGCATGTCAAGGAAAGGGAGCTCATTTGACTGGTCCATTTCAAAGGTGAATTTGAGGGTGGATGGAGCCCATTAAGGTGTCTGAGGAAATTCTTACATGCATCTGTGGTTTCAAATGTAGCAAACATATCACCCATGTATCATTAGGCATCACCAGATTCGATTCACGGCTGGGGTCACTGTCTGTGTGGAGTCTGCACGTTCTCCCCGTGTCTGCGTGAGTTTCCTCCGGGCACTCCGGTTTCCTCCCACAAGTCCCAAAAGACGTGCTGTTAGGTAATTTGGACATTCTAAATTCCCCCTCTGTGTACCCAAGCAGGTGCCGGAATGTGGCGATTAGGGACTTTTCACAGTAACATCATTGCAATGTAAGCCTACTTGTAACAATAAAGATTACTTTACTTTATCAGAATTTTGTAAAGGTTAGAAGCTGGGCCTAGAATGGATCCCATAACAACCCCTATTTGAGCATATGTGATTTCATTAAAACTGAACTCAACTGTGCGAGTTTTGACAAAGGGTCATCTGGAATCGAATCGTTAGTTCTTTGCTCTCCCTACAGGTACTGCCAGATCTGCTGAGATTTTCCAGCATTTTCTCTTTGGTTTCAGATTCCAGCATCCGCAGTAATTTGCTTTTATCAACTGCACGAGTTGCTGGGTTCATAGATAATGGTGGTGTGTCGCGATCATCATCATATAGTGACACAGTGCAAATGTACATGGCTTCGTTGTGTGGTACATTGGGGAATAGGCTCACATTGTCGAATGAGGTCATGGACACAGCATTGCTATCAATAGTCCTATATGGTCTTCATAAAGGTGAAGGAATCCTTCACAGTATATGTGGAAGGAAAACTGGTTGTAGCAACTCATCCAAGCATTTGACCAATTAATGTTGCAGAACCAGCCATAGATAAGATGGGGAGGTAAAGGGACATCACTTCAGTGTGTCTTGGGCAGCCCATACAAAAGCAGGTGCAGTGAGGACAAATCATATCATACATACCATCTGGCAGCTTGTTACCCTAAAAAAAGTTCCACAAATGTTTTTATAACTTGCTTTCAAGCAGGGCTGTCTGTCCATGCTTAGTGGCAGGACCAATGGATATTAATCTGGGCCCGTTATAAAGAACACCATGCATTTCTTTGGTAAAGTTAGACATTTGTGTTGCATGTATAAATCAGCCAAAATGTTTATTATCCCACTGTGTGTGTGCTGGGTCAGGTAGTTGCACTTTCAAGAATTCAGAATCTTGAGTGGACACTGGTTTGTGGTGAGATAGTTGTGCAAAGGTGTTCAAACTAAGCAAATACCTCCTTCCGCTTGATGTGGGACGAAGGTACACCAAAACTGAACCATGCGCAAGAACATACTCCTCGATTTCATGGTCAGAGAGATTTACTCTATGTCTGGTGGCGCCATTAATTGCACTGCCAAACTGCTTCCGCTGAAGTGACTTCACAGTGCAAAACTGCTGAGGGTGTGGCAGCAGAGATAGTGGAGGAATTGGTTATAATATTCCAAAATTCTCTGGATACTGGAAAGGTTCCAGTGGATTGGAAAAAGGATAAAAAAGGTTAATGTAACACCCCTGTTCAAAAAAGAGAGAAAGGCAGAAAGTAGTAAACTATAGACCAGTTAGTTTGTCATTGAGAAATTGTCGGAATCCATTTTTAAGGAAGGAGTAATGGGATATTTGGAAAGTCAAAATGCAATTCATCAGAGCCAGCATGATTTCATGATGGATAAATTGTGTTTAACTAATTTGCTAGAGTTCTTTGAAGATGTAACAAGCAAAAGTGGATAATGAGGGTCCTGTAGATGTATATCTGGACTTCCAGAAGGCATTTGATAAGGCGCTGCACAAAAGATTAATACACAATGTAAGATCCTATGGGGTTCGGGGTAATATATTGGCTTGGATAGAGGATTGGCTAACCTACAGGCAGCAGAGAGTGGGGATAAATGGGCTCTTTTCTGGTTGGCAAGCTGTAACTAGTGGTGTGCTACAGGTTTCAGTCCTCGGGGCCCCAACTATTTAAAATCCATATTAATAACTCTGATGCAGGGACAGAGGTACTATAGCCAGATTTGCAGATGACACTAAAATAGGTGGGACAGCAAGTTGCAATGAGGAAATAAATTTACAAATGGATATGGTGGATAGGTTAAGTGAGTGGGCCGAAATTTGACAGATGGAATTTGACCTGGATATGTATGAGGTTATCCATTTTGGTCAGAAGAATAAAAAGGCAACTTAACATCAAAATGGAGAGAAAATTCAAAATGCTATGGTGCCAAGGGTGTTCTCGTGCATGAAACGCAGAAGGTTAGTAAACAGTTGCAGCAAGTAATGAGGAAGGCAAATGGAATTTTGTCATTCATTGCTAATGGAATAGAATATTAAAATGGCGGCGTGCCGTTGCAACTGAATAGGGCATTGGTGAGAGAGCATCTGCAGTACTGCGAACAGTTTTGGTCCCCTTGCTTGAGGAAGAATGTAAATGCATTAGAGACGATTCAGAGAAGGTTCACTAGATTGATTTCTGGGACTAGGGACTCTTCTTATGAAGAGAGATTGAGCAATTTAGGCCAATGCTCACTGAAGTGAGGGGAGATATAATTGAGGTACATAAGATGCCAAAGGAGATTGACAGAGTAGACAGAGAGTGCATGTTTCCCCTTGTTGAATATTCTAGAACGAGAGGCCACAGTTTTAAGCTGAGGGTTGGAAGATGTAAAACCAAAATGAGAAGGAATTACTTTGCTAAGGGTCATGAATTTGAGGAATTCTGTACCCCAGAGTGTAGTGGATGCCGGTACAACAAATTTAAGGAAGAGATAGGTAGGTTTGCAATTAGTAGAGGAATGAAGGATTATGGGGAACAGGAAGGTGGCGACGAGGCAGAGATGATATCAGCCATGGTGGTATTGAATGATTAAGCAGGTGTTTAGTAGTTGAATTGCCTACTCCTCCTTGTTCTTGCATGTTTCAAGTGGGTATTGTTTATGGTAAGCTCACCTATTGAGGCAATATCACGGCACAAACTGACCCAAAAAAGCGAAATATATTCGTACACCTCAGACCAAATGCAGTGTAGGGCATGGTGTAAATTAGTAACCCCACGGCTCATCTGTTCAAAGATACACAGTTCAGGTGGTTTGGCCATGCTAAAATTGCCCCTTAGTGTCCAAAGATGTACAGGATGGGTTGGGTTGTGGGGATAGGGTGGGGAGTGGGCCTGGTCAGTGCAGACTTAGTGGGCCGAATGGCCTCCTTCTGCACTGTAGGGATCCCACGGAGTCTCATCTCACATAAATGCGCACTCGATCATTGGACTGTATCTCACTTCATCAATACATTTGGAAGTGAACACTGGTACAAACTTGAAGCTAATGCTCTCTATGAAATTTGAGAATTCAGCTGTGAGTCAAACTATGCTGTTATCCCAAATTTGTTAACGCCTCTATTGCAACACCTCTGCCAATCAGAGTCTACTTGCCAACCACTCAAAAGTCTCTTCAAATGCAGTATAAATTGTTGTTCCTTTTACAGTTGGTATTCTTGAGAGTCTGTCCTGATGAGTACAAGATAAAAAGCTTTGACATGTTGTGATGTTCTTTGTTCAAATTAATATTATTAAGGTTGTAGTGTTGCTACAAAGAACATGCAGACTTTGTACTAAATCAAAGTCAATTTAGTTACACTATGCTATAAATTGTGAATTCTTAAGTATGCCAAAAAAGCTAAGTATTAGTTCAAATAACTTCAATACACAGCTACTGAAAACACGACTGTCTCCAACCCTCTCTCATAACTCCACTCCCTGAGCACGTGGACCACTCTGGGTTGTGAAATGTGCTCTTACTCCATCTAGTGGCTAGAAGCTGCAACTACACACTATTCTACATGATCATTATACTAGATACCATTACACATGTCTCCTATTTTTATAGCAATATTTAAAATCTGTACTACTAAACACCTACTTAATCTAAATACTGGAAATAACCTGAGGGCAGGTGGGACTTTGCTGTGATGTCTTCTGTAGTAAAATAATTTAAATTTCATGTTAAATCATGCATGCCTAGAATTGTCTTTTGTGTGAGATACTTCTGAGTACCAATGGTGCTTGTAGATTTACTGAGACAAATAAACATCATTGCAGGAACAGAAACTATGAATTGGGAATGTTACATGCCCTGTGCATTTTGCCCAGCATGAAGCAGATACCAAAATTTAAACAAAGTTTTCAAGTACTTGATTCAGTGACTGTAGGCATGCTCTACTATCAGTGGGAATACAAGAAAGAACAGGAGTATGCCATTCAGTTCATCGAGTCTTTAGATCAGTTGTGAATCTGAACTCTATTTACCCAACTTGGATCCATAACCAAAATTCTATTGAGAGGTGTCCCATGATGGGAGCACGGGAGCGGCTGCGTTTTCCCGAGCTCGGCTGTACTCTTTTAATCCTTTATTTTAATCTTAATGCACATTCCATAATTTTGGGGGGCTATGTGCCTTGCACTATGTCCCTGGATGATCCTGGTTGGAGTTTGGTGAGGAGGAGCTGAGTTAAATAAAGAGAATCATCGTTTGATTGAGGTGATCGGAGATGGCTGGGGTGGGATCCAGCTTGCAGTGGCGCTTCTGATGGTGAGTGGGCCCACGCCTCAGTGGAGATGTTTGCATCAGGATGATGGCAGCCATTGCAAATGATGTTTTGGATGATGGCTCCATGGCACTGATGAACTGCAAAGTATTCTTGGGAGAGTGGAGAAGCGAATCCTGGTAGTTGATAGCACATTTGCCCTGGTGGGGGCCCACATTCGGTTCATCAAAATCTTGCAGTTTGGTATGTTGTCTATCCTGACCAATTCAGGAAGTGGGGGCTGGACAAGGAGCGTTCGTGAGTCCGGTCTTTTCTGGGATGTGGGAGGCGAGTTGCCGATTGAGTTTGAAAATTAGCTGCTATGCTTTACCAATCTTGACTTGGAAACTGGGTGCATCAGATTCAACAAAGAAATGGCTGAGCAATTGAATACATACTGTGGTTCTGTCTTCACAAAAGAGGACACAAATCAGATACCAGAAATGTTGGGGAATGAAAGGTTCAGTGAGAGGGAAGAACTGAGGGAGTTCAATATTAGTAGAGAAATTATGCTGGAAAAATTAACGGGATTGAAGGCGGATAAATCCTCTGCCTGAGAATCTGCATCCCAGAGTGCTTAAGGAGGTGGCTTTGGAAATAGTGGATGCATTGATGGTCATCTTCCGGGATTCGATAGATTCTGGAACAGTCCCTGCAGATTGGAGGGTAGCTCATGTCACTCTAATATTCAAAAAGGGAGGTAGAAAGAAAACAGGGAATTATAGACATCGATAGTAGGGAAAATTCTTGAATCCATTATCAAGGACTTTATAGCGGATCATTTAGAAAGCAGTGGCAGGATCAGTCAGAGTCAGCATGGATTTATGAAGGAAAAATCATGTTTGACAAATCTGTTGGAATTCTTTGAAGAGGTAACCAGTACAGTCGACAAGGGGGAGCCAGTTGATGTGGTATATTTGGACTTTCAGAAGGTGTTTGACAAAGTCCTGCATAAGAGATTATTGTGCAAGATTAAAGCGCATGGGATTGGGGGAAGTGTATTGAGGTGGATAGAAAACTGGTTGGCAGAGAGGAAACAAAGAGTAGAATTAATGGGTCCTTTTCAAATTGTGAGGTGCCACAGGGATCGGTGCTGGGATCGCAGCTATTCACAATATATATTAATGATTTGGATGAGGGAACAAAATGTAACATCTCAAGGTTTGCAGATGATACCAAGTTAGGTGGGAGGGTGAACTGTGATGAGGATGCAGAGATCCTACAGCATGATCTGGACAGGTTGGGCGAGTGGGCAAATCAATGGCAGATGCAGTATAATTTGGATAAGTGTGAGGTTCACTTTGGAAGCAAAAACAGGAAGGCAGATTACTGCCTGATCAGTTGTAAATTGAGAGAGGGGAGTGTGCAGCAGGACCTGGGTGTCCTTGTGCACCAGTCGCTGAAGGTAAGCATGCAGGTGCAGCAGGCGGTAAAGAAGGCTAATGGTATGTTGGCCATCATTGCGAGAGGAGCAGGGATGTGTTGTTGCAATTATACAGGTCCTTGGTGAGGCTACACCTAGAATATTGTGTGCAGTTTTGGTCTCCTTTTCTGAGGAAGATGTGCTTGCTCTAAAGGGAGTGCAACCCTGGTTTGGTTCAATGGGATACGTGGGTTTTCCCTTGCCATTCTGCGGGGCAGGGAGTGGGTTCCTCTCCCAAGAGTCCCAATTATTTAGAACTGGTTTCTCATATATTTTCTTTGTATTTTTCCTTTTTGTTATGGTGAGTGTAAAGAATCAGTGATTGGTTCTGCAGGGTACAAGCAGGTCTGTTATCCAAGTGGAGGAGGTTGACGTGTCATTGATGCCTCCGGTCCTACTGGAGGTGAGGGAAATGTGTGCTGGTGCGCGTCTAAACATGCATGAAAAATCTGTCCTGAACTCTTGTGGTCGCAGCGAACAGTTGCCGCCTGGGAAGGTGTGCACCATTTTAGCATGTTTTCATGGCCTTATTCTTTGCTCCCTTTTCTCTGGTGGTGTGTATCGTGGAATCAAGTTGAGTCTAATGATTGTATTGAGCGAGTTGTATTAGTGTTTTCCTGTTCCCCTCGGTATCCATGTATGCTGAGACCTTTTTGTTCTTGCTGTCTGTACCATTCTTTTTTTTAAAAGAAATTTAAAGTACCCAATTACCTTTTTTCTGATTGAGGGGCAATTTAGCATGGTCAGTCCATCAACCCTGCACATCTTTGGGTTGTTGGGGGTAAGACCCACGCAGACACTGGTAGAATATGCAAACTCCACATGGACAGTGACCTGGGGCCTGGATCGAACCCAGGTCTTCGGTATCATGATGCAGCAGTGCTAACCACTGCATCACTCTGCCACCCTGTGCTATGCCATTCTTGTGGTTTTATTGCGTTATTTGTTAGAATTAAAACTTCAATAAATATATATATATATATATATATTAGGGCGGCACGGTGGCGTAAGTGGTGAGCACGGTTGCCTACGGCGCTGAGGACCCGAGTTCGATTCCGGCCCCAGGTCACTGTAGTTTGCACATTCTACCCCCCAGCCTCAATGACCTTTTGGAGTAGTGTTTCAGGTTTCCACTACTCTTTGTATGAGCAAGCGCTTCTGACATCACCCTTGAATTTTAAGGTCATGCCCCCTTTTATGCAGGACTCTCCCATCAGAGGAAATAGTTTCTGCATACCCTATTAAATCCTCTTAAACACCTCAATGCCCACCCCTTAATTTTCTGTATGAAAGGTAATGCAACCTGTTGTCATAATTAAACCTTTTTAATCCTGGTATCATTCTCCTAGAGGACTGCAGCCTTTCCCAAACCAAGAAACTCAGTCCACATGTCCAGAAGCATGTGAGTCAGCTGAGAAGAGTTAAAACTGTGAGCTGGTTGAGTAAAGGGACTCGCTCGCGGCTGATTTGTGCTGTGGTCTGGCGCTTGTTTAAAAGTGCCTCAAAGAGATATCACACGCAGCAAGTTTAGTCCACGCGCACGCATTGATTTGTAAACCAGAGCCAGTTGGTTTATTTCCCGAAAATGACTGATTGACATTGTGACTCTTTCCTTCTCGAGGATTTAACTAATTGTTATTGAATGACCTAATTCTTTGCAGAGAAATATCAGCAGAGAACGAGCGAGAATCTCAACAGCTTCAGCATTATTGGTCAGAGGTACGTTACATGGTTCGATGTATTTATCGCCAAGCTGGGACGCCATTGGCTGATGATCAGGATCAATCGTTGGTGCCAGATAAGGAGGGGATGAAAGAACTGGTCGACAGGTAAATTATTTCTCATTTATTAAATATGAAAACCTCTATGGTTAAACTGAACTTAATTGCCGGTATTGTAGGCAAAGTCACTGGTGCTTGACTGTAGCTGATTATTTTAATTTCTGTGTGAAATGATGCATGTTACATCGTGTAGTTAATGAGTCAGCAGTTCACTTGTCACAATTGTGTCCAAAATTCTGTGTTAGATATTCTGAATTGATTTAAACACTGAAATGTCATTGAATCATACAGCACAAGAGATAATTTGGTCCATTGCACCCATGCCAACTCTTGGAAAGAAATATCCAATTAGTCCCATTCTCTCACTTTCCCATAGCCCAGCAAGTTTTTCATACCCTTGACTTGTGAGGTTAGGCAGTTAGACTTTTGGGAACGAACTGTGCACAATCCTGGCCTGCATATATGTGTACTTCCACTAACAGACATTCTTTAACCATTTAGTTCCCCCACCCCTCACCAAAAGTCAGTGTTCTGAAATGGCTGCACAGCACCTTAGCCCAGGCAGGCCTTCTGTCTTTTGTGGCGCGCTTCAGAAACCTGATTGCATTCAGATCATTCGCTGCCGGTTAAATTAAACCAAATGTGTTGTGCCATAAACTCAAATGTGTTGCCGTACAGTTGTCAGAAGGAGCTTGTTGAGCGAGCAAAGCAGGATATTAGTACTTCATTTTCATTTTTTAACCTAGAATCATAGAATCATAGAAGTTTACAGCATGGAAACAGGCCCTTCGGCCCAACCAGTCCATGCCGCCCAGTTTTTACCAGTAAGCTAGTCCCAGTTGCCCGCACTTGGCCCATAACCCTCTATACCCATCTTACCCATGTAACTATCTAAATGCTTTTTAAAAGACACAATTGTACCCGCCTCTACTACTACCTCTGGCAGCACATTCCAGACACTCACTACCCTCTGAGTGAAGAAATTGCCCCTCTGGGCCCTTCTGAATCTCTCCCCTCTCACCTTAAACCTATGCCCTCTAGTTTTAGACTCCCCTACCTTTGGGAAAAGATGTTGACTATCTACCTTATCTATGCCCCTCATTATTTTATAGACCTCTATAAGATCACCCCTAAGCCTCCTACGCTCCAGGGAAAAAAGTCCCAGTCTATCCAGCCTCTCCTTATAACTCAAACCATCAAGTCCCGGCAACATCCTAGTAAATCTTTTCTGCACTCTTTCTAGTTTAATAATATCCTTTCTATAATAGGGTGACCAGAACTGCACACAGTATTCCAAGTGTGGCCGTACCAATGTCTTGTACAACTTCAACAAGACGTCCCAACTCCTGTATTCAATGTTCTGACCAATGAAACCAAGCATGCCGAATGCCTTCTTCACCACCCTGTCCACCTGCGACTCCACCTTCAAGGAGCTATGAACCATACTCCTAGGTCTCTTTGTTCTATAACTCTCCCCAACGCCATACCATTAACTGAGTAGGTCCTGGCCTGATTCGATCTGCCAAAATGCATCACCTCACATTTATCTAAATTAAACTCCATCTGCCATTCGTCGGCCCACTGGCCTAATTGATCAAGATCCCGTTGCAATCCTAGATAACCACCTTCACTATCCACTGTGCCACCAATCTTGGTGTCATCTGCAAACTTACTAACCATGCCTCCTAAATTCTCATCCAAATCATTAATATAAATCACAAATAACAGTGGACCCAGCACCGATCCCTGAGGCACACCACTGGTCACAGGCCTCCAATTTGAAAAACAACCCTCTACAACCATCCTCTGTCTTTTGTCGTCCAGCCAATTTTGAATCCAATTGGCAACCTCACCCTGGATCCCATGAGCTTTAACCTTCTGCAACAACCTACCATGCGGTACCTTGTCAAAGGCTTTGCTAAAGTCCATGTAGACAACGTCTACTGCACTGCCCTCATCTACCTTCTTGGTCACCCCCTCAAAAAACTCAATCAAATTTGTGAGACATGATTTTCCACGCACAAAGCCATGCTGACTGCCCCGAATCAGTCCTTGCCTCTCTAAATGCTTGTAGATCCTGTCTCTCAGAATACCTTCTAGCAACTTACCTACTACAGACGTTAGGCTCACCGGTCTGTAGTTCCCAGGCTTTTCCCTGCTGCCCTTCTTAAACAAGGGCACAACATTCGCCACTCTCCAATCTTCAGGCACCTCACCTGTGGCTGCCGATGATTCAAATATCTCTGTTAGGGGACCCGCAATTTCCCCCCTAGCCTCCCACAACATCCTGGGATACATTTCATCAGGTCCCGGGGATTTAATGCGCTTTAAGACTTCCAGCACCACCACCTCTGTAATATGTACACTTCTCAAGACATCACTATTTATTTCCCTTAGTTTCCTAACATCCATGCCTTTCTCCACCGTGAATACCGATGAGAAATATTCATTCAGGATCTCACCCAACTCTTGTGGCTCTGCACATAGATGTCCTTGTTGATCCTTAAGAGGCCCTACTCTGTCCCTAGTTACTCTTTTCCCCGTTATGTATCTGTAGAATCTCTTTGGATTCTCCTTTGCATTATTTGCCAAAGCAATTTCATGTCCCCTTTTTGCCCTCCTGATTTCCCTCTTAACTCTATTTCGACAATCTCTATACTCTTCAAGGGATCCACTTGATCCCAGTTGCTTATGTACGTCATATGCCTCCTTCTTCTTTTTGACCAGAGTCTCAATATCTCGAGTCATCCAGGGTTCCCTACTTCTACCAGCCTTGCCCTTCACTCTAAAGGGAATGTGCTTACCCTGCACCCTGGTTAACACATTTTTAAAAGCCTCCCATTTACCAGCCGTCCCTTTGCCTGCCAACAGTCTCCCCCAATCTACCTCTGAAAGTTCCTGTCTGATACCATCAAAATTGGCCTTGCCCCAATTAAGAATTTTAACTCTTGGGCCAGACCTATCATTCTCCATAGCTATCTTAAAACTAATGGAGTTATGGTCACTTGTCCCAAAGTGATCCCTCACTAACACTTCTGTCACTTGCCCTTCCTTATTTCCCAAGACGAGGTCAAGTTTTGCCCCCTCTCTAGTCGGTCCATCCACATACTGAATGAGAAATTCCTCCTGAATACACTCAACAAATTTCCCTCCATCCAAGCCCCTAATGCTATGGCTGTCCCAGTCAATGTTGGGAAAGTTAAAGTCCCCTACTATTACCACCCTATTATTCTTGCAGCTATCTGTAATCTCCTTACATATTTGCTCCTCAATTTCCCGCTGACTATTTGGGGGCCTGTAGTACAGTCCTACCAAGGTGATCTCTCCCTTCTTATTTTTCAGTTCCACCCATATAGACTCAGTGGGCGAACCCTCGGATATATCCCCTCTAAGTACTGCCGTGATGTTCTCCCTAATCAAAAACGCCACTCCCCCTCCTCTCTTACCTCCTGTTCTATCCTTTCTATAGCATCTGTACCCCGGAACATTGAGCTGCCAGTCCTGCCCCTCCCTTAGCCATGTTTCAGTCATAGCTATAATATCCCAGTCCCATGTGCCCGTCCATGCCCGGAGTTCATCCGCTTTGCCCGTCAGGCCCCTTGCATTGAAATAAATGCAGTTTAATGTAGACTTTCCTTGCTCTCTGCCCTGCTTTCTCTGGTCATGCTTTACACACTCTCCCTTCCTGCCTTTTGTTTCTGTCCCCACTGACTTCCTACATCGGTTCCCATCCCCCTTCCACATTAGTTTAAACCCTCCCCAACTGCACTAGCAAACACCCCCCCGAGAACATTGGTTCCAGTCCCACCCAGATGCAGACCGTCCGATTTGTACAGGCCCCCCCTCCCCCAGAACCGGTCCCAATGTCCCAGGAATTTGAAACCCTCCCTCTTGCACCATCTCTCAAGCCACGTATTCATCCTAGCTATCCTGTCATTCCTACTCTGACTATCACGTGGCACTGGTAGCAATCCTGAGATTACTACCTTTGAGGTCCTACTTTTTAGTTTAACTCCTAACTCCCTAAATTCAGCTTGTAGAACCTCATCCCGTTTTTTACCTATATCGTTGGTGCCTATATGCCCCACGACAGCTGGCTGTTCACCCTCCCCCTCCAGAATGCCCTGCAGCCGCTCCGAGACATCCTTGACCCTTGCACCAGGGAGGCAACATACCAACCTGGATTCTCGTTTGCGTCCGCAGAAATGCCTGTCTATTCCCCTTACAATTGAATCCCCTATCACTATAGCTCTGCCACTCTTTTTCCCGCCCTTCTGTGCAGCAGAGCCAGCCACGGTGCCATGAACCTGGCTGCTGCCACCTTCCCCTGGTGAGCCATCTCCCCCAACAGTTTCCAAAACGGTAAATCTGTTTTGGAGGGAGATGACCGCAGGGGATCCCTGCACTGCCTTCCTACTCTTCCTCTGTCTGTTGGTCACCCATTCCCTATCTGCCTCAGTAATTTTAATCTGCGGTGTGACCAACTCACTGAATGTGCTATCCACAACTTCCTCAGCATCGCGAATGCTCCAAAGTGAGTCCATCCGCAGCTCCAGAGCCGTCAAGCGGTCTAACAGGAGCTGCAGTTGGACACACTTCTTGCAGATGAAGGAGTCAGGGACACCAGAAGGGTCCCTGACTTGCCACATCTCACAAGAGGAGCATGACACGGGTCTGAGCTCTCCTGCCATGACTTAAACCTGAAGTTAAAACCTGGTAGCTTGATCCAATTCAAAGTACTATTCCCTAAACATTCATCCAAAATATTTTTTTATAACGATCAAAGTTAAAGTGAAGATAGCAAATTGTCAACAGTTAACTTAAAATAAGTTGCAAACACAATTTGTGGGGATAATATTGTAATTATTTGAAACAGCACATGAGACTAGTCCTAAACTTGAAGGATTAACTCTGAGGAAAGATTTTAGGAAGAATTTAAGTCCATGTCTTAACTCACAGTGTGTCCCATTCCCCTATAACCTTTGTGCTCATTGACCTATGTGGGCACTAGGTCAAGCACCGCCTTGATCTTAAAATCCATCCATGGGCTAGCCCTCCCAATCTCTGTAATCTCCTCCAGCTCCACAATGATCCAAGATATCTGCTCCTTTAATTCTGACCTCTTGTGCGTTCCCAGTTATATTTGCAGCACTATTTATTGATCCACCGTGCTTTCAGTTGCCTTGGCCCGGAGTTCTGAAAGGTCTTCCCTCCACTACTTTCCATGCTTTTGATCATCTGACCAGATATATCCTTGCTAGCTTGGTGTCATACTTTATGTAATGCTCCTGTGAAACTCTTTGCTATGTTTAATTAAGTTAAACGTACTATATAAATACAAGTTGTTGTTAAATAGCAAATTTTGTGTCCTCGACTTCTCACAAAGTGCTCACAGCCAATTAAATATTTTGAATTGCGCTCACCATTGGATGGAGTTTCCGTAGAGTAAAATCCCACCAACATCAATGAGATATGTGTACAAGATTTATTTATGTATAGAGGCAGGAGATTCAAAAGTCTGAGGGCACACATTGAAGGTTCAAAAACAGCTTCTTCCCCGCTGTTACCAGACTCCTAAATGACCCTCATGGACTGAACTGATTTATTTGCTTCTCCCTCCCCTGCCCTTGGCTAATCCATTGGTGCTCAGACCAATAATAGCACTGTCTACTACTGCTTCACCTGTGATAAGCACAGATTAACCTGGGATCTCCCTGCTCTGTAAGATTCAGCTGAACCAGGAGGGTAACGATTCGGTCGAGTCCTATTCTTCCACGTTGGATGTGGGACACAAGTGAAAGGAATGCTACTACAGGAATGCAAGGGCAGCACGGTAGCATTGTGGATAGCACAATTGCTTCACAGCTCCAGGGTCCCAGGTTTGATTCCGGCTTGGGTCACTGTCTATGTGGACTCTGCACATCCTCCCCGTGTATGCGTGGGTTTCCTCCGGGTGCTCCGGCTTCCTCCCGCAGTCCAAAGATGTGTAGGTTAGGTGGATTGGCCATGATAAATTGCCATTGGTGTCCAAAATTGCCCCTAGTGTTGGGTGGGGTTACTGGGTTATGGGGATAGAGTGGAGGTGTGGACCTTGGGTAGGGTGCTCTTTCCAAGAGCCGGTGCAGACCTGATGGGCCGAATGGCCTCCTTTTGCACTGGAAATTCTTGAAAGATCATTAAAGAATAAAATGTACTGAAATGATTGTGCGAAACCTGTGCCGGCATGGTGGCATAGTGGTTGGCACTGATACCTCACAGTGCCAGGAACCTAGGTGCGATCACAACCTTGGGTGACTGTCTGTTCTTCCCCGTGTCTGCGTAGGTTTCCTCCCACAATCCAAAGATGTGCAAGATAGGTGGATTGGCCGTGCTAAATTGCTCCTATGTGTCCAAAGGTTAGGTGGGGTTGCAGGGGAGTGGGCTAGGTAGGTGGGTCAGTGCAGACTCGATGGGCCGAATGGCCACTTTCTGCACTGCAGGGTTTTTATGATTCTGTCTAACCTGGGACCCTGAAGCTGTGAAGCAATTGTGCTATCCACAATGCTACCGTGCTGCCCCTATCTTGCATCTGACTTTTTTTTTTTAAATCTGTATTGCCCGATCGCTATCCAGTTTCTCCCTTTTTCTCCATCAAAAACCCTCCATTTAGAACATCTCTAAATTTGGAACAAAAATGAAAATTGCTGGAAGGACTGAACAATAATAAATAAAATAATAAATAACCTTTATTGTCACAAGTAGGCTTACATTAACACTGCAATGAAGTTACTGTGAAAAACCCCTAGTCGCCACATTCCGGCGCCTGTTCAGGTACACAGAGGGAGAATTCAGAATTCTCAGCCGGTACGGGAATTGAACCCGCGCTGTTGGCCTTGTTCAGCATCACAAACCAGCTGCACAGAGCAAAGAATAGATGAATTAACATTTTGCTTGTGGAACGTTTGACAACTGCAAGAAATTAAATGTGAACTGCATTTTAAAGGCAACAAGGCAAATGCGCATACATGCCAACAGATTTGTCTGCCAAGTGGAAAATGGGAATTAGTTAAATATCTGAAATATTATTAACATGAACCAATCCGAGAACACAAGGCACAAGAACAATCGATTCAGGAGCGGGAGGAGGCCATTTGATCCTTCGAGCCTGCTCTGCCATTTCATGCGATCCTGGCTAATCTGGCCTGTGGCCTCAACTTCATCTTCCTGTCTGCCCTCCTTAACCCTTGACCCCTTTGTCAGTCAAAATTCGAACTCAGCCCTGAATATGTTCAATGACCCAGCCTCCAGTGCTCTCTAGTAGAGAATTCTCAGCCCTCCATGAAAATAAATTCTTAAAAGGGAGACATAGAATAGTATTTTTCTTTCATACACTATGGGCGTTGCCTTGATCAATTGGTGGTGAGCTACTTTCTCAAACCCATGTAGTCTGTGGTGTAGGTGCATCCACGGTGCTATTAGGAAGGGAAATCCAGGATTTTGACCCAGCTGCGGTTAAGAAATGGTGATAGAGTTCCGAGTCTGGATGGTATGTGGCTTGGAGGGGTACTTGCAGGTGGTGGTGTTCCAATGCATCTGCCCGACACCGTACAGTACAGCACTGTGGAAAGCCATTTGGCCCATCGAGACTGCACTGGCTCTTTCAATTGCTCTCTGCAATTTGTTCTCTAAAAAATATTTATCCACTTCTCTTTTGGAAGCTACGTAAGTCTGTTTTGACCACCCAATGAGGCAGTGCATTTCAAATCCTACCCACTCTTTCATTTAAAAAAAACTTTTTCCTTATGCTCCCCCAGGTTCTTTTCTATCAAATCTCCCTTCCCCTTGTTAACCTGTTCTGCCAATTTCAAAGATTTGTTTTGGTTCTCACCACCTTCTTTGAAATTGTACCTTTTAGTCTGTATTGTGTCTCCTTATCCTTTGTCCCTCACTTTTCTACGTGGAATTTCACATAACGGCATTGAACATACTTACATGTGGCACTGAAGGTGAATCGTTGAGGCATTGAGGAATGAAGTTGGGACAGGTGACGATGGAAGCATTTAAAATGAGCAAAGCTTGGGAAAGTTGTCCAAATGATAATTGAAGGCCACAGCTCAAGTAGCTCCTAGGAAATGCCTTGCAATTTTAAAGTATGCAAATAAAATCTGCAGCTTTCTCCAAAAAAGGATCGTACTCCAGAGCACCAGTAGCTTGCTATTCATCCTCTTAAACTTCTCTGCCCCAGTGAAAAAGGATTCCAGTTGCTCTTTTCACTCCTCATAATTAAATCTATCTATGGTATCTTCTCAGGGAATCTCTCCTACAGCCAAAATATCCTTCCCAAACTTGCTTCCTAATAGCATTGTGGATGCCAGATGGACTGCAGTGGCTCTAGAGGTTGACTCATCACCAGCTTCTCAAGACCAATTGGGGGTTGGGGGGTAAGAAATGCTGACCTTTCCAGCAACACCCTGTGAAGCAATAAAGAGGAAATTAGTGTTCCACACTGGATGGTTTACCAATCTGAGGGAGAGCTTGTGGAATTTAACTCCAGAGACTTTATTCTGCAGGAAGGGCAAATCAGGACATGGCAATTTGGGTGCAATCCCCCAACTTCTTCCGTGGACATCTCAAAATGCTGCTCAATGTTTTGAAGTGTTGTGATAGTACAATGTTTTTTCATTAACGTGAACCAGGCATGGGCCAGTTGTATAATCTTTGGGTGTTGTTTCCCCTCCGGGCTTGTGCATGATTTTGGATGTCTGTTCCTGCTGCTCTCCAGTTTCACAGTTAATTCTATTAAACCTAATTTGTTTCTTATAAAATTCTGCCAACTTCAGTAACTACATTAAATGATGCAAAATACAATAAGAAATAAAATTGGGTATGCCACATAGCAGTCTCTGATGAACTAAACATTAGTCCCAAATGTGTATAATGAATTAGTTTCCAATCGGTCTCTTAACTAACACTGTATTCCCTAACTCCAGTACTTTATTCTTGCTGTTGCATGTGCTTAGTGGACGAGGCTTAATTAATTTTATACAGAGGTACAAATTAGCTTTTTAATATGAAAACGTGAGACTTGTAGTAGATGTACTCTCTTTTGTTTCCTTGGTCTTAGGCTATGTGAACGAGACCCCTACCAGTTGTACCAACGCTTAGAGCAGCAGGCAAGGGAGTATGTTCTCGAAATGAAGGTACGCTTACTCCGACATTTGTCGCTGGGATCCAAAGTCACAACTGTGGTGCAGGGCCCGCCACAGGCTCATCAGTTCATCTCACTCCTATTGGAGGAATACAGCGCACTCTGTCAAGCTGCTCGCACAATCAGCACCTTCCTCATTACACTGGTAAGTTGCAAAAAAATAAGTAACTGCCATAATGCTGCATGAAAGTGTAAAGCTGTTATAATCTTTATTATCGTCACAAGTAGGCTTACATTAACACTGCAATGAAGTTACTGTGAAAATCCTCGCATCACCACATTCCGGCACCTGTTCGGGTACACAGAGGGAAAATTCAGAATGTCCAATTCACCTAACAGCACATCTTTCGGGACTTGTGGGAACAAACCGGAGCATCCGGAGGAAACCCACGCAAACGCGGGGAGAACGTGCAGACTCCGCACAGACAGTGACCCAAGCGGGAATCGAACCTGGGACCCTGGCATGGTGAAGCAACAGTGCTAACCACTGCTACCGACATTTAAAAACACTGACCGGCAGGAAAAGACCAAATTGTCTATCAAGCCTAATCAAGGGATTTTCTTTTTATTCATTCATGGGAGTGGACATCGCAGGCTGTGCCATCATTTATTGTCCATCCCTAGTTGCCCTTGAGGGGGGCAGTTAAGAGTCAATCACGTGTCCAGAGCATCATGACTAAACACACGTGTTCAAAGCCCAGCCCAAAGCCAACATCTGTTCCTGAGAAGTGCTGAATTCTAAAATGTCAAATTGTTGATGTGTTATGAAAATGAAATTAAAATCGCTTATTGTCACGAGTAGGCTTCAATGAAGTTACTGTGAAAAGCCCCTAGTCGCCACATTCCGGCGCCTGTTCGGGGAGGCTGGTACGGGAATTGAACCGTGCTGCTGGCCTGCCTTGGTCTGCTTTAAAAGCCAGCGATTTAGCCCAGTGTGCTAAATATTGAACCCAAAATACAGAATTTATCCCAAATATTTAAGTGGTAGACATTGTTGCCTTTTGGTTTGTGCTTGTCGGAGTGTGAAATGGGGCTTCCTCATACACTCGAGATTTTCCAACACTGGAGGAGGCTGTACATTTGTGTCAGATCTCTGAAAGAACTCTGGCCCAAATCTTCCAGCCTCGAGATGGGATGTATGTCAGGAAATGTGCAAGTCCTGATGCACAGACATATGTGAGAATTGCTGGGGACATTGGGTTGAGAAAAAGCTACGCGGCAGCAACAATGTGCCCAGCATTATTGTTGATCCGAGATCTATGCCTATCTCTTTAGTCTCATTTTCCCTGCACTTTCCCATTTTTTTCCTCCTTCAAATATATTTAAAACTGCTTTTTTTAAAGCATTCTGATTCCACCCATGTTTCAGATTAGACATTTTATGTCCTAACAAGGCTTTGCTGAAAAGAATTGTCTGAGCCCTTTTATTATTGAAGAGTAGAAATGATTTACACCCACCTACTTGATTAAAAGCTTTCATAATTCTGAACATATATTTGGTCCACTTAAGCTTTTCTGTTGTAGTAAAAGAGGCTCCAATTGTTCTCATCCCTACTCATTAAATCTTATCCTTGATATCATCTCAGTGAATCACTTCTGCAGTCTTGATATCCTTCTTAAAGTAGGGCACTCAAAACTGGACAAAATAGCTAAACCACAGTCCCGTCAATGATCGGTTTACAACTTTCTCATTTGCCTTTCCGCCTGAATATATGAATTAGGAGCATGAGTAGGCCATTTGTCCCCCTGGGCCAACTCTGCCATTAAGTAAGATCATAGCTGATCTGATTGCGGCCTCAACTTTGCATTTTGCCTTTGGTTCCCACTGAAATAATCTTTTCTGAGTATTCTTAAATATCTCTTCTAATATCTGCCATAGCAATTCTGACCTATTCCTTAACCTAATTTCTCGATTCACTTTCATCAGTTAGATCTCCGGGCCCTCATAATTGCTGTTATTTGACTTTAAAACACTCGTTTTAGAACCACTCTTCTCTCCCTGTCATTGCGCACCGCTGCTGTCTCATTGCGCACCGCTGCTGTCTCATTGCGCACCGCTGCTGTCTCATTGCGCACCGCTGCTGTCTCATTGCGCACCGCTGCTGTCTCATTGCGCACCGCTGCTGTCTCATTGCGCACCGCTGCTGTCTCATTGCGCACCGCTGCTGTCTCATTGCGCACCGCTGCTGTCTCATTGCGCACCGCTGCTGTCTCATTGCGCACCGCCATTGAATGTCAATGGATTATTATTTGATTCTCTCTTATTGGAGATGGTCATTGCCTGGCACTTGTGTGGCACAAATGTTACTTGCCACTTGTCAGCCCAAGCCTGGACATGTCCAAGTCTTGCTGCCTTTGCACGTGGACTGCTTCAGTGTCTGCGGAGTCGCGAATGGTGCTGAACATTGTGCAGTCATCAGCAATATTAGGTGGGGTGAACAAATTGGCTAAAGAGGTAAGCCACGGTGACCAGATCTCTGGCACTGAGTCTGTCCCTGTGGCTCAGAAGGGAAGGGGGAGAGAGCATTAGTTATTGGCGATTCTATCATTAGAGGTACAGCTAGGCGGTTCTGTGGCAACAATAGAGGCTCACGGTTGGTGTGTTGCCCCCCAGGTGCCAAGGTCCGTGACGTCTCTCATCGTGTTTTCAGGATCCTTAAGGGGGAGGGGGAGCAGCCACAAGTTGTGGTACACATCGGTACTAACGACATAGGTAGGAAAAGGGACGGGGATGTAAAACAGGAATTCAGGGAGCTAGGGTGGATGCTGAGAGCCAGGACAGACCGTGTTGTCATCTCTGTTTTGCTGCCAGTGCCACGTGCTAACGAGGTGAGGAACAGGGAGAGAGTGCAGTTAAACATGTGGCTACAGGGGTGGTGTAGGAGGGAGGATTTCAGTTACTTGGATAATTGAAGCAGGTTTTGGGGAAGGTGGGACCTGTACAAACAGGACGGGTTACACCTTAACCAGAGGGGCACCAATATCCTGGCAGGGAAATTTGGTACAGCTCTTCGGGGGGGGGGGGGTTTAAACTAATTTAGCAGTGGGATGGGAAACTGATTTATAGTCCAGGAGATAGCGTTGCTGGAGTTCAGGAAGTTGAGGGTAGTGCAGTACTGAGGAAGGCACCAAGGTCACAAGAGTGGACCTGCAGGCATGAAGGTGGTTTGAAGTGTGTCTACTTCAATGTGAGGAGCATCAGGAATAAGGTTGGTGAGCTTGAAGCATGGATTGGTACCTGGCACTACGATGTTGTGGCCATTACGGAGACGTGGATAGAACAGGGGCAGGAATGTTTGTTGGAGGTTCCGGGGTTTAGATGTTTCAGTAAGATTAGGGAAGGTGGTAAAAGAGGTGGAGGAGTAGCATTGTTAATCAAGGATAGTATAATAGCTGCAGAAAGGCAGTTTGAGGAGGATCTGTCTACTGAGGTAGTGTGGGCTGAAGTTAGAAATAGGAAAGGAGCGATCACTTTGTTAGGAGTTTTCTATAGGCCCCAAACAGTAACAGAGATGTGCAGTAAAAGATTGCAATGCAGATTTTGGATAGATGCGGTAATCACAGGGTAGGTGTCATGGGTGACTTTAACTTTCCAAATATTGATTGGAATCACTATAATTCGAATAGTTTGGATGGGGCTGTTTTTATCCAGTGTGTGCAGGAGGGTCTCCTCACACAATATGTGGATAGACCGACAAGAGGCGGGGCCACATTGGATTTGGTACTGGGTAATGAACTGGGCCAAGTGTTAGATTTGGTTGTGGGAGAACACTTTGGAGATAGTGACCACAATTTGGGGACTTTCACTATAGCAATGGAGAGGTATAGGAACATACGGCAGGGCAAGGTTTATAACTGGGGGAAGGGTAATTACGATGCAATTAGGCAAGAATTGGGGAGCATAAGATGGAAACCGGAACTGTCAGGGATAGGCACAATTGAGGTGTGGAGCTTGTTCAAGGAGCAAATACTGCGTGTCCTTGATTTGTATGTCCCTGTCCGGCAGGGAGGAAATGGTCGAGTGAGAGAACCATGGTTTACAAAAGAGGTTGAATGTCTTGTCAAGAGGAAGAAGGGGGCTTATGTAAGGATGAGAAAACAAGGTTCAGTTAGGGCATTTGAGGGATACAAGATAGCTAGGAAGGAGCTCAAGAAAGGGCTTAGAAGAGCTAGGAGGGAGCCAAGAAGTCCTTGGCGGGTAGGATCAAGGAAAACCCCAAGGCTTTTTACACTTATGTGAGGAATAAAAGAATGACCAAGGTGAAGTTAGGGACGGTCAAGGACAGTAGTGGGAACGTGTGCATGGAGTCTGAAAATATAGGAGAGGCCCTAAATGAATCCTTTTCCTCAGTGTTCACAAAGGAGAGGAGCCATGTTGTTGAGGAAGATAGTGCGATAAGGCTGGTAGGCTGGAGGAGGTAGATATCCGGAAGGAAGATGTGTTAGAAATTTTGAGAAGCCTGAGGATAGATAAGTCCCCTGGGCCTGATGGGATATATCCTAGGATTCTTTGGGAGGCGAGGGATGAGATTGCAGAACCTTTGGCTTTGATCTTTATGTCCTCACTGTCTACAGGAATGGTACCAGAAGACAGGAGAGAGGCGAATGTTGTCCCCTTGTTCAAGAAAGGGAATAGGAATAACCCTGGGAATTATAGGCCGGTTAGTCTCACTTCGGTCGTAGGTAAATTATTGGAAAGGGTCCTGAGGGATAGGATTTATGATCATTTGGAAAGATATAGCTTAATCCAGGATAGTCAGCACGGATTTGTGAGGGGTAAGTCTTGCCTCACAAGTTTGATTGTATCCTTTGAGGAGGTAACTAAGTACATAGAAGAAGGTAGAGCAGTTGATGGCGTATAAATGGATTTTAGTAAGGCGTTTGATAAACTGCCACATGGTCGGCTCAGGCAGAAAGTAAGGAGGCATGGCATAGAGGGAAATTTGGCCGAATGGATCAGTAACTGGCTATCACATGGTGTCTGGGACGTTATCTGTAAGGTCTGATTCTGTCAGAATGTCAGGCTGTTGCTTGACTAGTCTGTGAAACAGCTCTCCCAGTTTTGGTACAAGCCCCCAGATGTTCGTAAAGAGGACTTTGCAGTGCCGGAATGGTTGGGTTTGCCGTTTTCATTTCCAGTGCCTAGATCTCTCCTTTTTATTGACTTCACAGTAATTTAATACACCTGAATGGCTTGCTAGGCCATTTGAAAGGGCATTTAAGAGTCAACCACATTGCCGTTGATCAGGAGTCACATGCAGGCCAGACAAGGCGAGGACTGTAGATTTCCTTCCCTGAAGGAAATTAGTGAACTGGCTGGGTTTTTTTACAAAAATCGGCAATTGTTTCATGATCATAATTAGAATTTTAATTCCAGATATTTATTGGATTCAATTTCCACCATCTGTTGTGGCGGGATTCGAACCCAGGTCCCCTGAGTATTACCCTGGGTCTCTGGATCAACAGTCCAGTGACAGTACCTGCAGCCACCGCTTTCATCCAGAAAGACTGCAAGAATCTCAAACCGGCTGGACATTTGCAACGGCCTAGGCTTTACCTCTACCTTCTGTGTCCCCATACCTGTATAGGGGCTGGTTTAGCACAATGGGCTAAACAGCTGACTTGTAATGCAGAACAATGCCAGCAGCGCGGGTTCAATTCCCATACCGGCCTCCCAGAACAGGGTCTGGAATATGGCGACGAGGGGCTTTTCACAGTAACTTCATTGAAGCCTACTTGTGACAATAAGCAATTATTATTATTTCACGCAATCACACCCTCCTGTCTCTTGACCACTGACCAAATCAGAAGACGCCATCATAAGGAGTGCGACTGTCTCCTGCTGCAAAGTGTCCAGATACTTTTCCTCCTGCCTGATGCATCGCTTGTCTGAAGCTTGGCCTCCAGCTCAATGACTCTGAGCTGAAGCTCCTGAAGCCACAGACACTTACTGCAAATCTGTTTGTCTTGGATTATCCTGGAGTCCACATTCTCCAGTCCCAACACATCACTTGCCATCTTTATTCTGTGTTAATGTACTTATTTTGAATTGATTTCTAATTAATAAGCACTGCTACGCCCAATAACCTTTACTACTGCTAGCAAGCCTTACAACTAAAACAAGATCTTAGAATTAGGAATGGGTTGCACAAGGTTTGAAGATAAACAAACAAAGGATTCACCAATCAATCACTTTGCTGTTCTCTGGTGATGTCGCAATTTGATTTCTCTCACAATGCGGCTGCTGTGCTCAGGAGTCACAGATTGGATTGGATAAGCTCTCCTCGATGCTGCTGATTTCCTCCAGGGCGCCTCTTTGCCCAGTCTTCGAGGTGGTGGCTACTGTCTCTGGGTCCTTTTTCCACTCGCCCTTCTAGGTGTTGGTTACTGCCTCTGGATCCTCTTTCCACTTGATCTTCTAGGTGTTGGTTACTGCCTCTGGATCCTCATTTTTGACGTGCTCTGCTTCGAGCTGCTGACTGCCTCAGTGTTTCCTTTTCACCCGCACAGTTATGTATCCAAACCTTTTCTGTTTAGTGTTTCTGACATTTTCACTTTCTCCCAGTGTGTCACCTCACATCTGATCTATATCTGCCCAAGCAGGCTCAGCTTTGCTATAGACACCCGCAGTTCTCTGTAGCATGACAATCCCAGTTTTGTTTTCCCCTTTATCCTGTCCAATATCTCTTTCAACTAACTCACCACCATTTGTCTATTTGTTTTTTGTGGAACTTTGTGCAAAGATCACTGCTACGTTTGCTTGGGGTGGGGGGTGCGGTGGGTGAAGTGGAATCACAATGATTGCACTTAGAAGCAAACCATAGATGTTAGCATTTTGAGATGCATTGAGGGTATGATCAGGAGGTAAATAAATCTAATTTCTGTTTTCTCAATGAAATCAGAGCTGTGATACCTATTTATTAACTCAACCATTCCTTCATCCTCTGTGAAAGATTTCCTATTCTTTTCTTTTCTAATCCATTGTCCTTTTTACTAATATACAACTGGGAGTAGACCGTTCAGCATATCCAGCCTTCTCCACCATTCAGTTAGATCATGTCTGATCTGTAGCTCAACTCCATTACCTATTTTTCTGTAACTCCAGATAGCCTTACCTAACCACACTAACTATTCTTCAAATCAAAAAACCGAGGCTGCTATGAATCTGAAATGATAACCGAAGATGCTGGGAAACACTCAACAGGTCGGCAGCACAAGTGGAGAGAAAAGCCTGTTTTTAATTTCCTCTATTCTCTGCTCTGCTCAATTTTATTTGGTTTATTGACTTCATCAGTTTGTATTTTTGATTTCGATTTTGATGGTCATTTTAATTTACTTTTACCTACACCCATGAAATTTTGAGCTCTTCTGCACAGCCATCTTTGTTCCATGATCATCCTTTCTCTAAAAACTTCCTTGTCTTCTGTATTAGTTTTCAGCTTATCTTGACTGGTTCCTTTTTCTGTTGTTAATACATTTCTTTCCTGGTGGGACAGCTTTTATTTCCTTTCTGAAGAAGAACCCATTTGAAAAGTCATATTAAACTCGAAATGGTAGCTGTTTCTTTCCCCACAGTTGCTGCCAGACCTGAGTTTTACCAGCATCCGCCGTATTTTGCTTTTATTTTTTGACTGACTGCTTCAATTTTTTAACCTATCCTCACACTACCTACCTGGATTTCTCACCAACCCACCAAGACATCAGTCAACCAATCTCATTGAAACTCTGCCTCCCTCACTAGGGAGTCTAGAATTTTCACTTTTGAAGGTCAAGTCTCTGGGTTCTCTCAATACTGCTCCCACTGCTTCAATGACTGCACAGATCCCAGGGTTTCAATCACTTCTCCTCAGACTCCATTCCATTGGATTTCCGAATCTGCACTCTCGCCTCAACTTGCGCAATTTCAGCTTTTCAATAGCCGGCTGGTATCACTGGGCTGGCACTACCCCTGGATTTTACCAAGCTTCAACCACCCGTTACACAAAGCAACAAATGGTTCCCAGTGCTTCCGCTGAGCCCTCGCCCTTTGCAGCAGGGATCCAGTATCTTCTGCCACCTTCTTAGCTTCCCACGACTTCTCCTGACCCCTAAGACACAGCACTATCAAAAGGTTCCTGGGACTTCTGAGCCACAACTGCAACGAGCAAACTAACAGCAATATGTTTGCTGCCTGATGGTAGCACCTTTTGGATATTGCCTTTTCGTCTACTGCTGAGCATCCCAGCAAACACAGATAAAATGAACCCCTAGAACTTTCTTAAGCTGCACCCATCTCCATGATGACATAGCGTTCCAAGGCTCACTGGATGCATTTAAATCAAACGTAGCTTTAACTCCCAAAACAAAATATCACTCTGGGCTGAATTTCTTTGCAGGCAGTACAGACACCTCATTTCCAATTCTGCAGCTGAGGAAACACACATGCTGTTTTATGATCTTCCCTCTTAAGATCTAGCTCATAACCCCTTTGGTCAACATGGCCCCAACTTTTTAAGTGTAATCGCCTTCAAGCTGCTTTAGGTACATTTATCCCATTTTCTACAGTTAACTTTAATCTTCCCAGATCTAAAAATTACCTCCAAAATATTACAATGGGCAATGACTGGATATTTATAACACAATTCTGCAATGAGTAACTCCACTCCCGACTCCCAAAGTCCGCCCTCCATCTACAAGGTACAAGTCAGGATTGTGATGGAATACTCTCCACATGCCTAGATGAGTGCAATTCCAACAATACTCTCGGAATTCAACACCATCCTGGGCAAAGCAGCCCGCTTGACTGGCACTGTAAACAATCACTTTTTCCACTGTCAGCACAGAGTGGCAGCACTGTGTACCATATACAAGATGTGTTGCGGCTGCTCACCAAGGCTCCTTCAACAAACGCATGATCTCCACCATGGACGAGGGCAGCAGTTGCATGGGAACACCACTAACTGCAAATTCCCCTCCAAGCCACACACCATCCTGACTTGCAACTAAATCACCTTCTTCCACTGTTCAGTTAAAAACCTGGAGCACCCTCCCTAACAGCATTGATGGTGTATGTAAACCATGTGGATTGCAGCAATTCAAGGAGGTAGCTCATTAAGAGCAGCTAGGGGTGGGCAATAAATGCTGGCCTTCTCAGTGACACTAACATCCATTAAATCAATTAAATAAGGCTCCTCTGATGTAGGCTGTCTGCCCCATGCCAGTCATTGTTGCCCAGAACTGGTCCTCACGTCCCAATAATGTGATCTTTGCTTTCAGCAAAACCTCCGCAACCACATGCTAATCCCACCATGGCCGATGTTGAAATTTGAATCGAATAAATAATCTGGAATTAAAAGTCTTATGACCATGAAACCATTGCCAATAATTGTAAAAAACCATCTGATTCACTAATGTCCTTCAGGGAAGGAAATCTGTCATCCTTACCTGGTCTGGCCTACATGTTACTCCAGATCCACAACAATGTGGCTGACTGTTAAATGCTCCCTCAAAGGCAATTAGGAATGGGCAATAAACACTGGCCCAGCCAATGACACACATGTGCCATGAAAGAATTAAAAAAATCTTACTACACTGTTACCATAGAAATAGCATGTGAAATAATCCCAAAATTAGCACTCTTGAAATGCTGCTCTATATCCTGTGCGCTCTGAATTAATTTTGCAGGAGCTCGTTGTATTATTTTGGGTCTGGTAGCTTGCCTTCCATCTCCGTGTGCTCCGGTTTTCTCCCACAAGTCCCGAAAGACATGCTGTTAGGTGAATTGGACATTCTGAATTCTCCCTCTGTGTACCCGAACAGGCGCCGGAATGTGGCGACTAGGGGCTTTTCACAGTAACTTCATTGCAGTGTTAATGTAAGGCTACTAGTGACAATGAAGATTATTATTAAATTAATAAAGTATACATCAATGATATTGCATTTTTCACTAACCTTGACTGCAGCTCAAAAAGCACCATCATTTTGTTTGTGTAATCCTCGACTTCTACTGCAGTTCTGCCTCAGGGGAGGCAGTGGCATAGTGGTATTGTCAGTGGACTAGTAAGCCAGTTACCAAGGGTATTGCATTGGGGACCTGGGTTCGAATCTCACCACGGCAGGTGGTGGAACTTGAATTCAATAAAAATCTGGGATTAAAAGTCGAATGATGACTATGAAACCATTATTGATTGCCGTAAAAAACCCATCTGGTTCACTAATGTCCTTTAGGGAAGGATAGCTTACCTCTTCTGGCCGACATGTGACTCCAGAGCAATGGGTTTTAAATGCCCTCCGGTATGGGCAATAAATGCAGGCCCAGCCAGTGATGCATCCCATGAACGCATAAAGGGGAAAAAAATTGGTTGCCAATTCCACGTTCCCGCAAAATCCCTACACCAGTTTATCGGTGCATTCTTCCTTCCCTAGATCTCTTCCCCTGATTCTCTTCCTTTTTAACTGATCCTGTCTGTGGGGTGACCGCATGTCAGGATCACTTTTGAATGTCACAAAGTACACAGTAACCAGTCACTCAGAAACTTTGAGCTGAAAATCAAGAGGCATATCTGCACCCAACACAAAGCATCCAGAGCCTCCCCAGACGTGGCTTACTTCAGTTCCCAGCCCCAACCAATTAACCTGAAGAGTTTTCTTTAAAGATTGGCAAAAGCAATTGCAACGGCAAAGTGATTTAGTCCCTCAAATATAGTTTTACGTCAGCTTCAATTTGAAGATAAGCACATGCTAAGGCTGAACAAGGAGATGTTTCAAGGTTGTGTGCTCCCTCCAATGCCTTGACTTTGACCCCTTCTTGTTCCCGACAAGCTGTCTCTGTGTGTTCGATATATTTTGATCAACCACAAATCAGGATCCCCCAAGTCTCGACCGGGACAGAGGCACAGTGGTTAGCACTGCTGCCTCACAGCTGCAGAGTCCCAGGTTCGATCCCCGGCTTGGGTCACTGTCTGTGCAGAGTCTGCACGTTCTCCCTGTGTCTGCGTGGGTTTCCTCCGGGTGCTCTGGTTTCCTCCCACAGTCCAAAAATGTGCAGGTTAGGTGGATTAGCTATACTAAATTGCCCCTTAGTGTCCAAAAGGTTAGGTGGGGTTACTGGGATAGGGTGGAGGCGTGGGCTGAAGTTGGATGCTCTTTCCAAGAGCTGGTGCTGACTCGATGGGCCGAATGGCTTCCTTCTGCACTGTAAACTGTATAGGGATTCTATGAAACTTTACCTATGATTTGCCTAGCAGTTTGATGCTGTGATTTAATCTCTGGAAAGTTCCAGTTTTGAACAGCAAAAACTAAAAGTGTAGAACTTAACTACAGCAAGAAAAATTAGGACAAGCCACGACAGAAAGAGGCTGTTTAGCTACTCCAGCCTGCCATACCATTCAATTAAATCACCTCAATCCCATTTTTCCCACCATAGCTCCATATCCCATTATACCCTTGCCTAATAAAATGTCAGTTTTAAATGTCGGAACATGCGGAGACTTTTAGGAGTGAGAATCCCAGATTTCCATTACCATGTATGTCTCCTGACTGGCCTAGCTCTAATTCTGATATCATTTTCCCTACAGAGACCACACTTTAGAAAGGGTGTGAAGACATTGTAAAGGGTGCAAAAAAGATTCATGAGAATGGTCATGGTCGCTGTGATTAGAAACTCCAGTTATGTAGGTAGATAGGAGAAGTTGCGGCTGTTCTCCGAGAAGAAAAGCTTGAGAGGAGATTTGATCGAACCTGGGACCCTGGAGCTGTGAAGCAACTGTGCTACCATGGCTGAAATATATGCATATAGCCTAGAGGAGCTCCTACTACTCGCACCAGTTTCGTTCCAAAGCTGCATGTTGGACTTCACATGTTTCTCTCTCCACAGATGCTGCAAGGCTGACTCAGTTTTCCCAGTTTTCATCTTAATTTCCAGAATGTGCGGCTTCTCTTAGTGAGATTGTCAAATTAAGGGCATTTTTAAGATGCAAGCCCATGGTCACTGGGTTGAATCTGTCAAACTCTTCCAGCCTGTGGATTTTCAATAGAGCTAGATTTGAACCTGGCTTTAGTAGGATATTGTCTAATCCTCTGCACCATCACATCCCTTGCATGCTTAAAGCCAGCTGCAATTGTACGAACAATAAATGTCTTCCTTGATTTCTCTTACAGGAAAGTGAACATTTGAAGAAATTCCAGGTGACGTGGGAACTTCATAACAAGCACCTTTTTGAAAACTTGGTGTTCTCTGAGCCACTTCTGCAGAGTAGTTTACCATCGCTAGTAGCACAGCTCCGGTAAGCTCCTCTATAACTAGAACGCTTTTGCTCTTTAAAACAGAAACCACAAGGAAAACAATTTATAATTTAGTGTTTTGTTTTTAGCAACGTTGCTAAAGTGAGAAGTCCTTTTTGTGACAACCATTCTCCTTGCTGGGCATTTCTGGATTCTATGCACAGTGAAGCATCAAATTAACTAACCTCTTCAGGATATTGTCTGCTGCTGTGATATTAACCATGCTCGTGTCCTCTTAGATCAAGCTCGTTGTCTTTGAAGTAATTATTGTGCTACTTTATGGGAGTAATACAACAAAGAACAAAGAAAAGTACAGCACAGGAACAGGCTGTTGGCCCTCCAAGCCTGCCCCGACCATGCTGCCCGGCTAAACTAAAATCTTCTACACTTCCTGGATCCGTATCCCTCTATTCCCATCCTATTCATCTATTTGTCAAGATGCCCCTTAAACGTCACTATCGTCCCTGCTTCCACCACCACCTCTGGCAGCGTGTTCCAGGCACCCACTACCCTCTGTGTAAAAAAACTTGCCTCGTACATCTCTAAACCTTGCCCTCGCACCTTAAACCTATGCCCCCTAGTAATTGACCCCTCTACCCTGAGGAAAAGTCTCTGACTATCCACTCTGTCTATGCCCCTCATAATTTTGTAGACCTCTATCAAGTCCCCCCCCCCCCCCCCCAAAGCCTCCTGCCCTGCACCTTGAAACCTGTGTCACCTCATGACTGACCCTTCAACTAAGGGGAACAGCTGCTCATTATCCACCCTGCCCATGCCCCTCATAATCCTGTCCATCTCAATCAGGTCGCCCCTCCATCCTCTCTGCTCCAACGAAAACAACCCAAGCCTATCCGACCTCTCTTCATAACTCAAATGTTACATCCCAGGCAACATCCTGATGAATCTCCTCTGCAGCCTCTCCTGTACAATCGCATCCTTCCTATAATGTGGCAACCAGAATTGCACACACTACTCCAGCTGTGGCCTCACCAAAGTTCAATACACTCCAACATGACCTCCCTGCTTTTGTAATATATGCAATAGGTTGCCAATAAAAAAATTAACTTGGCCTTAAAATACTAAATGACCCTCCCCCCACTGCTTTCTGGGGAAGAGAATTCCACAGGTTAACAACCCTGCATCTCTGTCTTAAATGGGAGACCCCTTATATTTAAACACTGCCCCTACATCATGTCTCTACCATAAAGCAAATATCCTTTCGACATCCAACCTGTCAAGCCTCCTCAGGATCTTGCATGTTTCAGTACAAGCACATTTCATTCTTCAAAACACCCAATGGATACTGGCCCAATTTGTCCAACTCTCCCTCAAAACAACTGCTTCATCCCAAGAATTAGTTGAGTGAACCTTCTCTGCGCTGTTTCTAATGCAATCAGTTTTATATTTCTAGCAATTTTCTCGTACTCTAATTTATCCCCAATTTTTGTTGTTATTCTTTGCGGTTTTTTGTATTATGTCCAATCTTCTGGCTTGCCATTAATCTTCATGGAATAATATTATTTTTCTTTCAGTTTAAACTAACTTGCTTAGTTAGCAGCAAATTATGTATCCTTCCCTTGAGTCTTTCTTTCTCACTATAATGTAACTTTGCTGAGTGTTGCAAAATAGCTCCATTGTCTGTCACTGCATCTCTACTGACCTACCCTCCATCTAATTTCTCAGTTCACTTTAGCCAGCTCTGTCGTCATACCCTTGTAATTGCCTTTATTTAAGTTTAAACACTAGTCTTAGACACACTCTTCTCTCCCTCAAACTGAATGCAGATTCTGTCATACTTATGACCATGGCTACCAAAGTGCTCCTCAACTACGAGATCATTCCTAACTCATTGTACATTACCAGGTCCAAAATAGCCCACTCTCTGGTTGGAACTAGAATGTGCTGCTCCAGGAAATTGGCCCCAAAAATTCTCTCAACTCACCTTCTAGGCCAATCTGATTCATCCAACCCAAATGTCGATTATAAACACCCAGTTAGTAAAGTGTGTTGGAAATCTTGCTATATGTTACCGCCAAGTGAAAATAGGATTGATATAATGTTCCCTGTGGTCAAATAGCCTGCCAACATTTGAATAATAGCAGAGGTACTCGATAGGCAAATGACCATGAAACTGAATTACCAACAAATCTGCACCCCAGCCATGAGTTACAGCCTTCAGAAGGGGATGGCATGGTTGAGGGCTACAACGAGAGGATTTAAAAAAAAAAAAAATAAAATGCTTAAAAAACAAACATAACTTTAACAATTGGACATGTTGGTGCTGTGGCAGTCTTCCATCTTTTAAGACAATGGTTTGCGCTATGGTGGTCAACTCTGTGTTAAGCATCACTTGGTATGGCTCAGGAACCCAATGAATGCATATATTCGAACAATGAATGCTCATTGTGATGTCAGTCAAGATTCAGATTCCAACAAAATCTTGCGGACTGTACTTCCTGTAAAACTGCTAAGTGTTAAAGTTAGCCCTCCCCACCACCCGAGGAGTCAGAAATACCAGCATTTTGGGAATTTTGTATTGAACAGCATTACAGGGATTTGCACAATGTCAAGATGAGCGCCCTGACATTTCATCCCTCTCCCTGGGTCATGCTGTACAAGCGCTGAGCGTTTTTCGAAAACTTTGTGCCTTTATGAGTTGAGGACTTTTATGATTTGTTTAAGCACAATTTGAAGTATCTCTATTTCTGTGCCAAAATCATTGATTAGATGTGTATCCTGGGTCTGAGCTCGTAGGAACTCCTTTGATCTGCAGTGAGCCTCCACCTTGTCACGCACCAAAACACAGGAACGATGGTAACTTGTTGTTTGGTCTAATTCTGCAAAGAGAATTCAGGCATCAGACCTTCCCTTTTAACTTTCATCATATTTGTGAACAAAACATTGCCTGTCTGGAACTGGAGAGTAGCCCTTGATGGAAGGGCAAAGGAGACCATTGAGTCCATCAAGCCTATACCTGCTCCTTGAAAGAGCTGTCCAATTTGGCTTATTCTCCTGGTCTTTCCCTGTTGTCCTCCACTTTCTATTAATTTTTTTATCCTTTTTTTAATCCGTTCTAGTGAATGCATTCCTCTGCAACTGCTGTATAATGCAGTCATTTTCTTGAAGTGGGTTGCTCAAGGTTTCCCCTCCTGTTATTTATATCCACCCACACAGTTAGTATTGCCAGCAGTTGTGGAAGGCAGTGCACTTGATTACACCATGTGGGGAACAATGGGCCACACCATCTATATTCTCATCTGTTTGTCTTAAATGGTGCTGATTGATTTCCTTTAAGGTTGGGTACGGCATCTCATGATTCATACAGTGAGGATATGTATAGTACGTTACTACAGCGGTACCTACAGATGGACCAGGAGATGAATAGAGTTGCTGCAGAATGGCTGGAGTGTCAAAAGCGAATAGATGACTACGTGGATGAACAGGTGAGGCTCTCTTTTATTGACATCCCTTTGCAACTTCAAGTTTACAATTTCAACATTGCCCAAGTGTTTCCATCTTTAAAATGCATAGATATTGCCATGTGTCTTAAAATGACTTTTTTGATGCAAATCTTAGGCTACAAATTGTTTTCTAGCAAGTATTTGAAAATATTGCTTAGTGACTAGTTCGATTATCAAACTTGAGGATTCTACTGCCTCTATTCTTTTTTCCAAAGTGCAAGACCATCCACATAAATCTTTATGGGCTCACACGTGTCTGGGTGCGGGGGGCTCTGGGTTGAATCACCTATCTTTCTGGGGGGTGTTTTAGCGATAAAGGGGCCTGTGTTCTGGTGTGGAGAGATAATCTCACATTCATGAAGGGTTCCGGGGTACTGTAAATTGTCAGCTAAGTAGGTGTGTGTCTTTGTCCTTTTTACGGTGATGTCCCGTCCCTGCAAGAGAAGGGTCCATCTAGCTGCGCGTATTTGGCTGACGGTACCGTCCTTGAGTCGTCCGTCCAGTAAAAGTTGGGTGGGGGTGTGTTCGGTCAGAATTGTGATGGGGTTCAGTCTGGTAATATATGAAAAGTACTGGACTGCCCAGAAAACTGCGAGCAGGTGCCTCTCACAGGCTGAAAACCCCTGCTCCACAGCATCTAAAAGTCGGGAGGCATAAGCTACAGGTCTTAACTGGTCATCCCGTTCCTGGAGAAGCACGGCTGAAAGGGTGTGGTCTGTGGTCGCTACCTCTATAGCGTAAGGGGAAAGCAGGTCTGGAACTTGTAGTGTGGGGGCTCCTATGAGTGCCTGTAAAGAGTCCACATCCGTATGCTGCGGAAGCCATTCCCAGGGGGCTCCTTCTTTAGGAGGTCTGAGAGGGGCGCTGCCTTGCTGGCGAAACCGTCAATGTGGTTTCGGCAGTAGCCAACCAGTCCTTAAAAACGACCGGAGGGCTGAAACATTCAGGGGAAGGGGTAATTTAGCGACCGAGTCAATTCCTTTATGCTCAATCTCGTGTTTACCATGCGTGATAATTGTTCCCAAATATATCGCTTTTTCTTCCAAAATCTGGGCCTTTTTGGGGTTGACTTTACAACCAATTGAATGTAACAATTCCAGTAGTTCGGACAGAAGCTCAATGTGCACTTCCTTGGTGTCTGTCTGCAGTAGTAGGTCATCTACATACTGTACCAGACATTCGGGGCAAGAAAATTTTGCTAATCCATTTGCCAGCTGTCGGTGGAAAATGGAGGGGGAGTTGTGGAATCCTTGTGTCAGGCATGTCCACGTGTACTGCTGCGCTTTAAAGGTGAAGGCAAATTTGTACTGGCACGCCTTTGCCAATGGAATGGACCAGAATCTATTACTGATGTCCAAAACCGTGAAGTAGCAGGGATTGAGCCCTGCTTGAGCATGGTCTCGGGACTTGTTGCTACTGTGGGGGCTGCTGCGGGGGTGACTTTGTTGAGTTCCCGATAATCAATGTTCAGTCGCCATGATCCATCGGGCTTTCTCACTGGCCAAATCGGGGCATTATTAGTGGAGGCTACTGATCTAAGTATGCCCTGCTCTAATAAGCTCTCTTACTTTTGAGATTTCTCCCTCTGCCTCTTGGGGAAATCCGTACTGTTTTGGGGGTCCAGGGTCGGGTCCTGTTACCTGTACGGAGCCAGTCATCCTTCCACAGTCGTGCTTGTGGGTCGCGAATGCTGCCCTGTTCTTTTGCAGGACTGCCCTAACCTGCTTGTCCGTACTAAGCGTGGTCGGGTTGAACCAAAATTTGCCTACAGCGCTTATTTTGTTCATATATTCGCCTATGTTGAGCATTGCGGGGGCTCTTGCGGATTTCGCCATCTTCCAGACACAATGGTTGACTGTATCGAATGATAAGTTGTGGGAATTGATGAAATCAATTCGCGGAATGTGTTCTGCTGTGTGGGGCAGGTCAACTAAAACCACGGGGTGTTTGGTGGTAATGTTACCAATTTGAATGGGTACAGGGGCTGTGATGTGTCCCTGCTGTGAGTGGCCTGTAAAGCTGCTGAGGATGATTGTGGCTGTCGTGGGCCACGTGTCTTTTTGAAATAGGGTGGAGGAATTTATGGTGGTGCGGGACCCCCCTGTGTCCCAGAGAAATTCGATGGGCTGTCCCCGCATTTTCGCTGCAACTACCGGTCGCCGGATCTATCCCAAAGGGTGTTGCAGACCCAACTGGGGGAGCCCGTACACCGTCACGGTACTAGGGGCTGGTTTAGCTCACTGGGCTAAATCGCTGGCTTTGAAAACCGACCAAGGCAGGCCAGCAGCACGGTTCAATTCCCGTACCAGCCTCCCCGAACAGGCGCCAGAATGTGGCGACTAGGGGCTTTTCACAGTAACTTCATTGAAGCCTACTCGTGACAATAAGCGATTTTCATTTCAGTCCGTTCCGGTCAAGTCCATCTGATCCGAACGGGCGCTGATGCTATGGATGGGCTCTGTCTTTTTCTTAGAGTGCCTGTCTGTTGGGCTCTCTGTGGCTTTTTAGGGGCATTGCACTCTTTGGCGAAGTGTCCCAACTGTCTGCTGTTGTGACACTCTAGTGACTTGGGTGGGGGGCTGTTCTTTCCCTTATTTACCCTTGCGGGGTTGTGGTGTGTTGTTTTTACTGCCTGCATGTCTTTGGCGGCCTGCTTTTCCTCGCTATATTTAACGGTGGGTTTGCTCTGAACAGATTGCTCCCAAACGTGGGACAATCTTTTAACTACCCACTTCTCGTTATGGGCCTCCTCTGAGGGATCATAACTCGTACAGGCATTCTGTCCTGCATCTGTGGCATGGGAGATAAGGGTGCGGGTCCATTTGGCCATGTTGCCTGGTGACAAATGGGCTCGGTCTACGTCTCCGAAGACTGCTGTGAAGTGAATCCACAGGCATCCAGCGAACGCTGTGGGGTGCTCAGATTTCTTCTGCCTACATTTGTTGAGGCCATCTACGGGGTCACCCCGGTTATACCCGATCGCATCCAGGATCGCGGTATGCATTTCTGCAAGGGTGACTCCTCCTACATTCTGTGGGTCGGGAAGGGCTGCTGCTACTGACGGATCTAAACTTAAAACCATGAGCTTTACATGCTCTCTCTCATCCAGGCCGTACATGGTCGCCTGATGTTTAACTGTGGCAAAGAAATGGTGGGGGTCTGCGGCGGGGAGGAACGGTGTGATTGTCTCGCACGCGTCCCGTAATTGGGTCACTGTTAAGGGGGTGGAATATAGATATTCCGCATTGTCCGATGTGGCTGTGCGGTGGGTGGTTACAGGGTTCATTGGAACCTGAACTATCTGCTGTGTGGGGGGTTGGGGTGCTTTCCTCTTTTGGGGCTTTCCCTGCGCACATGGTCCCTGAACATATCTCTGCGCTGTTTCGTGTAACTCTTCCCAATCAGGGCCGTCTTCCTGGTCTCACTTTTCCCCAAAGGTTTCCTGAAAACTTTTCTGAACAGAAAGCAGTGATTGCAGCTCTGCAATCTGCTTCCGGCACTTGGCGTGATCTAAGGTGCTCTGTCTTTGTTCTGTGGTGGCAGCGTGGAGTGCTCTTAATGCTGCTTTTAGATCGCTACACTGTCTCTATAACGCTTCTACCTGTTTTTCTGTTTCTTCTCTTTCCATGACTGCACGTTGCGTGTCCTGATAGGCCTTTTCATACTGCGACTGGAAACTGCTTAAATGCGCCAGACAAGACTGGTGACCCCGTTTGACGTCAGCCACCTGTCCATCTTTTGCTGCCAATTTCCTCCTTAATTCTAAATTCTCTTTTTCAACTTCGCTTACATCGACTTTACTCATCCGATGTATGCCCTCAACTTCTTTGCGGAGCGTCTTGTCGACCTCCTCTGTGCCTCGCAATTGTGCCAAGCAGGACACGATTGCCATCGGCTTGCGAGCTTTCCCTAAGCTCTTTTTGTGGATCTCGCTCAGGTTCTCCCACCAAGTATGCCCTATACCTCCGGGACCTGATTCCTCATTATCGCAGAAATCATTCCACAGGGGCCATCCTTTGCCCTTGAGATATTTCCGGATTTCCTCCTCCCAAATGGGACACTGTCCCACTCTACTGCTGCTGGTCGCTGCGACCGCAAATTCCTCGGGGTTCATGAGGCGCTGCATGGCCATCTTTCCTATCCGACTGCTTCTAAATTTGGAACAGGGGGCTCAGGCGGTGTTGTAAATGCGGGTACGGCTTTCGCTATTTTCCGAAAATACAGACTTCCGACAGTTTTGACACAACAAAAATCTATCAGTTTTACCTTATAGCCCTGTTAGTTACGCATGCATACACACATTTACGAATTATGACTATTGATCAGAACTGCTTGAACACTTGTGGTTTTCTGTTTCCAATTGGGTTTCTAATTCAAATTTCTTGGGTTCTCCCGGAGTGGTTTTCCACTTCTAGATCGGGTTCCGGCGGAGTCGCCAAAATGTTGCTTGTTTTAGCCTTAGTTTAATTGCTCTTGTTCCGTCACCTTTGCTCTTGTGTCATCAGGTATATTTCTGATACCGCCACCTGGTTCAAGTCCGAGTAATAATCAATAATCCAACGCTTAGTAAGAGTTAAATCAACGCACATTTATTATATACAGTAATCAATACTTATACATTAATTCTACTTCTAAGCTACTTCCTACAACAACGTTCTTGCGGCTGTTGTAGAAGGTCAGCAGAATGGTCTCGAAGGGTGCGGAGAGGAGAAGAAGGGAAGAAGGGTCGATTTGAACTTGGCCCCTATTCTTATAGTCCCCAGGGACTTCCCGCCTCTCGGACCTTGTACCTGGTTCCAAGTGATCGGACTTGGTCCCAATCACTTGGTTCGATATTCTCCAATGCTGGAGCGATTCCTTGATCAAGGGGTGGTCAGTCACCTCCCTTTGTGTAAGCTCCTGCTGGCGCCGAAAAGTCTGGGTCGGCTTTGTGTTACTAATTTGTAGCATATTGTTCCCGGGATTGCTACCTACTATGCAGATGGCTGGTATGTTGTTCTGTTGATGGCTGCAGGTATCGATGCTGTCTGGCTTCCCCAGAGGCAAATACATTGTTTTACCTGCAGCTGTCTGTTTGAGTCCTGGTGGCTGATTTTCCCATTAGCCTCTTCTATTCGCCATTTTAAATCGGGGTTTGGCCATTCTAATAGGGAGTTAGCCATTTTACATGGCTACAGTTGTCAATCTTATAATATAAGCATTATAATATAAGCAAATGTACAAGTTAAGTGCGTAGCAAGAGCCAACATATTGTAGTGTGATCAGTGACCAGGTGATCTGCCTTTTTTTAAAGGGTTTCCTGCTCTTCCCTGAATAGTGCCATGGGAACTTTTGCATTCTGAGTTTAAAGCTTCATTCAAAAGACAGCAGTTCAGAATAATGCACCTTTGAGGTATAATAATAATCTTCATTGTCACAAGTAGGCTTACATTAACACTGCAATGAAGTTACTGTGAAAATCCCCTAGTCGCCACATTCTGCCGCCTGTTGGGGTACACGGAGTGAGAATTCAGAATGTCCAAATTGCATAACAGCACGTCTTTCGGGACTTGTGGAAGGAAACTGGAGCACCCGGAGGAAACCCACGCTGACACAGGGAGAACGTGCAGACTCCGCACAGACAGTGACCCAAGCCGGAAACCGACCTGGGACCTTGGCGCTGTGAAGCAACAGTGCTAACCACTGTGCTACCGTGCCGCCCAGTCTGGACCATGTGCTCAAGTCTCGGGTGGGCTTTAAGCCCACAAAGCCTCTGCTGAGCCAAGATATCACCTGAAGGTTGATAAGCCATCAGTTTTTACATATTTTTAAAAAATAAAGTGAACAGTGCAGTGCTGTAATTATTGGATCCAGTTTTAATGGCATTTTCCCTCCTTGTTAGATGGCAATGAAGACCAAACAACGCATGCTAAAGGAAGACTGGGAGTTCTTCAAACAGCGTCGGTTATTGGAAGAGCAGGTAAAATGGCAACCTCTGCTACCGTGTGCACGAATAATGTGAAATTAATATATTTACTTTGTAAAGAGCCCAGAACAAAGGAACAAAACCTTAAAATTAGAGCTTGACCATTTAGAGGTGATGTCAGGAAACACTTCTTCACACAAGGATAGAGGAAATCTGGAACTCGCTCTAAAACATGCGGAACTTTCAGGTGGTGGTGGTCCCAGGCATCCGCTGCTCTTGTCCTTCTAGATGGTAGTGGTCACGTGTTTGGAAGGTGCTGCCAAAGGTGAGTTCCTGCAGTCCACCTTGTAGATGGTGCACACGGCTGCTATTGTCCATCGGTGGTGAGGGGGTGAATGTTTGTGGAAGGGTTGCCAATCAAGCCGGCTGCTTTCTCCTGGATTGTGTGTGGCTTCTTGAGTGTCGTTGGGGCTGCACTCATCCGGCAAATGGAGAGTATTCCATCACATTCCTGATTTGTGCTTTGTCAATGGTGGACTGGCTTTGGGAAGTCAGGAGGTGAGTCACTCACCACAGGTTTCCTAGCCTCTGATCTATTCTTGTATGCACAGTATTTATATGGCTCATCCAGTTTTGTTTCTAAACAATGGTAATCCCCAGGATTTTGATAGTGGGGGGGATTCCGTGATGGTCATGCCATTGAATGTCAAGGCCCGCAATGTTTACGGGCAGCACGGTGGCACAAGTGGATAGCACTGTGGTTTCACAGCGCCAGGGCCCCAGGTTCGATTCCCCGCTGGGTCACTGTCTGTGAAGAGTCTGCACGTTCTCCCTGTGTCTGTGTGGATTTCCTCCGGGTGCTCCGGTTTCCTCCCACAGTCCAAAGATGTGCAGTTTAGGTGGATTGGCCATGATATTGCCCTTCGTGTCCAAAAAAGGTTAGGAGGGGTTATTGGGTTACGGGGATCGGGTGGAAGTGAGGACTTAAGTGGGTCGGTGCAGACTCGATGGGCCGAATGGTCTTCTTCTGCACTGTATGTTCTATGTTCTAAGGCATTGCCATCACTGAATCCCCCACAATCCACACCCTGGGGATTACCATTGACCATTATCTTCCATAAGGGGCTGGTTTAGCACAGTAGGCTGAATAGCTGCCTTGCAATGCAGAACAATGACAGCGGAGCGGGTTCAACTCCCGTGCCGACCTCCCCGAATAGGCGCAGAATATGGCGACTAGGGGCTTTTCACAGTAACTTCATTGAAGCCTACTTGCGACAATAAGCGAATATTATTATTATTATTATTATTATTATTATTATGAGGCTGAAGATGTCGTATGAGACCGATTTCGGGTCTACAGACTTTGTGGCATGTTGGGCATTTGTTGTCATGTGGGCTGTCTGGTCATGTGCTCTCAGTTCAGGTCCGATTCCACTTTTCCTCTCTGTTTAGTCGTAGTTGGCTCTCAAAATGCTGGGATCCTTCCCATAGACTCTGCCTCCATCTGGTTCAGTCCAAGGCAATAGCCTCCCAGGAGTTTATGTCAATGTTGCATTTCTTCATTCAGGGCAGATGTATCAGAAATGGACAAAAAAACACTTTCCTGTGACTTGTAATTCACAGTCATGTTCACCAATCATGCTCAGCTGATAGTGAAATGGATTCCCTGATTTCAGCTTAAGAATTTCACTGTGATAACCAGCAAAGCATCAGAAGCTCCAACAAGAAAACTCATCCGATTGTAAATTGTTCTTTCAAGAGTGACTGACAAAGGGTCCATATCGAAGTGCTTAGAATATAAAACTCACTGTTAGCTTGGCTTGGTCACCTCGTGTTCAGGAGATTGTGGATTCAAACACCAAGAAAGGAGTGCTGCATTGTCAAAGGTGCTATATTTTGGGAAAAGGTATTAGATGCAGAGGTACTACCTTTTTGGGGAAGTTGATGGAAAGTCAAGAAATGTCACAGCATAGGAAGAAGCCTTTCAGTCGTTCATGGGAATAACAGCTCCTCCTTCACTCCGTCCTATTGCTAGCTCACCATCAGAGATGGCTCAATCATAGCCTGCTGCTGCTGGAGAATTGCCCTGTTAACTTGGTGCTCCCCTCTCAGCTTAGGAAAAAAGTGAGGTAATACAGTACAAAGCAATTCATTCAGTATTGTTTTTAAAAGTGTTACTTCGTGAGGGGAATGGTATCTGGGATAATAGGTTATGCTAGAAAAATTCAGATTATCCAGCGAGTCAAATTAAGTGACTTGAACAAAACCAACACATACCTTTCAGAATAAAAATGGAGTTAACAGATACATTCAAGACTCTGTGAAACAGTTGTGTGCCAAACAGTTTACAGCCAATTAAGTTTCTTTTTAAATACAAGAACAGTTGGAGAAACAGCAGCTGGTTTGAACACAGCAAGTTCCCATAAACAGTAACATAATCAATAGTAACTTAATTATTACCAGATGATCATTTGTTGTGTTGGTTGGTGGATATATGTGAACCAGGAACCTGGGGATAACTCTCCAACTAATCAATATCATAGAATTGGATCACTTGCATATACCCAAGAGGACAGGCAATGTGTTGGTTTAATGTTTCATATGAATGTCAGCACCTCCGACAGTGCAGTAGTCATGCTGAATCTTGTTTCTAAGTGTCCAGACTTGAACCACAACTTTCCGATTCAGAGACTCAAATTCCACCTGTTGAGCCAAAGTTGAAGGTAAAAATAAAATGTACGGAAATTTTCTTCGGCTTGACATGGCTACCTCGGTTTTATTGAGCTCCCAATTCTAGATGCATGTTTCACGTTTCAATGCATTGATCATTTAGAAAGTGTTTTTAAAACTTTTTAAAGTCATTAGCAATGGCCCTTCTTGGGGCGGCACGGTGGCACAGTGTTTAGCACTGCTGCCTCACAGCACCAGGGACCCGGGTTCAATTCCGGCCTCAGATGACTGTGTGGAGTTTGTACATTCTCCCCATGTCTGCGTGGTTTCCTCCCACAGTCCAAAGATGCACGTGCTATGCGGATCGGTCATGCTAAACTGCCTGTAGTGTCCAAAGGTTAGGTGGGGTTATGAGGTTACTGGGATAGGGTGAGGGAGTGAACCTAGTTGGGGTACTCTTTTGGAGGGCTTGGTGTAGACCTGATGGGCCGAATGGCCTTCTGAACTGTAGGAATTCTATGATTATTATTCCTGACATTTCTTCTCTTATGTTCTGTTTATGTTCAGATTCTATGTATTAAGGTTCACCATTTTCTCCCCCAGCTTACGAACAGCAAGAAAGCACTAACTGGGGAGAATAATTTCACCGACACAATGAGGCATATGCTGTCATCGCGATTGAGTATGCCTGACTGTCCGAACTGTAACTATAGACGCAGGTAAGTGTCTCGGGGACATGCATCTGGTGCTAAGGATTTCAATGTAATAAATGTTAAAATAACTTGGAGTACTAATTTTTTTCTTATTTCTCTTCCTTTTTAAAATTTATTCTTTCATGAGATATGGGCTTTGCTGGCTAGGCAAATATTTATCCATCCATACTTGCCCTTGGGAAGGTGGTGGTGAGTCACCTTCCTGAACTGCTGCAGTCTATATCATACATCCATTATGGTTCCCACTGTGGAGATGGGGTGGAATTTCCTCGCATATTGGGTGCACTTGTCTTGTTTAGCTGACATTTTCCCACGTTACCATATACAATGCCCCATTCTGTTGCACTCTTCGTATTTTCCTGCTCTTGCTATTTATAGATTTGGTCTGTTTAAGTATTCGTGGGCCTGTTTCCCGTTCGCTGTTGTTTAAATTGTTCCCCTTTATTATCCTGCTGGTGCTCTCCGTCCCTGACAGTGTTGGCTTCTTGCTGGGTATTATCGTTGCCTGCCACCCATACACTTTGATGCAGAGTGCTACCAGATCTTTCAACCTTAAAGGGCATAATCGCCCAGATTGATCAGGTTCTCAACTTGGCACCCAGGCAACCACATACCTTCAACAGTATTGCTGGATAGCGATTAGAGTTGGGGAACATATCTGATTCTCCCTTCTACTAGTTGGATTACTGAGGTCAGTGCCCCCTATTTAATTCAGCAGAAATTGAGATGGTAATTTCAACCTAACCTGCTGGGTGGGAAACCCATAAGATTGGTAGAATGCTGGGTTTCCGGTCAGTGGAGAGTAAAATCTGGTAAACGGTGTACAACCAGCTATGCATTCAATCCCATTGGTTTCCTTGGAAATCGGTCTTTCATTATGTATGCAGCTCGCTATTTTAGGCAGCTGAGCCTTTGTGAGAGGCCTTGGGGGAAAAAGTTTTCATTCCTCAATGTTAACGTCCTCACCTGACCAGAACAAACTTCTCACCTCCAGAGATGGGCGTGTTTTTTAAAAGATATGGCATGCCTCTCTTCGGTTCTGGAGGTAGAAAGGAGCCACCATTCCACGAGTTGGAGCCAAGTACATGCCCAGATACCAGATGTGAAAAGAGAGCACACTTAACTATCTCTGCCACCTAGCCCCCTATGATATTGCTCATTACACAAAGGATTCATTCAGGTGCTTCAGCTTTGCTTTGACCCTTTTGCAGGTGTACCTGTGACGACTGCAGCCTCTCTCATATACTCACATGTGGCATCATGGATTCACCTATTCCCGACGATCTTTCTATTAACACATTACCATTACAAGTAGAATCTGCTCCAGACTATCTCTCGGAGATACGCCCACCTAGCATGTCATCTGCAAGCTCAGGATCTGGCTCGAGTTCACCAATCACCATTCAGCAACACCCACGGCTCATTCTGGCTGATAGCAACTCCGCCCCCACCTTGTAAGTACATTGAGTTCTCAGCATTATTTGTGATGTTTTTAATATGTTATTTCAATTGTTGGGGGGGTAGACAAAGTTGGGGGAGAAAATATTCTTAGGCTCAAAGAACCAGAGAAAGGTAAAGGTGCAGAAAGTGGCCATTCAGCTCATCGTGTCTACGCCAGCCAAAATAGCCAAAATAGCGAAACTAGCCGCTCATTTTAGTCCCACTTTTCAGCACCTGGCTCATCGCCTTGCAGGTTACAGCACTTTAGATCCAGGTACCTTTTAAATGAGTTGCCCATTTCAGCCTCAACCAGCAACTTAGGCAGCGAATTCCAGATGCCCACCATCCTCTGGATGAAAAGATTTTTCCTCATGTCCCCTCTAAACCTCCTACCAATCACCTTAAATCAGCTCGAGGAAACTAACCTTTCCTGTCTACCCTGTCTAGGCCCCTCATCATTTTGTACACCTCAATATGGCCACCCCTTAGCCCCCCCTGTTCGAAGGAAATCTGCCCTAGCCTATCCAATCTCTCCTCATAACTGCAATTTTCAAGCCCTGGCAACATTCTTGTAAATCTCCTCTGCACTCTCTCGCGACCCATTTCTGTATCTAAAATATTAGCTGCTGCAGTCATTAAATATGCTGCTAGTTTCGCTATTTTGGCTGGCGTAGACACGATGAGCTGAATGGCCTCTTTCTGCACCGTAACCTTTCTCTGGTTCTTTGAGCCTCAGAATATTTTCTCCCCAAATTTTGTCCACCACCCCAACAATTGAAATAACATATTATCACGCTGAGTCAGGCTATCACCAGGTAGAAAACTGCTCATGTATGCTTGTCTGTTTGACTCACTTAGTGGATTCTTATCTCTCGGCCCAAAGGTTTGAGGCAGACACAGGACCTGAGCTCAGAATTGATTGGAAATCCAACACCTGACTGAGGGAGTGCTGCACTATCTGAGATTCCGTTCCCCCATATGAACTGTTAAACCATTGCCCTACCTGCCTGTTCAGCGAGAGAGAACTTGCATTTATGTGGCGCCATTCACAACCTCGACATCCCTAAATGCTTCATAGGATATACGGCACAGAAACAGGCAATCGATCCACTCGGCCATATGGCCGTTTAAACAAGTACGTTTGAAGTGTCGGTACTGTTGCAATTGTAGGAAATGCTGCAGCCATTTTTCAGTACCTGCCATATCCCAAAAGTAGTACTGAGGTGAATGACTAGAGATTATCTGTTTTCATGATATTGCTGGAAGGTTAAATATTGGTCAGGACACCGGGGGGAAAACTAATTTGTTAATTTTTCACTAATACTCTGGGATCTTATAATCATAATCTTTATTAGTGTCACAAGTAGGCTTACATTAACACTGCAATGAAGTTTCTGTGAAAAGCCCGTAGTCGCCACATTCCGGTGCCCGTTCGGGTACACGGAGAGAGAAGTCAGAATGTCCAATTCAACTAACAAGCACATATTTAGGGACTTGTGGGAGGAAACCGGAGCACCCGGAGGAAACCCACGCAGACACTGGGAGAATGTGCAGACTCCGCACAGACAGTGACCCAAACCGGGAACCGAACCCGGGTCCCTGGTGCTGTGAAGCAACGGTGCTAACCACTGTGCTACTGTGCCGTCCATGTTATTAAACACCGTACTGCCTAACCACAGTGTACTGCCTAACCCCATCACACGGTAATTTTATTTTTCTTCTCAGTGGCAGTGATGATGAAGATGTCACCCCTTTGTCAGCTAAGTTTGCTGACATATACCCACTCAACAGCTACGATGATGCAGAAGTCGTGGCCAACATGAATGGCATCCATGGTGAACTCAACGGTGGGGGTGAAAACATGGCATTAAAGGATGAGGTATGTGAACATAAATACAGTTGGGAGCGTGCAATGCAGCTTGTCCCTGTGCTGCATTAACTGTTCCGCCAGGAGATTTTGAGTGACCTCCGTGTTACTGCATCCATTAGTGATCATGCTCGTAGTCTTTCATTTTTTTTGGAGCTTCTCCCTCCACGTTTATTTTTCCTATACAAGTAATTGATTTTGTGAAGCCCTCTCTGCATTGAATAAACCAAGATGTGGAGATGCCGGCGTTGGACTGGGGTGAGCACAGTAATAAGTCTTACAACACCAGGTTAAAGTCCAACAGGTTTGTTTCGATGTCACTAGCTTTCAGAGTGCTGCTCCTTCCTCAATTCACACCTCTTTAACCTAAGATTTAATCACCTGCTAATGCTCGCATTCCAAGCATTGTCTGGCATCTTTGAATTTGTCTATATATATGTTTCTGGAACAGACCTCTTCATTCACCTGAGGAAGGTGCAGCGCTCCGAAAGCTAGTGACATCGAAACAAACCTGTTGGACTTTAACCTGGTGTTGTAAGACTTCTTATTGAATAAACCAAAGCAAGGGGGTGGGTACCTGTAACTGCACAGACCTTGTTTAGTGCTCACTACAAGACATTTTGGTTTGGAATACACTGTTACCTATTGTTTTTATGATCCCCCTTACTGTTTTCTCCAGTTTACTCCTGAGCTATATGTTTTAAAATGCAATAAAACCCTTGGTGCCAACCAATAAATCAGCGACTTTTCTTGTTTTTGCTTTTTTTACTCTGTTATATTACTCTTCACTCGTTTCTTTTCACTCCCTATTTGGATCAGGAAAGGTGATTGTGATTTCCAGTGCTTGGTTCTAGGAATGTACCTAATTGAGCCCTTTTGTCTCTTAAGCTGGTCTGCCTTATTGAGCCTTGCTCCTTGTTGCATAGGGTTTAAAGTCAGGGGTTTCCGCTACAAGCAGCGTGTATCTTTTTCCCACTGCCATGTTGAGGCTTTGATGGGGTTAAGGCCTGGCATGTCCAGGCCGGGTACAATTTCTGGCTTCCTTTTTGCATTGCTGGCCAATCGGACTAATCATGCGTCTGTTTATCTCATTACTATTTGTGGGAGCGTGTAATGCATACGTTAGCTGCCATGTTTCTTAAATTACAACAAAACCACTGCAGTGGCTATGGTGCCCTTTGGGACATGCTCAGGGCATAAAAGGTGCTGTATAAAGACTGGTTAGTTTGTTCATTCCTTAATGCCCTTCTTTGAAATTTGCGTTCTAGTCTCCGCAGGTAAGCAGCACCAGTAGCAGCTCTTCAGAAGTGGATGATGAAGATGGTGATGATGGAGAGAGCAGCAGTGACCCCCCTGTGTCTCATACAGAGGAAATGCCTGGGAAAAGAGCAGGTAGAAAGGAGGAAGCGAGGAGGGACAGTCCACCACCATCATATCCCAGTCAGCAGGTACTCGCTGTGCTAATAAAAAGTGGGGTGGGGTAAGAACATGGGTTGAAATGTGAAATGAAAAGAGTTTCTGGAAATAAAGTCAGTCAACTTGAGGTATATACTCGATCTGGTCACTGAAAGGATTTAGAAACTAGTTACAACAGTTAGCATGCAAAGTTTGACATTCTCCGCCCCAGAGGACCATGGAAACCTAGTTGTGATCTTTATTCATAACAGATAGATTTTTAGACTGAGAGAATGAAGTGTTATTGGGATGGGGCACGGGTGGGCGATTTAGGATTTCCTTGATCCAAGGGCTAATCTTACAAGTCTACTTTCTGACGAAGCCACTGAAGGAGTGAAAGCTATTTTCCCTGTAAATAACAGAACAGCTCTCACTGAAGGAAGATTACTCTTCCAGGTCTTAAACAGATTTCAGTTACCCCCTAATGGAAGATTTTCTGGATAGGTTGCTCAAAACTAAATCATCTACTTTTAAAGCATGGATCTTTGCCTTTTAAAATCTCTTAAAAGAGCGTCTAGGATTTGAAAATTAATGCAAAAATACAGTTTATACTTTTAGTGGGGTTTTATTATAACATTTCAAAGTAATAATAAGTATAAAACAGAGTTAGAGAACCTTCAAAATGAAAATCTGCTGATAGTCCATTATTATCTGCTAAAAGATTATCTTCATTAAGAGAAAGTTATATTTAAACCATGGGAATCTGAAAGTATCTCTAAGTATGTTTATCTAATATATTCCTATGAGAAGTAGACACATACTGACAAAGCCCCGAGAGACTTTGTTCGACGAAGCAAGCGGGGAAGAGAACATCTCTTTTTTAATGTTTTTATTCTCCTCCTTTTTCACATTCTCTCCCAAATTTACACCCATCAACAATAATCCGTAACGAATGCAATGTCAATCCCCATATCAATAACAACAATCCCATCGTTCCATCAAACCCTCAAACTGCATCCCGCATATTAACATAAACAAATAACAAAAAGGAATCAGGAATCACCCATAATCACCATTAACAAGTACAGTCAGTCCTCCTCCCCTCCAACCCCCCCACCCCCCAATGTAACCCAATTCTCGAAAGTGCATAATGAATAACGCCCATGAATTGTAGAACCCCTCCATCCTTCCTCTCAGTTCAAATTTGACCTTCTCAAGAGTCAAGAATTCCAGCAGGTCCCCCCGCCACGCCAGGGCACAGGGTGGAGAGCTTGATCTCCATCCCAACAGGATCCGTCTTCGGACGATCAATGAGGCGAAGGCTACAAACCTGCCTCCGCACCCGTTTCCAATCCTGGCTGGTCCGACACCCCGAATATGGCCTCCCGAGGGCCCGGGTCCAGTTTCACGTGCACCACCTTAGAGATTACCCTAAAAACCTTCCGGTAATCCTCCAGCATTGTACAGGACCAAAACATATGAACGTGGTTGGCGGCCTTCCCCCCCCCCCCCCCCCCCCGCCCCCCCACCCCGCACAATGCTCACACACGTCATCTACCCCCTCAAAGAGCCGACTCATCCTTGCCCTTGTGAGGTGCACTCTATGTACCATCTTTAGCTGTATCAGACCCAATCTTGCGCACGAGGTGGAACCTCACACCAGAACCCCTCCTCCATACCCTCTCACAACTCTTCCTCCCACTTTGCCTTTATCCCATCTAGTGATGCCTTCCCCGTAAACCGCCAACACTATCCCCTTCTTCAGTTGCCCTGTCGTCAGCACCTCCTCCAGCAATGTGGAGGCCGGCTCTACCGGGAAGCTCTGGATCTCCTTCCTGGCAAAGTCTCGAACCTGCATTGGGGAAGAGAACATCTTGGCTGCGCTCTCTTGCAGTCGGGATTGAGTGATAGCTCTGTTGAATCAGTCTCCTCTTATACCGTATCTATTTCTGTCAATAGCCCGGTATCTCTATAATGAGTGATCAACGTACAATTTTGTAGTTTCACTTAATCTTATTGACAGTCTACCTTTAAAAGTCGATTAATGTTTCTGTTAACATTAGTTTGAGTGTCAAATGTTTTAACCTATGTCCGGTCAGCAGGGCATTCGAAGAGTGACTTAATTTAGTTATCTCTTATCGTGTCAAATATATAGTTGGGACAGAAAGTTACTATTGAAAAGTGGCTCTAGTGATTCAAGAAGTTGTACAGTTGGACAGAAAGTCACTTATAATAACCTTTATTATTGTCACAAATAGGCTTGCTTTAACACTGCAATGAAGTTTCTGTGAAAATCCCTTAGTCGCCACACTCTGGCACCTGTTCGGGTACACGGAGGGAGAATTCAGAATGTCCAATTCACCTAACAAGCACATCTTTCAGGACTTGTGGTAGGAAACCAGAGCACCCGGAGGAAACCCACGCAGAGACGGGGAGTATGAGCAGACTCCGCACAGACAGTGACCCGATCTGGGAATTGAACTCGGGTCCCTGGCGTTGTGTAGCAACAGTGCTAACCACTGCCTCTGTTAGTTCTGTTTGGTTATCTCTGACAGAGCCTCTTTCATTCTGCTGTAGCTACATCTGTACTTAAGTAATTCAAAGGGATTTATGTTTTGTCAACCCAAGGACCTTTTAACTTGGGTTCTCTGTTTGTTCAAGGCAACTTAATTAGTCTAAGGGTAAAGTACGTGTCTTTTTCACTGTGTCTAATGGATTCTAAAAATACTTGTATTATAGCGATTTTATTCTACTTGAGTTAAGAAAACTGTGCACCTCCCCACCCTGTGGCTATATTTGGATCCTTTGGAGGACTGAAGAAAACTCTGGGGAGCGAGGAGGAGAGAGTTAAAAGAGTCATGTAAATGGTGCTCAACGTAATCACATAGTCAATAGTTTAATGACCAGCAAACAGAATTTTGATGAGATGTTTCTTTTTAAAACCACCCAGCTGATTTTTACTTCGCTCCAGCTTTTCATAAATGGCTTTGTTGGCCAGTAAACCTGGCTTATTTCTTTTGCAACTGAGCACTTTAGCGCATGTGGAGACTGTGCATTTTTGATTTGGATAAGTATAAATTATATTTATCTCAATTGTCCTGATTGTAAAAGGAGGAGGGAGATCATTTTTCTTTGATATAAAATGTATTTAGGGTGATGGGCAAGTTGATAAAGCTGTTTCTTAAGAAATAGCAAGCATGCAGAATCCTAGCCATTTTTAAAGGGGACATTGCATACCAAAGGTGAAACAGAACATAAATTATTGGTTAAACTGCAGTTACAATTGTATTCCATTTTGCATACCTTATTTTAAGAAGGGCGTCAAGACCAGGGGAGAGGCTGTATTTATTTCAGATTTCCAACATTTGTAGTATTTTGCTTTTATGTTAATATTAAGAGGACATCTGATGGAGGATTTCATATACAGGGTTTAATAAGGTAGGTGGGGGGGGAAACTATTTTGGTTGATAAATCAGTAACTGGAGAGTCACGAATTTCAAATCACTGCAAAAATAATTCAGGAGGTGATTCAAATTTTGTTTCATTTTGCGCATTATTTTTGTGAGACACAATTAATTCCCGGCCGGAAACGTTAATAGAAGCAGATTCTATAATAGAGGGGAGGGTAAATATTTGAAATGGAATAATTTAGAAATGAAGTAATTTAGAAATTTACAGAAAAGCAGCAGGGGAGCAACAGGAGGAAATGGAAGCTCTTTGAATGATCCCTCACAGCTGTAACAGATCAAAGTGTTATTAAATTCTGTAATTCAAAGTAAAAGAAGGATTTATGGTTAAGAGAGAGGATGCCTGAATCAATAAATGTTATCGTATGTCCTCATCCCATATATTATCATTATTCTTAAAATAGTTAAGTGGTTGTCTTTGATCAGTGCAGCGATGGACCGAAGGGCCTCCTTTGTGCTGTCGGACTCTGGGACTTTATTAGCAGTTCCAAAAAGCTGGAGTTTTTGTCGCAAATTGGTTAATTTTAATTTGTGCTGACGTCAAATCCCTCCCTAGTTTAATTCCCATCATTGCACTCATCATTTTCCACCTTTGTGCTGTATCTGGTCAGGCCGTTCACTGCCTTGTCCATGCAGTTCCCAGTGGCACTGCTGCTTCACAGCGCCAGGGACCGGGGTCCAATTCCAGCCTTGGGTGATTGTGTGGAGTTTGCACTTTATCCCCGTGACTGTGTGACCAAAGATTGCAGGTTAGGTGAATTGGCCATGATCAATTGTCCCTTGGTGTCCAAAAGGTTAGGTGGAGATAGGGTTGGGTCATAGGCCTAGGTAGGATGCTCTTTCGGAGGATCGGTGCAGTCTCGACTTGAGGGCGGCACAGTAACATGTTAAGGAATGGGTTAAGAAAATTCCAATTAGATGTCCCCTTGATCCAATAATTGGCACTGATATGCAAAGAGGCTACAGGTGACCGTTGGAGCATGTGATGTGATGATAGAGTTTGGTGCTGAGCGTGTTCAAGGAAAAATAAAGGTTTTGGGGGGAAAGGAGCAGAACTCTTGACTCTACTCGACAGCAGCCAGAGGCCAACATAGCACAGTGGTTAGCACTCTTGCTTCACAACTCGAAGGACCCGGGTTCAAGTCCCAGCTTGGGTCACTGTCTGTTCGGAGTCTGCACATTCGCCCCCTGACTGCATGGGTTTCCTCCAGGTGCTCCGGTTTCCTCCCACAAGTCCCGAAAGATGTGCTTGTTAGGTAATTTGGACATTCTGAATTCTTCCTCAGTGTACCCGAACAGGTGCCAGAGTGTGGTGACTAGGGGATTTTCACAGGAATTTCAGTGCGGTGTGACACTAATAATAATAAAGGATGTGCTCCTTTGGCACTGTAGGGATTCTTTGATTCCGTGTGCTGTTGGCCGCCTCACCCGCTCCGGGCAGAGTATTCTCTCAATGGTGGAGCCACTCTAATCCAAGGCATATCTTAAACGGGCATTTGATTATCAGATAAAGCTGCTAAAAATGTTTACTCTTTTTCCAAAGGCTGACCCGGTTCAGAATGTTTGTGAATGCCACGTCTGCAAGCAAGAAGGCTCTGGCCTGAGCACCTCCGCACTTGCGGCCGGCCGTCTCCCCAGCGGCCACCAGTTTTTACCCACAGAGAAGCCTTCCCATCCTGCTCTTCACCTCTACCCCCACATCCATGGGCATTTACCACTGCACACCATCCCTCACCTGCCTCGGCCACTCCTCCATCCAACCCTCTACGCAACAACTCCACCGTTCACGCACAACAAGGTAAGGCTTTTTTCTGCTTGGAAAGGAGAGGGTTTCCTTTCCACATATTCTTACCTTGTGCATAAGCACCTTTCTGAAAGATTTTCATCTTGTAAAACATTTAAAATCTGTGCGTACAACAGCTTAGATCTGATGGATATCATTTTTAGGATTCTCACTTTCAACTTAATACCTAGCAAGTGGTGATACTGTTGCCAATGATGTTTTGGCAAGCAGCTGAAATCCCCCATAGGTATGCGGCTGTACTAGCTGTTTTGATGTACATGTTTCCGAAGAGGAGTCTATTAATTTTTTTTTTTATTGAAAATATATATTTTTTTTTTTTTTTTTTTTTTTTTTTAAAGAGTATCCAATTCATTTTTTTCCAATTAAGGGGCAATTTAGTGTGGCCAATTCATCTACCCTGCACATCTTCAGGTTGTGGGGGTGAAACCCAGACAGATACGGGGAGATTATGCAAACTCCACAAAGTCATTGACCCAGGGCTGGGGTCGAACCCGGGTGCTAACCACTGTGTCACCTTGTCACTCGTCTCTGAGCTGCTTCTAATGCAATTACATTTTTTTCAAGTCAGGTGACTAAAACTGCACACAGTATTCCAGATATCCTCTCGCCAATACCCTGTATAGTTACAGTAAAACTTCCCTACTTTTATATTCCATGCCCCTTGCAAAAAAGCTAATATTCCATTTGCTTTCCTAATCACCTTCTGTACCTGCATGCTAATTTTTGAGTTTCATTTACCAGGGTACCCAGATCCCTCTGTACCACTGAGTTCTGCAATTGTGTTCCATTTAGCGTGCTGATGTTTCATTTATTCTGCCAAAGTGGACAAGTTGACATTTACCTACCTTATACTCCATCTGCCAGATTTTTGCCCGTTCACTTAACCTATCTATATCCCTTTGTAGACTCTGCCTCCTCTTGACAACATACTTTTCTATGTATTTTGGAGTCATCAGCAAATTTAGCTACCATACATTTGGATCCTTCATCCAAGTCATTTATATAGATTGCAAATAATTGAGAGCACAGTACTGATCCCTTGTTGCAGCTTGCAAACCAAAAAAGACCTGCAATCTGTTAGCTAACCAATCCTTATCTGTGCTCCTGTGTTAGCTGTGCACAGTATAATCCCATCTTGCATAGTAACCTTTGATGTGGTACCTTAACAAATGCATTCTGGAGATCCAAGCGCATCACATCTACAGGTTCCGCTTTATCCACCTTGCTTGTTCTTTCTTCAAAAAAACGCTTAAGAAATTAGTTAAGCACAGTTTCCCTTTCACAAACAGATATTAACTCTGCCTGGTCAAAATTGAATTTTCTAAGTATCCTGCTATCATCTCTTTAATAATGGATCCTAACAATTTCCCTTTGATAGATGTTAGGCTAATTGAGCTGTAGTTTCCAGCTTTCTGTCCCGCACCTTTCTGGTGACATTAACCATTTTCCAAACTACTGGGGTCCTTCAGAATTAAAGGAATTCTGGAAGACAAGAACAGTTAATAATTTTAAATCTTATATCAATAGGTTTTTGCTTGCCAGATTTATAGAAGAATATTGGGCGGGCCATGGTGGATGGGTGGTTGGAGTTGAGATACAGATCAACCATTGAATGGCAGAGCAAGTTCAAGAGGCTGAATGACTTACTTTGGTAGGGACAATATTGGAAGCAGCCCAGCAGTTCCAGGTTGTTGCTAACTTTCTCCTTGGTTCAATTGCTCTGTTTTATTACCTTTGCTCTCGAGTCGCCAGGTATCTTTATACCGCCACGAGGTTCAAGTCCGGGTAATGATCAATGACCCAATACACCGATTAGTAAGATTCAAATCAAAGCACATTTATTATACACAGTAATCGCTACTCATGCACAAATTCTACGTCTAAGCTACTTCTACAACGAACAGGCCTATACTTAACTTCGGACTGGCCCACCAGGTCAGGGGAACAAATGGCCTTTCTTTCGGGTTCTGAGTCTGCGGGATTCGAAGTTGGTACGGATTGGTAGCTAGGAGCGCCTATCTCGTAGCGAGCATTGAATTAAGACTTACTTTGTTCGACGGTCACTGCACCGGTCACGGTCAATGTTGGTTCGTGTTGCTGGGTGACCCGGGCAGGACGAAGAGGTGAAGAGAACGATTTGAACTTGGGGCTTAACTCTTATAGTCCCCAGGGGCTTCCCGCCTTTCAGGGCGGACCCTGTACCTGGTCCCAAGTGATTGGACTTTGTCCCAATCGCTTGGTTTGATTTCTCTAATACTGGAGCGGTTCCCTGATCAATGGGCGGTCTGGAGGTGCTCGTTCACCTCCTTTGTGTTGGCTCCTGCTGGCGCCGGGGAGTCTGGCTTTGCTTTGTGTGTCCCAAATGTTACTTATTGTTCCCGGGGATTGCTCATCAGTATGGCTGCTACATTGTTATGCTGATGGTCGCTGGTATCGATGTTGTCTGGCTTTTTGCAGAGTTAAATACACAGCAAACCTGCACCTGCTGGTTTCTGTCTATGTTGGCTGACTTTCCCATCAGCCTTTGCCGTTCGCCATTTTAAATCGGGTGTTGGCCAATTTAGGTGGCTGCAAGGTGAAGGCCGTCAAACAGGTTTTGGGGGATAATGAGTGGAAAGCAGATGTGTTTCTGCCAGCGACAGTCAAGAAATATTCAGTTCCCCCTCACAAACCATAGCATCCTATCAGCTTTCCTAATTGCTTGCGAGCCTTTTGTGAGTCATGCACTAGGGAACCCAGATGCCTCTGAATCACAGAGCTCTGCAATCTCTCACCATTTGGATAATGTGCTTTTTATTCTTCCTGCCAACTTTAAATTTTCTCACGTAATACTCCACTCGCCATATCGTTGCCCACTCACTTAACCCATCTATGTCTCCTTGAAGCCTCCTTACATCCTCTTCACGTCTTAATTTCCTACCTATCTTTGTGTCATCGGTAAATTTAGCGACCATACTTTCTGACCTTTCATCCAAGTCATTTATATAAATGGTAAATCACAGCATCTCTGACAGAGCAGCACTTGCTCAGTATTGCATTGAAGTGCCAACCTCAATTTTTGTGCACAAGCCCTGGAGTGGGACTTGAGGTGTGAGTGCCACCATCTGTGTGCGACTGGAAGTGGCGCAAGGTGTTTTCTAAACATTTTTTCTCTCTTTATATGGTGCGTTTTCTCTTTCGAAAAGAGAGCACAACACGTGTTTGATCAAAACCATTATCATTTATACCAGTCATGCCTCCCTACTATGAAGCCTGGAATAAATTGTAACACTCTTATGATCTTCTGAAACTGGTGCAAATGAAAGGCCATCACTAATTTTCAGCCCAATAGATAGATGGTTAATTGTTCAAATACTTAATTCTGACTTGCTAGAAGCTTCAACATGCAAGTTTGAGAGCGGTGCGTCATTCACATGATAATTAATCATGGAATGAATAATTGTGACTAATTTTGCTTTGCATTGCAGGCTCTTCCGTCAGCCCCACCTCCGAATCATACGAGCAAACATCAGGTGTTCAATGCTTCCCTCCAGGACCACATTTACCCAAGTTGTTTTGGTAGTACTGACTGGAACAACCCGCTCCTTACGTCCCACAAATTGGCAAGTCTATGGGGATCAGAATTAATAAACGGGGACAAGCCATGGAACCCCGCTGCTTTTCTACCAGAAACATTATCTGGTAAGGAGCTCTTTACATTTCACTGCACATGAAAAGACACCCTTCAACGCAGTCATGTGAATTGCTTTTGCTTGACTGATTGATAATTAAATTGATGTTGCCCTTTTTTTTAAGTGTAACTTTGAATATCATGCAGATATTTTGACATTTCTGTGCACTGTCTCTGATATCTTCATACCAGAAATTTACTTTGCTGTGTCCTTTTCCTTTTTAAATATTATAGGCAACTGGGTGGGGACAGTGGGTCAGCCACTGTCCTTTATTCCCTTGGCCCTGTATTTAAAGCCAACCCAGGCTGATGGGGTGAAAGTCCTCGAATTATAAGGATCATATGCGTGCTGAGTTTGGGAAGTCTCTGTCCAACTCCTATAGGCATGTGCCTGCAGCGCAAAACCTCAGCACTAAAATGACAACCTTGCTGAGAGGGCGACCCAAGATGGCTGGTATGGGAAATGGAAGCGTGTGGCAGCCTTGCAGCAATCAGGTGCTTGTCTGACGCAGGAGCTGAGATATGTTGTTAGGGTAGAGTAGGAGCTTTAATCTGCGCTAACTGTGTTTTCCTGCCCTGGGAAGGTTTACTCTGTATTTAACTCTGCAATTCTTGATCTACGAAGGTTTGCTGCTGACTAAATGCCTGAAGTAAAATGTTTCATTGACCAACAGTAAAATCTGCAAGATTGGTTTTGGCAAAAGGGATGGTTGATTGGATTTTGGTCTTGCTATTTGAGAACGGCAACTTTATTCCCACTGCACCATCCAGTCACTTTGCAAATACATCAGTATCAACTGCAACTGCAAAACAATCACCAAATTCCCCCATACAGAAGTATGATGTGTGTATTTTGCAGAACCCTGCTGTCTCGGTATGGAATTTGGTCAACTTTCCTTCTGCTTGTGTTCACTACAAATAGCACAGTGTTAGCACTGTTGCTTCACAGCGCCAGGGATCTGGGTTCGATTCCCGGCTTGGGTCACTGTCTGTGCGGAGTCTGCATGTTCTCCCCGTGTCTATGTGGGTTTCCTCCGGGTGCTCCGGTTTCCTCCCTTAAGCCCCGAAAGACGTGCTGTTAGATGAATTGGACATTCTGAATTCTCCCTCTGTGTACCCGAACAGGCGCTGGAGTGTGGCGACTAGGGGATTTTCACAGTAACTTCATTGCAGTGTTAATGTAAGCCTACTTGTGACACTAATAAAGATTATTATTATTAAATAGTGATAGATTATGGAAAGAGGGTTCAGCCCATCAGTGGTGATTGTAGCCACCAAGGGTGGTGTGACCTCATGCACAGCCCTCAATGGAAGGGAGAGAATCATCAACAAATTAGTAGCTTGTGGCTGGGAGGAAACACTGACAGCTTCCTCACTAATTCTACAAGTCGACAGGGCAACTACATGAGACCAATGTTACCTGATACTTCACTGGGCAAATTTAATTAACCTATTTAACACATTAGTAAAACCTATTATCATTGCTCTCGAGGAACTTGTCAAATCATTCTCAAAAGACTGTGTTGTATCCATATGTAAACATTTTCCAGAAAATGAATATGTAGGAAAAGTAATTGTCCTAGATTCTAGCCTACATTTTTAGAGGCCTGTTCAGGGCTGTCCTATCACTGGAAAAAATAAGATTAATAGATTACTTTATCTATGGCCAAATACTGGTCTGAAATTAAGGTTGCCATGAAGGAATTGCAGGTCAAAGTAATTTTGCAAAGGTGCGGGGTGGGCTTGCAATGTTTACCATCTATTTGTCATTGTTTCACAGGCGTTATGTTGGGGTCACCACTGCCAGAGATTAGGCCCGAAGCACTTCCTCCCACAACTAGCACAGACACAGCTGTCACGGACACCAAGGAGAAAAAGCCGGCATCTAGGAAAAAATGTCTGTACAACCCCCCTCCTTCTATGGAAACAAACAAAGTCATCATGGCAACCTCCTCAGCCACTTCTTCTGTCTCATCAACAGCCACTACTGTGCAATCTAGCTCCAATCAGTTTAAGGTTTCATCCAAAAGGCCTACATCACTAGGTAAAGCCAACCCACTTTCTGAATTTCACTTCAGATGAAGCTAGATCATTTGGCATACCAAAGTTATTCAGATTTTCTTTTTGATGCTCTTTTATCCAATATGTGTTTCAATATGTTTAGATTCAAACAATCAGTCATTATGTCACAGGAGAAGACCATTTGGCCCATTAAGTCAATAGTGGATCCAAGCTTTAATTTTTAGTGATTTTTGTATTTTATCTGGTACAGATTGTCTTTTTTTTTTGTTCTCCCTGTTAATTGTTCCTAGTTCCCATCTTCCTTAAAGGGTTGACTGCTTGCTAGGGTTCCATTTCCAGAAGTGTTGGTACATTTTCCCAAATGGTTATTTTTCATATTAGTTTGACAACTAGCACCTATATACTTGAATCCAATGCTATATTCCACCTTGAATGTGATACTTGGCTGCCATCCCAATGCTCTGCTGTGTAGCTCAGTTACTCAGAGGATAATTGAATTAATCCATCACAGAGAGCTAGTAGACAGAAGTCTTTCCTTTTGGGGACTGAACTAAGATAATGCAGCCTTGTCGACACTAGGTTATTGCGTGTTGAGAGCCACACAGTTGGTTTTGGGTGCAGTATTTTTCAAATGCATTCCTTCATGGGGTGTGGGTGTTGAGACCAGCATTTGTTGCCCAACCCCGATTGCCTTGAACCCTTTGAAAGGGCAGTTAAGAGTCAACCCACATTGCTGTGGATCTGGAGTCACATGTAGACAGACCGGGTAATGATTTGTCGCTAATGTCGGATTTCCTTCCCTGAAGGGCCAGATGGGTTATTATGACATACAATGGTAGTTTCTTGGTTACCGTTATTGAGACTAGCTTTCGATTCCCGATTTTGTTCATTAAATTTAAATTCCACGAGCTGCCCTGATGGGATTTGAACATCGCCCTAAAGGTAGACTGAGCCTCTGGATTATTACTTCAATGACACAACCACAACCTGGTTGTCAGCTGTGACTCTGCATCAGAAGGTTTTGAGTTCTTGCCCTACTCCAGAGACGTGAGCACATCATCAAATCTGACTTACTGAGTGCTCCACGAAGCACTGCGTCATCAGCAATGCATTAAACTAAGCGTCTGCCTGCCTTCTTGGTAAGGTGTAAAAAGGCCCATGAAAAAGAGAGGGACGCTTCTCCTCAACATTCTAGCCAGTCCATTAACCCTTCTGTTTGCTGTTTGTGGAAGTTTGCTGTACATAATCTGGCTATCACATTTCCGATGTTGATGGGGTGGTGATACCCCAGAAATAAAGCACTTTGGAATGTCCAGACATTGCAAAAGGCTCGATTATAAATGCAAATGTTTGTTTTGTTGAGTGCCAATGTGTTTGGCTTTTGTAATTTGAGCTCAGTAGTAACCAACATGAGTTATGATGGCGAGGGTTGCAGCTGGCACTACGTGTGAGTGCACAGCTTTTCCTGAATGCTATTCCAATTGCGGAGAAGGTTGATCCGGTTGGGCACTTCCCAGTGAGAGGAACAAACCCTGTGCTGTATACTTGAGAGAAGACAGCTTGACATCTGGCATTACTGGCTGCATGCATTGTAGAAATTGAATACCCTTCGTCGTCCAGTACTTCCCCGGAGCGGAGAAACTACGTCATCTTCTTCACAGCCTTCAACACGTCATTGATGACGATGAACATCTTGCCAAGGTCATCCCCACACCCCCACTACTTGCCTTCAAACAACCGCGCAACCTCAAACGAACCATTGTTTGCAGCAAACTACCCAGTCTTCAGAACAGTGACCACGACACCACACAACCCTGTCATGGCAATCTCTGCAAGACGTGCCGGATCATCGACATGGATACCACTATTACACGTGAGAACACCACCCACCAGGTACGCGGTACATACTCGTGCGACTCGGCCAACGTTGTCTACCTCATACGCTGCAGGAAAGGATGTCCTGAAGCGTGGTACATTGGCGAGACCATGCAGACGCTGCGACAACGAATGAACGGACATCACGCAACAATCACCAGGCAGGAATGTTCCCTTCCAGTCGGGGAACACTCCAGCAGTCAAGGGCATTCAGCCTCTGATCTCCGGGTAAGCGTTCTCCAAGGCGGCCTTCAGGACCCGCGACAACGCAGAATCGCCGAGCAGAAACTTATAGCCAAGTTCCGCACACATGAGTGCGGCCTCAACCAGGACCTGGGATTCATGTCGCATTACATTCATCCCCCACCATCTGGCCTGCGAAATCCTACCAACTGTCCTGGCTTGGTACAATTCACACCTCTTTAACCTGGGGTTACCCCATCTCTGGATCTGTAAAGATTTAATCACCTGCTAATGCTCGCATTCCAAGCATTGTTTGGCATCTTTGAATTTGTCTATATATGTGCTTCTGGAACAGACCTCTTCATTCACCTGAGGAAGGAGCAGCGCTCCGAAAGCTAGTGACATCGAAACAAACCTGTTGGACTTTAACCTGGTGTTGTAAGACTTCGTACTGTGCTCACTAATTTATCATTGCTACAACTAAGTGCATCAGGCTTGATTTAGCACTGCGGCTCAATATAAATTGAATTCATTTCCTGTCAAGTTCACAGTTGTCTGCTGTATGGAAATAGAATCTGCGAATGTTATTTCTGATTTGGACAGCAAATCAGTCGGCAGGATTTCACTGAAATTGTAATTTTGAGACCTTCATCCCTCTCCATTGCCTCCATCTCCCACATAAGGGGATAGGCCATTTAGTGATCCAATGAGAGAGAGAGAGTGGTGAATCTTTGGAATTCTCTATCACAAAGGGCCGTGGAGGCACAGCTGTTGAGCGTGTGGAGGATAGAGATCGATAGATTTCTAGTTAATAAAGGCATCAAGGGTAATAATAATAAAAAATAATCTTTATTATTGTCACAAATAGGCTTACATTAACACCATAATGAAGTTGCTGTGAAAAGCCCCTAGTCGCCACATACCGGCGCCTGTTCGGGTACACTGAGGGAGAATTCAGAATGTCCAATTCACCTAACAGCACGTCTTTCAGGACTTGTGGGAGGAAGCTGGTGCCCCCGGAGGAAACCCACGCAGACACGGGGAGAACGTGCAGACTCCACACAGACAGTGACCCAAGCCAGGAATCGAACCTGGGACCCTGGTGCTGTGAAGCAACAGTGCTAACCATTGTGTTTCCGTGCTGCCCTGTTATGGGCGTAGTATGGAAAAGTGGCATTGAGGTAGATCAGCCATGAACTAGTTGATTGATGGAGCTGGCTCGAGGTCCCTGCGTGCACCTTTGCCACCTTCAGGTCCGACTACCCTACTGTTCACATCGATAAAGAAAAATTAACACCTTTTATGCACAACCAAAGTTGATAGTGTAAACTTCTGAGAAAGAAAAACAAAATCAACACCGACAAGAAGCTCTAGGCCACAAACACTTGTGTATTCATTTGATTCAATTCTTACTGATGGGATCTGAGAGTCGGCTATATTTGGTCAATGATTTGTTGTCAGTAACACAAATTGGGTGATCATATTGTGCAGTAGGTAAAAGATGCATCAGTGCTGGGAAAATGTAGTAACCACTGAGCTGGTAAGGATTATGAGGCAATTTCACCAACAAAAGTTTTAAAAATTTATCCAGTACGATGTGTGTTATAAGGGGACATCAGGTGCTCAAAGTCAACAGTCCCCCGCCCCCCTCAGGGAGTAAATTTTGTGGGTGGTAAAGTTTTTAGTTTCCTTCTCCGTCTGGTGGGCAGAAGACTCAATCAAATATTGAACACTTCTATACATTGTGTTTGGCCGGGCAAAACGCAGGTGAAAAATATCGTATTGTGGAAAGTGGAGCTGAGTAACATGAGGTATAGGAATAAACCATTCTGCCCCTTTGGGCTCACTCTGCCATTCAATTGGAACATGGCTAATTGCAGCTCAACTCTGTTTTCTTACCTTTGTTCATGTCCCTTGATACCTTTGCCCAACAAAGAACTACCTCTGTCTGGAAAGCTCTTGTTATCTGCCACTATCAACAGCGTTTGAAATTTCTACTACCCTTTATGAGGAACGAGTGCTTTCTGATATTTCTTCTGAATGACAAAGCTCATATTTTAACATTACAGTGAATCCTTGCTTAAAATTGTAATTGCATTCCTAAAAAGTGCAACTTGAAGTGAAACCACTGTAAGCGAATCAGATTTTCCTGTCGCAACAATATAAAAGGTGTAATTACGTTCTGCCTGACGATTCCCTTCTGCAAAAATACATTAAAATATTATACAAGTTGCATGTAGAAATTTAGGGTGTACAAACTAAAATTAATAAATTTGCAAATACACAAGAAATGTGTTAACCTTTTCTACTGCCTCCCAGAAGTCAACTTTTCCCTCTCTCGCAGACTCTCTCCCACTCATCATTTCCCTCCCAACATTCCCACTTAATGCTTCCCCGCCTAAATTTCCCTTTCCAAACCTTCGGTGTGAGCGAGGGCTCAGAAGAGGGATGCGAGATATAGGTAGCAAGAGAGCGAGAGGAACTGCACATGGGAAGGGACGGAGTGGGGAGGGAGTCGGCTGGAGGAGCGGGGAGGGAGTTGGCTGGGGGAGCGGGGAGGGAGTCAGTCAGGGAAGCGGGAAGACAGTCAGCTGGGGAGTGGTGACGGGAGAATCTAGGAGCGGGTGTGCCCATTCCAAAATGGTGACAATCGGGTTCTCGTTCCATTGGTCCGATGACAAAATGATGCTTGTGTAATTCTAGATGCTAAATGTGTATCGGTACCGACTCTGATATCTGTGACACTGAAGCTGAATGAGGCAACAGAAAGCCGGGACTGGCCTATGTCCCCTTGTTCTCTCGGAGTTGTTTCTCGGTGTCTATTTTGTTAAGTCTTTTTAAAGTTTTTAAAGCAGTGACCCTAGCCTGACACCTAGAGCAGTTGGCCTGGAAAGCTGCAATGCAGACAAGTTGTTGCTTAAAATTGCAGACTCAATATGGAAAGCTACTACCTCAGTTTACCTGAGATGAAATATATTCTGTTATTTTGTAATGTTTTCTGTTCAAGTGTTTCCATAATTGAAGAAACACGTTGATCCTAAGCTGTACTGTGTTGGTTTTTGCATTTCCAATAGTAGTGGCCCAAGTTATTGACTCCCTTTTGCTTTTTTTTATTTTGGCACAGGTGAAGTATTCCACAATTTAGGTAAAGAAGACCACAGACATCCAACACCAGTCGCACCTAGGAACAGTCCCACAGGTTTAACATCTCTTCCATCTCTCACCCCCACGCCACTGTCCCCTGCCTCTGCACCTCACATGCCTAACCTTGTGACTTCGCCTTTTCCAAAGACCGCTTCCACCGCCCCAAATTTTGTTGATCCACATTCTGGGCTCTGTCCAATCTCAACTGCAGCCCCTACTGCTACTACAGACGGTTCAGTGAGTGCTTCAGCCAGTGTCTGCAGGTGAGTGCATGACCATTAACTGTGACTGTTAAGATTATTTATTGTTTCAGGAAAATGTTTCCATTTAATACGTCAGGTGAAGCAAGCCTGGATCAAACTAAATCCAAGATTTATATATAGATTTCATGGTGGATACTTTATTGTTGTGGCCACTGATGTTAGACACAGGCTGGAAGTAGAACTGATCCTGATTCCATTCCACTTTGCTTGCATAGAAAATTTGGTCATCATTGAAGCCCTGATGCCAAATCTTGGTAAGTCAGCCATCTGAATAAATATTGTAGACTGATGCTGCCTTGCACTACTAAGGAAATGCTGCATTGTTGGTAATGCTGCCCTTTGGATGGGATATGAACTTGAGGTCATTTCTGTCTGTTCAATTGGTTCAGGTGAATGGTGAACGGTCCTATGACTCCATTTGAAACATGTTCTCCTGATGCCCCAGCCAATGTTCCTCTCTTAGCGAGCATTGCCATCAACTATGCGTTGCTGCTCTGTGGGATTGTGCTGTGGTTTAATTAGTTGCCACATTTGCCTACAATATTGCCTTGTATGCATGGAAATTTGAGACATGCAAATTGCTATATATATATATGCAGTTGATTGGAGTTAACTACAACAACTTTGCATATAGAGAAGAGTCTCCAGTTGCTTTACTGAACAGCAAAAGGTATTAGTGATCAGCAAACGAGAAGAATGCGAAGAAGCGAGCTAAAGGTAGGGGCAAGTGCGGGAGAACTGTTTGAAGGAGGATTGTAATTCATAGAATAGTAATCTGTAATTCAACCTATGCAAGCAAGCTGGTCATGAAAATGGTGTCTGTGATAAGTAGTTTTAAGAACTCGTGAGGACTCTGGTCTAACTGCTTGTCTGATGCTTCTGTAGTGACCCAGACTGCGAGGGACACCCGTGTGAGAGTAGCAATGTGTACGACCATCAGCAGTTTGATGGTGAAGAGAGTCAAGACGAAGATAGCTGCTCAGAACACAGTTCTAGTACCTCAACATCAACCAATCAGAAGGAAGGAAAGTATTGTGACTGCTGCTACTGTGAATTCTTCGGGCATGGCGGGGTGAGTGATTCTTGCTGTTGGGGTGGGTGCGGATGGAGATGCGGTTTAGCATTTCAAACAGAGCTGCTCCTTTTGCGTTCAGTTATATTCCACCACACGTGCATACCTGCACTTCAACCTTTCAGAGGACCAGCCGCACCATGTTGTTTGTTGACTCACAATGGAAGCATGCAAATTATCCCATTGGATTGCTATTACCCCTTGAGAGCTAATAATAATAATCGTTTAATGTCACGAGTAGGCTTCAATGAAGTTATTGTGAAAAGCCCCTAGTCGCCACATTCCAGCGCCTGTTCGGGGAGGCCGGTACAGGAATTGAACCCGCGCTGCTGGCCTTCTTCTGCATTACAAGCCAGCTGTTTAGCCCACTGTGCTAAACCAGACCCACTGCTATTTAATAAGTCATTGGCTGATGCAGCCAATAACTAACTCGGATGTAAGAGTGGGGAAAATGTTTTCACTTGTTGGGGAATCCAATACCAGGTGGCCACAAATAAATCTGATAAGAAATTCAAGAGAAATCTCTTTACTCGAGTGGATTGGAATGTAGAACTTGATACTACAATGCATAGTTGGTTTTAAAATAAAAAAAAATTTAGAGTACTCAATTACTTTTTTCCAATCAAGGGGCAATCGAAGAAAAAAAAACGAAATGAAAATCGCTCATTGTCACAAGTAGGCTTCAAATGAAGTTACTGTGGAAAACCCCTAGTCGCCACATTCCGGCGCCTGTTCGGGGAGGCTGGTACGGGAATTGAACCGTGCTGCTGGCCTGCCTTGGTCTGCTTTAAGAGCCAGCTATTTAGCCCTGTGCTAAACCAGCCCCTTAGCGTGGTCAATCCACCTACCTGCACATCTTTGGGTTGAGGGGGCGAAACCCATGCAAACACGGGGAGAATTTGCAAACTCCAGAGCCGGGATCAAACCTGGGACCTCGGTGCCGTGAGGGAGCAATGCTACCCACTGCACCACCATGCTGCGTAGTTGAATGAATTGTAGATATGTCTACGGGGAAGCGAGATGAACACCAGGGAGATAGGGCGACATGCAGAGTGGTGTGAGGAGGCTCGTAAATCCTAAACACAGGAATGGCCCAGTTGTGCCAAATTACATCTTTCTGTGCTGCCCATTCTGTGAAATCGGGATAAATCTCCCAGATCACCGCCTCGGTTGTAACCTGGCAGAGTGAACCACCTGGCCGTTGGGCAACCTTTTTTTTTTTTTTTCTTTCATCAATTTCAGCAAAAGGTAGATAACCCATTCTTTCAGATTGCTATCCAGAATGGTGTTGAGTTCTTAATCTGGGTTGCTCTAGATTGCCACAAGGGCTGGCATGATGCTCCTCCAGGTTTCTTTAAATTATTTTACGGAATGTGGGCACCATTATTGCTCATTCCCAATTGCCCTAGGGAAGGTGGTGGTGAGCTGCCTTCTTGAACTGCTGCAGTTCATGTGGTGTAGGTACATCCACTGTGCTATTAGGGAGGAAATTCCAGTGAAGGAACGACGATACATTTCCAAGTCAGGATAGTGAGTGGCTTGGAGGGGAACTTCCATGTGGTGGTGTTCCCATGCATCTGCTGCCCTTGTCCTTCTAGATGGTAGAAATCATGGATTTGGAAGCGGCTGTCCCAGAAACCTTGGTGAGTTCCTGCAGTGCTTCTTCTAGATCATGCACACTGCAGCCAGTTTGTTTGTTCGTCGGTGGTGAAGAGAGTGAATGTTGGTGGAAGGAGTGCCTTTGTCACCTGCGCTGGTGTTTCAAGACTGAGATCTGGATATTGAAGCTAAGAAAGTGCAGCGGAGTAGCTCTATTAATTAAGGACGACATTAGTGCTGCTCTGCGAAGAGTCACATGGCCCAAACCTTTAACTCTATTTATCTCACCACAGATGCGGCCAGACCTGCTGGGTTTTTCCAGCATTTATTGTTTTCATATGATATTAATACATATTGGCAGGTGACCTTTGCACTTACGATAGCATGCATCGTTTTATTTCTTAGTGTGATCAGATGTCTCCCCTATTCTAAATTTGGTGAGAGTTGCTAATAGTGATATTGTGCATATAGTGCATTATCGCTTTTGTTAAAACATTTTAATGCAAGTTGGGCAGAGGTTTGTACAGAGCATAAGCTCTGGAATAGACCTGTGCTGTAAACCCAACTTAGTTTTGATCTTGAGTTCCGTATCTCCATCCACTTCATTGGATGGAACAAGTGAGGTTGCAGATTGATCCAACAGCCTCATCCATTTAATCCATAATTTATGTTGTGTTTAAAGTGCAAGTTTTTTCTCAAGTATTTGGAATTGTTGATTATGTCAAATTAGGGATTTGTAACGTAAAACGTTTTTGTATAAGTTGTCTTGTTTATTTTTGGGTGGACTCAACATGAAAGAAAAATGAGTCATTCTTTAGGAAGTTGAGAATATACATAGTGCACTGGCTTTGTCTGTGCGGAGTCTGCATGTTCTCCCCGTGTCTGCGTGGGTTTCCTCCGGGTGCTGCGGTTTCTTCCCACAAGTCCAAAAGACGTGCTGTTAGGTGAATTGGACATACTGAATTCTCGCTCTGTGTTCCCGAACAGGCGCCGGAGTGTGGCAAAAAGGGGATTTTCACGGTAATTTCATTGCAGTGTTAATGTAAGCCTATTTGTGACATTAATAAAGATTATTATTATTTAGTCTGCGTATGTTACTTTTTTTTTCCACATGGGTACAGGCTCAGGGAACCTTGATATCAGCTGGTAATCTACGGTCTGTCTGAATCAGGCAAATTATGTAGACGTCAGATCAGAAATGACCAGTTTTCTTCTCCCTAAGCCACACAGATCAGTTTAGGACTCTTACTGTCATCTCATTTGCAATCAGCTAACGCAGCACATAGCAGAAGAGGCCTTCCTGCTCTAGATTGCCCAGCTACTCACTGTCTTAATCAGCTCAGCTGCCAGAGCTCCTATCAAAGGTGAAGCAGCTTTAAAAGACATGCAAACGATGCAGTGCAGTTTCTGAGCTGGCTTCATTGCAAAAGCTGCACTGAGGTTTGCTCCTTCACAGCTGAGAGCCAGTGAAGTGATGCTGCCCTCAGAGAATGCTCTTTGCCTTAGCAAAAAGAATACAACAAAATATTGGCGTTATGGGATGAAAGATATCAGCAATTTCGCCTGAGGCAGTAAAACATTGCAGATCATAAAACTTGCCCAATTTCCGCAAACAAGCAAAAGAATTGAACATTTACTTGGTGAAAAGTGCTGTTGTGTGTATTCAATCTCCCTGCACCAGATTCTCATCAATATTTGGATATTTTGGAATGGAAGTTGGGGCGAGTTGGCCGTGGGACAGGATGCAGCTTAATACCTCCTGTACTTTAGTTGTTTTGAGGAAAACAGTTAATTGTAAAAATGTCCTTGTGATGATGTAGGGTTTTTTTTGTTTAATTTTTTTCCCTACTTGTCACTCTCTCCTGAAGCTGGTGAGTACTTGCTGGGACTAGCTCCACAAGCACCGCTATGGTGTCTTACCAAAGAGCAATTACTAATTTATAGCTCTTATCAGCGGTGATTGAACTGTCAAAGCCATTGTAATCGAGCATGAAACATGTGTTTATGGGTGCTAGTGGGGTTACCAGATAGAAATCGAATGGGGGCTCTGACCTTTCCTAATTTTGGTGAAGGGTTGATGTGGTGGGTGAGGGGGCAGGCAGCTCCAATGTCAAGTGCAAACACTCTTAACATCACCCCAAATGATTTTGGCTAAATTGCTATAAAACTGGGAGAGAATAAAAACCATGCAGTAAATTCACATCCCGCTTCCAAAAGCCATTTTTCTACCTCCTTTTAACTGCACTGTTTTAAGCCATGACTTTGTTTGTGAATTCAACCACAATGCATATATATGAACAGGTGGCTGGAAGTAATTTGCATGATGTAGTCTTGAAGTTGTCAAGGCTGTGCATCTGCTGTCGTATTGACAGTAGATGCGATCTTCGACACAGCAGTATTGCTAATATGATTTATTTCGCTAGCAGCTGCAAAAGGAGTAAAGTTTTATCTCTAGATTTAAATGGTATGTTATTGTTACTGCATAGTGGCTAAACCTGCTGTCGGACTAACTTTGTTAAGTTCTGTTAATTAGAACACAGAAGAGGGGCCTACAATTGACTGTTATTTCCCATGTCTTTCAGCCACCTGCTGCACCAACAAGTAGAAACTATGCAGAAATGCGTGAGAAACTACGTTTACGGCTCACAAAACGAAAAGAGGAGCAGCCAAAGAAAGCAGACCAGATCCTCGAAAAAGAGCAGATAGTAGATCATAGAAAAGTAGAAGACCTATTACAGTTTATAAATAGCACAGAATCTAAACCAGTCAGCAGCTCGAGGGCAGCTAAACGGGCACGGCACAAGCAACGAAAGGTGAGATGTTTCTCCGCAGTGCAGGTTGAAGAGAACCCCTCCTGTAAAGTCAGTTTACACTGGACTAAATTACTTTTAGGGTTATGATTCAAATGGGTAACTTGGTCGCTTTTGGTGTTCAATAATTGAGCACGATTCGCTTCTTTGTTTAGCTAAGCATTGATTGTCATATGAATCAGATGTGGAGTATAAGCTGTGTGCTTGTCTCTATCGTAATACCAGTACTTCAAGACCTAGAGAAAGAATTGATCGTTCAACTCTTCAACGTTTTCCCATCGTCGAGGCAGATATCAGCCAGTTCCCCCACACCATCCTGATGTCATCTCTTTTGAGTGCGGTAAATTAATTCCCAAATTCTGCCTAGAAAAAGATGTTAATATCTTCATAATCCTCAAACCTCCTTCTTATTGTAAGTTTACCCAGCTTTTTGCAAGGTGACTTTTTTTCCTAAATAATTAGGAAGTACCGAGGGTGGCAAGGGCACAGATGGATTGGGGACTTAAATACCTATCACCAAGTGTGGCTCGGTAGCACCACTACTGCCCACCATGGCTGAATCCTGAAGGACACATCTACCAGACTGGCCCTGCGGCAGTTGATAAGGGAACCAATGAGGGGAAAACCTACCAGACCTGGTCCTCCCCAATCTACTTGTTGCTGATGCATCTGCCTCTGGCATATATGTAGAAGTGGCCACAGCACAGTCCTAATGGAGATGAAGTCCCGTCTTCACATTGAGGAAAACCACCATCCAATTGTGTAGCGCAATGGGCAGCATGGTGGCACAGTGGGTAGCACTGTTGCTTCACAGCTCCAGGATCGCAAATTCAATTCCCGGTTTGGGTTATTGTCTGTGCGGAGTTTGCACGTTCTCCCCGTGTCTGCATGCGTTTCCAGGTGCTCCGGTTTCCTCCCACAAGTCTCGAAAGACGTGCTGTTAGGTTAATTGGACATTCTGAATTCTCACTCTGTCTCCCAGAACAGGTGCCGGAATGTGGCGACTAGGGGCTTTTCACAGTAACTTCATTGCGGTGTTAATGTAAGCCTATTTGTGACAATAAAGATTATTGTTACTGTCTTACTAAATGGGAATGATTCAGAACTGATCTAGCAGCTCAAAACTGGGCTCATAGCGCCTTACAGAGGCCATCAGCAGCAGTGGAATTGTATTCAATTTATAATCTCGTGGCCTGGCATATCCCTACGTGCCCTACAGATACTGGGCTGTGGGAAGAGTGTAGGGGCAGTGATATTAATTTTGGATTGTTCTTGTAAGTCAGTGCAATAGGACAAAACTGTGCTTGAAATGCTTCTAGGGTTTTTTTTATAAGTACCCAATTCTTTTTTTTCCAATTAAGGAACAATTTAGCGTGGCCAATCCACCTAACCTGCACATCTTTGGGTTGTGGGGGCGAGACCAACGCAGACATGGGGAGAATGTGCAAACTCCACACGGACAGTGATCCGGGGCCGATATCGAACCCAGGTTCTCGGCGCCGTGAGGCAGCAGTGGTAACCAGTGCACCACTGCCGCCCATGTTTTTAGTTTTAATCCTGTGGGTTTTTAGAAGTGACCCCTATAACAGTGAGCTGGAGAACACCAAATGGATTTTGAATTCTAGAAACAGGAGTTTATTCTTTGTCAGAAGAAACAGAGAGAGAAAATATAGATTAAATGGCATAATTCTAAAAGGTGTCTGGAGTCCTGGGGGTTCATGTGCTTACATCTTTGAAGCTGGGTGGACATATTAGAGAGCAGTCAGCAAAGTGAGCTCAAGTCTTGCTGGTTCCTGTGATGAAAATGCTGGAAATATTCATTTTTTAAACATTTTATTCCAAACATACTTCAACACCAGATGATATCTACAGCCTGTCAACCACCCCACCGCCCCTCCCAGCTTCTCCCTGGCTCCTCCACTGCTTCCCCCCCGCCACTCTCACCTGCACAATTTCCCACAACGCTGCCTGTGGGCAAACAAACGACTCGCCTTCTCCCCATACACATACTGCACCCTCTTGCCCACCATAGCTTGCCCACCGCCGTTACTGTCGTCAACCAGTTGAATTGCCCCCGCAGCTTCTTTCTTCCATTCCTTGTTTAGGGTTGCAGAATACCTCTTATCCACCTCTACTGCCTCTTTCAGCAATCGCAGCATCTCCTCTCTCTCAATCTTGTCCCTGTGAGTCTTCAACACAATTATTTTCCCTCCCCGATCCACTGCCTTCAGAGCCTCCCAAAATATGGCTGCAGATATCTCCCCATTCTGGTTGAGCTGAACTTAATTCTTAATTGACAAGGCCATCTTACCACCGAACTCCTTGTCTGCCAAAAGCACCGAGTCCAACCTCCACCCCAGTCTCTACACTCTTCCCAAACTGAGTCTCACATCCACATAATGTGATGTGTGTTCCAAGATCTCTGTTCCCGCATATTCCAACCCCACCATCCCCGTCAACACTGCCTTTCCCACAACAAATAAGTCAATTCGGGAATATACCCGGTGAATATGCAAGAAGGAGGAATATTCCCTCTCCCCCGGGTACCTGAACCTCCGGTGTCCACCATCGCATTCTTTCCATAAACCCTCCCAACTCCCTCACCATTCTCCACCTCCCCATTGGCTTGGGGCTCGATCTACCTGTCCTCAGCTCCATTACACAATGAAAATCCCTGCCCATGATCAGTGGGTGAGAGTCCATGTTCCTAACAACTTCTTCATGAACTCAACATTGGCCAATTGGGCGCATATGCATTCACCCTGTGTGTGACCGATCATACCATGGCTGCCCCCGGAAGTTGTGGAAATACTCATTGCGCCAGTTAACATCTGGGGAGAAAGAAACAGTTAACCAAAAAGGTTTCTAAGCATGCCTTCCTCAGTAAGTCATCTCCTAGCTTGAGGCATGGAACAATTTAGACCCCAATTCTTGCCGCATGTTAGTGGGGAGATATATTTAAAGACCTTATGGACTGCAACTAGATGAGTAACGCAGTTTTATAAATGCGACAAAAGCTTTAGCTCAATAAACTTAGTGCTGTTTTCCCCCAGCAGGAAGAGAAGGCTCGACTTGAAGCCGAAGCCCGTGAGAGAGAACAGTTGCAACTTCTGGAGGAACAGAGGCGGCAAGAGGAGGAAGAGCGGCTAAAACTGGAGCTGCAACGGCTTCAGGAGCTGCAGCAAATCAGATCTGCCAAGAAAAAGAAAAAAGAGAGAATGAAAGAGTCCCAGAAAAACGAGTGCTTTCTGCAAAACGCACGGCTAAAGGAAACTGCTGTGGATCTAGTAAATGACATCCGCAAAACCCAGCAACCAGACACTGTAGCAAAACCTACCAACTCTCCATCGACACAGGCAAACAGCAGAGAGGAGCAGAGAGCAATGCCAGAACCTTGGATAGCACAGCAGGCACCAGCTAACGGGAAAGACCCCCGACTGCCCCAGGCTCCATCTCAGCGGGAGACAAAGGCCAAACAACGGGAGGCCAACCTCAGCCCAGGCCCCACACTGGTCCACAATGAAGTAAACAGCAAGCAGAAGTTAAAATCGCAGGTGGTCAAACAGAGTACTGAACGGCTGTTGAAGCCAGCTGAGGGCTTCAGACACTGCGAGGTGCACCAGAAGAACTCAGCCAAATGTCAGGCAGAACTGGGGGCACCCAAACCAAAGCTGTCCGAGTGCCAAATGGTGGCAGAGCAGAGAAAGGAGGAGAGGAAAGGAGTTAACGGGAAGAAGCTCAACCACATGAAGGAAGACAAAGTGCCGGTAGTGTGCGAACCTGCCCCTTCTAATGATCAGCAACAAATTAACAAAAACACTGCGGAATCGCCCCAGCCCAAAGGAAAGACCAAGAAAAACAAAAAGAAGAAAGGTGACAAGCTGAACAACTCTATCGGTAAGTTTGAAAGGCACTTGTTAAGGTGCCACATTAAAGTTACTCCATATCACATCGTGTGGATGGTAACATATTAGCATAGATAAGGAATAGGTTAACTAGCAGGAAACCAAGAGCAGGGATAAATGGGACATTGTTGGGTTGGCAGGCTATAACTATTGGAGTGCCACAGGGATCAGTGCAGGAGCTTTAACTATTTTCAGTCTATATCAAAAACTTGGATGAAGGGACCAAAGGTATGGTAGGTAAATTTGTTTATGATACCAAGATAGTTTGGAAAGTAAATTGTCAAGAGGAGGTAGAGAGCCTGGAAAGGGCTATAGATAGGTTAAATGAGCGGGCAAAAAATTGCAGATGCAATGTAATGTGGAAAAATGTGGCAGGAAGAATTTGGGGTGGCATGTTAGAAGTGGTCAGCACTGTTGCTTCACAGCTTCAGTGTCCCAGGTACGATTCCTGGCTTTGGTCACTGTCAGTGCAGAGGCTGCACGTTGTCCCTGTCCCTGTGCCTGCGCCTGCGTGGGTTTCCTCTGGTTTCCTCCCACAAGTCCCGAAAGACATGCTGTTAGGTGAATTGGATATTCTGAATTCCCCCTCTGTGTACCCAAACAGGTGCCGGAATGTGGCAACTGGGGGCTTTTCACAGTAACTTCATTGCAGTGTTAATGTAAGCCTACTTGTGACAATAAAGATTTTTTTTTAAAGAATAGAAAACAATATGCTATTTAAATGGAGACCGATTGCAGAATCTGGTGGTAGAGCAGAGAAAGGAGGAGAGGAAAGGAGTTAATGGGAAGAAGCACAAGATCCTAAGGGGGCTTGACAGGGTGGATGCTGTGAGGATGTTTCACCTTATGGGAGAGATGAGAAGTAGAGTTTAAGAATAAGAAATCTCCCTCCCAAGACTGAGATGAGTAGAATTTCTTTCTAAGGATCGTTGGTCTATGGAGTTCTCTTCTATAGAAAGCAGTGGGGCTAGGTCATTGAATTTATTCCAGGCTGAGTTAGATACATTTTTGATAGACAAAGAGAGTCAAGGGGGCAGGAGGATGGAGTCGAGGCCACAGTCGGCCATGATCTTAGAGAATGGTGGCTGAATGGCCTACTTTTCCTCCTATATCCTATGCTCATATGTTTCACTCTATTTTTCATATGATGATAAGAAGTGTTTGGACCAAGTGGGCTGTGCCTGTAATGTTGTTTAGTCAGATAATTGGTCCCTATTCATCAACTTTTCCCAGGACAGTAAAATAATTATTTTTGTTCAATACGTTGTGGATACATTGAATCAGTAGCCATTCAATCTGCCTGTCTGAAAGTACTCAAAAAATGTTTGCTGAATTGCAGGTTAATGCCTTTTGATTAGTTTCCAACGCACCTCTTGTTGGTCTTTGCAGCTGATGGATTTGTACAAAGCATATGAAAATGACAGGCAGGAAAAGACCAGAAGGTCCATCGAACCTGTATCGCATGTTTGATGCCTCCTGACTAAAAACGTTTTGCACTGTAATTCTCCTGCAGAGCGACGTATCATTTGGCCAAAAGGGATATTCCTGAATAAAGATATTTTTCTTTTTGCCCAAAGTATTTAAGTGCTGGGTAATGACAGACTCTCCAATCCTAACACTTCTGATTTAGATGTAACAGTGGTTTTGGTACTGGAACCTAGTGGTTGACAGGCCAAAACCCAGCAAGTGAATTTACTCAAACTCTCAATATTCTCTAAAGCTAGGGAAATTCATTGGAGTGCAAGATGTTGAGGTGACCAATCAATGGCATCTTAAGGCATCTGGGATCAGTGGAAAACACCTTGCTGGCATTGCAACGCTCCTAAAACAAATGGCCTTTTTTGTTCTCTCTTTCTCAAATGCTATCTCGTACCCTTGCCTTTTGCTTTTTGATTTTTAAGTTCCCTGTTCCCTTTTGTGCCTCCGTCCCCTTTCATGTTCCCATGGTATTTCTTTTCTCTTGCATGAGGATTCCAATGACTTCGGCCTGCAGAGAAGAATGAATCTTTTTTGGAGCTGTGTAGTTTGTCAATCTCCCTTTCCACCAGGAGAGGGAGCTCTGAGACTAGCTAGATAAAAATGGTGCAGTACCTGCTTTCATCCTTCAACATTTATTCAAACAAGGGCAGTGAAAGTCATGAATTTTCCCACCCATGACATCTAATAACTCCCCATTGACCTGAATATCCTACCTCAATAATGATCACCAAAACGCACACATTTCCTTCATCCCTCCACTCATCAGAAAGATCATAGCCAAACCTTAGCTTCTGCACACTTCATCTGTACTTCTCGAGGGTTGGCGTTTAATGTCCAGAAGCTGGAGAACTGGCCAAATAACCCATCCCTAACCCAGAAACACTTGGACCAATTTTGATGTTGAGCTTGAGTCTTTCTTAGTTTCCGTGGCTGAGCAGGTCTTGTTATCTTTGACGAAAGCCTTTATCTTTTACCCCCACTGTTTATTTATTTACTGTACTGTAAATTCATCGAATCCCTACAGTGCGGAAGGAGGCCACTTGGCCAATCGAGTCTGCACCGACCCTCCGAAAGAGCACTCCCCGTCCCATCCCTGTAACCTCACCTAACCTGCACATTTTTTGGACACTAAGTGGCAATTGATCATGGCCAATCCATCTAGCCTGCACATCTTTGGACTGTGGGAGCACCCGGAGGAAACCCATGCAGCCATGGGGAGAACATGCAAACTCCACACAGACAGTCATCCAAGGTCAGAATCAAACCTGGGATCCTGGCACTGTGAAACAGCAGTGCTAACCACCGTGCTGCCCTTGTGGTTTTAAAATTCACCCCTTGTAATTGATCATTTTATTTTGGTACTTTTTTCTTGTCCCCTTTACAATGGTCTCTAGATGGAAAATCTCCATTTTTTTTTTCTCAACCAGTGTTGCTTCTTCACACTGATCTCTGTGCCTCTCAGCATGATATTTTTTGATTCACTAATTTATATAATTAATTCCTTGACTGTGGACATTCAGTGGAACGAAGCAGTATTCTTTTTTTATTCTTCCCAATGAAGGGGCAATTGTAGCGTGGCCAATCCACCTACGCTGCACATCTTTGGGTTGTGGGGGTGAGACCCACGCAGACACGGGGAGAATGTGCAAGCACCACACGGCCAGTGACCCGGGGCCGGGATCGAACCCGGGTCCTCGGCGTCGTGAGGCAGCAGTGCTAACCACTGCACCACCTTGCCGCCTCCAGCAACTAATCCGTATTCTGAAACTGTTGACCTTGAACCATTTCTGTTTTGCTGTGTAGTACTGATACTGAAGAAGCCACTTGGAAGCTGGCTTTCTTTTGCCATCAATTTTGAAACGTTGCCCCTCAAGTGGTATCGACTAGCCCACCCTCTGCTGCCACTCCCTCATTGCTGAGCCTCGAGGAAGAGTTGGGCAGTTGTTTCATTACAGCTGAATGGATTCATTCTTTTTCTGCTCAGCCAGCATTTTCATTGCCCATCCCTATTTTCCCTTAAGATGGGGGTGAGCTGCCACCTTGAACTGCTGCAGTCCATGTCGTACCATTACACCGATGGTGCTGTTTGGGAGGGAGTTCCACAATTTTGACCCACAGATGGTGAAGGAATGGGGACATAGTTCCAAGTCAGATGGGATGGGGATGGTGTGTAACTTGAAGGGGAACTTGCAGTTGGAGATGTTCCCATTCATCTGTTGCTCATGTCCTTCTAGTTGGTAGAGGCGATGGGTTTAGATGGTGATCCATCCTGGAAGCCTAAGTTGGTTACCCAGGCTATTGTTTGAGAAACATGTTTTACAGCGATGTGATGGAGTGGTTTTCAGTGTCCTAGTGGTTATAGTGAATCATAGAATCCTACAGTGCAGAAGGAGACCATTTGGCCCATCTGGTCTGCACCAACCCTCCGAAAGAACACCCCACCTCTGCCCACTCCCCTGCCCGATCCCTGTAACCTCATAACCCAACCTAACGTTTTGACACTATGGGACAATTTAGAATTGCCAGTCCACTTTTTTTTAAATTCGTTCATGGGACATGGACATCGCAGGCTGGGCCAGCATTTATTGCCCATCCCTAATTGCCCTTGAGGGGGAAGTTAAGAATTAACCACGTCTTTGGACTGTAGAAGGAAACCAGAGCACACGGAGGAAACCCATGCAAACAAGGGGAGAACGTACAAACTGACAGAGTCACCCAAAGTTGGAATTGAACCTGGGTCCTAACGCTGTGAGGCAGCAGTGCGAACCACTGTGCCGCCATGCCGCCGACGGCAGTGATTGTGGTGTACATGAATATCGGTGCAATAACAAAAGAAACAGCAGTCAGCCATTCTGCCCCACAAGCCTGTTCTACCTCAATTCAGATCCTGGCTGAACTGAACCTCAACTTCACTGACACCCTCATCTAACAAAAATCTACTCATCTCGATCTTGAACCCTCATGGGGAACCTAGAACCAGGGGATTCAGTTTCAGAATAACGTAATGCCCATTTAAGAGGGAGATGATGAGAATCTTTGGCATTCTGTATTTAGAGAGGTTGGGTCATTGAATTTGCTCAAGGCTGAAATAGGCATATTGTTAAACTATAGGCAAGTTGAGCGATGTGCAGAACAGATAGAAAAGGGAAGCTGAGGTGAAGGTAGGATCAGCCAGGATCTTATTGAATAATGGAGGAGGCTCTAGGGGCCATAGGCCTCCTCCTGTTTCTTATGTTCCTGGGTTCAATTGGTCCAGCATTATCATAGAATTTGCAGTGCAGATGGAAGCCATTCGGCCCATTGAGTCTGCACCGGCTCTTGGAAAGAGCACCCTACCTAAGCCCACACCTCCACCCTATCCCCATAACCCAGTAACCCCACCCAACACTAAGGGCAATTTTGGACACTTAAGGGCAATTTAGCATGGCCAATCCATCTTACCTGCACATCTTTGGACTGTGGGAGGAAACCGGAGCACCCGGAGGAAACCCACGCACACGGGGAGAATGTGCAGACTCCGCACAGACAGTGACCCAAGCCGGAATCGATCCTGTGACCCTGGAGCTGTGAAGCAATTGTGCTATCCACAATGCTACCGTGCTGACCATTCACAGCCTTATGGAAGTAAGTTCCTCATTTCTACTGACCTTAGTGTTTCAAGGGTTAACCCTGTTCTTTTTCATTTTAAACAACACTCTAGAAGCTCCAACACCTTCCAAGACAAAGCAACCTGTTTGATGGGCATCCACTCTCTCCACCAACAAGCTCTGTGGCAGCCGTGTGTACCATCTACAAGATGCACTGCTGCAACTCACCAAAGCTCCTTAGACAGCACCTTTCAAACCCACGACCATTTCCACCCAGAAGAACAAGGGCAGCAGACATGTGTAAACACCACCACTTGCAAGTTCCTCTCCATTCTATCATTTCACATAGGATGTAGGGCTTGGAAGCAGAAATAGGCCATTCGGCCCCTCGAGCCTGCTGCACCATTCAACAAGATTTTAGTTGATCTGGTTGTGCTCTCAGCTCCACTTTCCTGCCTGCACCCCTTAACCCCATAATTGACACACTGTCCTGACTGGGCAGCACGGTAGCATAGTGGATAGCACAATTGCTTCACAGCTCCAGGGTCCCAGGTTCGATTCCTGGCTTGGGTCACTGTCTGTGCGGAGTCTGCACGTCCTCCCCGTGTATGCGTGGGTTTCCTCCGGGTGCTCCGGTTTCCCCCCACAGTCCAAAGATGTGCAGGTTAGGTGGATTGGTCATGTTAAATTGTCCTTGGTGTCCAAAATTGCCCTTAGTGTTGGGTGTGGTTACTGGGTTAAGGGGTTATGGGGATAGGGTGGCAGTGTGGGCTTCGGTAGGGTGCTCTTTCCAAGAGCCGGTGCAGACTCGATGGGCCAAATGGCCTCCTTCTGCACTGTAAATTCTATGAAATTCTATGACTTGCAGCTATATTGCACTTCCATCACTCTCACTGGGATCCCTAACAACACCGTGGGTGTTCTTGCACCAGATGGAATGCAGGAATTAAAAAAGGTGACTCGTCACCACCTACTCTAAGGCAGTTAGCGATGGCAATGAATTCTGGCCTTGCTTGAATGAATAAAAAGAAAGCAGTAGCTGAGAGTCGTTTGAGTATAAGCATACTGCTTTCTAAAGGATTATATTAAAGCATTATTTTGGTGATTCATTGTTGATTTAAATACTGTTGTTGGGCCAGTCTATAAAATTATTCTAGACAAAAATGGTGTTTTCTACAATTGGCTGCTCTACCACATGCTGAGAAGCCATGATGTGGAGATGCCGGCATTGGACTGGGGTGGGCGCAGTAAGAAGTCTTACAATATTGATAAGTATGTACCGGTCAGGCAGGGAGGAAGGCGTCGAGCGAGGGAACCGTGGTTTACCAGGGAAGTGGAATCTCTTGTTAAGAGGAAGAAGGAGGCCTATGTGAAGATGAGGTGTGAAGTTTCAGTTGGGGCGATGGATAGTTACAAGGTAGCGAGGAAGGATCTAAAGAGAGAGCTAAGACGAGCAAGGAGGGGACATGAGAATTATTTGGCAGGAAGGATCAAGGAAAACCCAAAAGCTTTCTATAGGTATGTCAGGAATAAGCGAATGACTAGGGAAAGAGTAGGACCAGTCAAGGACAGGGATGGGAAATTGTGTGTGGAGTCTGAAGAGATAGGCGAGATATTAAATGAATATTTTTCGTCAGTATTCACTCAGGAAAAAGATAATGTTGTGGAGGAGAATGCTGAGCCGCAGGCTAATAGAATAGATGGCATTGAGGTACGTAGGGAAGAGGTGTTGGCAATTCTGGACAGGCTGAAAATAGATAAGTCCCCGGGACCTGATGGGATTTATCCTAGGATTCTCTGGGAGGCCAGGGAAGAGATTGCTGGACCTTTGGCTTTGATTTTTATGTCATCATTGGCTACAGGAATAGTGCCAGAGGACTGGAGGACAGCAAATGTGGTCCCTTTGTTCAAAAAGGGGAGCAGAGACAACCCCAGCAACTATAGACCGGTGAGCCTCACGTCTGTAGTGGGTAAAGTCTTGGAGGGGATTATAAGAGACAAGATTTATAATCATCTAGATAGGAATAATATGATCAGGGATAGTCAGCATGGCTTTGTGAAGGGTAGGTCATGCCTCACAAACCTTATTGAGTTCTTTGAGAAGGTGACTGAACAGGTAGATGAGGGTAGAGCAGTTGATGTGTATATGGATTTCAGCAAAGCGTTTGATAAGGTTCCCCACGGTAGGCTATTGCAGAAAATATGGAGGCTGGGGATTGAGGGTGATTTAGAGATGTGGATCAGAAATTGGCTAGCTGAAAGAAGACAGAGGGTGGTGGTTGATGGGAAACGTTCAGAATGGAGTACAGTCACAAGTGGAGTACCACAAGGATCTGTTCTGGGGCCGTTGCTGTTTGTCATTTTTATCAATGACCTAGAGGAAGGCGCAGAAGGGTGGGTGAGTAAATTTGCAGACGATACTAAAGTCGGTGGTGTTGTCGATAGTGTGGAAGGATGTAGCAGGTTACAGAGGGATATAGATAAGCTGCAGAGCTGGGCTGAGAGGTGGCAAATGGAGTTTAATGTAGAGAAGTGTGAGGTGATTCACTTTGGAAGGAATAACAGGAATGCGGAATATTTGGCTAATGGTAAAGTTCTTGAAAGTGTGTCTGAGCAGAGGGATCTAGGTGTCCATGTACATAGATCCCTGAAAGTTGCCACCCAGGTTGATAGGGTTGTGAAGAAGGCCTATGGAGTGTTGGCCTTTATTGGTAGAGGGATTGAGTTCTGGAGTCGGGAGGTCATGTTGCAGCTGTACAGAACTCTGGTTCGGCCGCATTTGGAGTATTGCGTACAGTTCTGGTCACCGCATTATAGGAAGGACGTGGAGGCTTTGGAGCGGGTGCAGAGGAGATTTACCAGGATGTTGCCTGGTATGGAGGGAAAATCTTATGAGGAAAGGCTGATGGACTTGAGGTTGTTTTCGTTGGAGAGAAGAAGATTAAGAGGAGACTTAATAGAGGCATACAAAATGATCAGGGGGTTAGATAGGGTGGACAGTGAGAGCCTTCTCCCGCGGATGGAAATGGCTGGCACGAGGGGACATAACTTTAAACTGAGGGGTAATAGATATAGGACAGAGGTCAGAGGTAGGTTCTTTACGCAAAGAGTAGTGAGGCCGTGGAATGCCCTACCTGCTACAGTAGTGAACTCGCCAACATTGAGGGCATTTAAAAGTTTATTGGATAAACATATGGATGATAATGGCATAGTGTAGGTTAGATGGCTTTTGTTTCGGTGCAACATCGTGGGCCGAAGGGCCTGTACTGCGCTGTATTGTTCTATGTTCTATGTTCTAATACCAGGTTAAAGTCCAACAGGTTTGTTTGGAATCTCAAACTTTCGGAGTGCAGCTCCTCCACTCCCCTGATGAAGGCGCTGTTCTCCGAAAGCTAGTGATTCCAAACAAACCTGTTGAACTTTAACCTGGTGTTGTAAGACTTCTTAATATGCTGAGAAAACGGAGTTCAGAAAAAGTTGGTCCGACCTGTTCAATCAATGTAATGTCATATTTATATGCCAGTCATAGAACCCCTACAGTGCAGAAGGAGGCCATTCAGCCCATTGAGTCTGCACAGACCCTCGGAAAGAGCACTCCACCCAAGCCCAGTTTCCCACCATATCCCAATAACCCCTTAACCTAACCTATACGTCAATGGACACTAAAGGGCAATTTAGCATAGCCAATCCACCTAACCTGGACATCTTTGGACTGTGGGGGGAAACCAGCGCACCCGGAGGAAACCCACGCAGACACGCATGGGAGAAAGTGTAAATTCCGAGGCAGCACGATGGCGCAGTGGGTTAGCCCTGTTGCCTCACGGCGCTGAGGTCCCAGGTTCGATCCCGGCTCTGGGCCACTGTCCGTGTGGAGTTTGCACGTTCTCCCTGTGATTGTGTGGGTTTCGCCCCCACAACCCAAAGATGTGCTGGTTAGGTTGATTGGCCACGCTAAATTGCCCCTTAATTGGAAAAAATGAATTGGGTACTCTAAATTTTTTTTAAAAAAGAAAGTGCAAATTCCACACAAACTGTCACCCAAGGTCGGAATTGAACCCGAGTCCCTGTCGCTGTAATGCAGCAGTGCTAACCACTCTGCCACCGTGCCACCCAATCATGTGTTGTGGATTATATTTGAGTATTGCTGAAGAAGATTATTGTCGAAGCTTCCCAGTCCTACACTCATCAGGACATCGCAAGAATACCAATGTCAGGGGAAATCAACAAATTTATACTGTACGAGTAGAGAGTGCTGGTTGGTTGGCAAATGGACTGTGGTAGGGGTGTTGCCAGGGAGAATACACCAATTGATGCTGACTGACAGTTAACTGCCAAGCCTTGTTTGGAATTTTAACCAGGCAGTTTGGCGCCGGTCCGGATATTGTCCTGAGGAATGAACCAGCGAATGGCTGTTACTTATTTTGTTCAACTGGAACAAGTGCAATTTGTGTACATGTTCTTTCTGTCTGCAAAGAACAGGGCCTTGTGTATTAATTATGTGTGAGATCTAGTACATGCAAATGCGCCACACTGCAAGCCCAACTGACGATCTTAAATTGGTTGTCAGTGTGATTCTTAGCACACTAAGGATTATTTAGCAAATTTTGTCCAATCGCGGAATTGCCACTACTGCTGGAAAGTGTGTTTTTGAGTTTTGCAAGCATGGGCTGGTTGGGTTGGTTTACTGTGGAAGGAATGCGCTGTTTGATATGATCCACCAATCTTTCGAATGTCTGACCTACAGCCTAGCATTGCCTCTGAAATTGAGATACCACATTACTCATTTGTGTGATGGGCAGAACATCATTTTGGCTTAACAGCAGCATCGTGTTAGCGGCAAATACCCTTATGTTGCTACTGTATAGTAGCAATGTGAAACAGCTAACTTCACCTGTTGCTCAGATTTTTCAGATATCTTACCTTCGCAGGGTAATCTGAAATAGACTGGGTACTTTTCTGGGCTAAAAGTGACGGCCTTGGGCCTGGTCATGAGTTTGCACGTTGTGCAACGCAAAACATCTGATCAGGTTGCCATTATGCGGCAGGATGTCTTTGATGCATCTTATCTCAGCATCAAGCTTGCATGGTGAGCAACAAGTTTGGGCCTTATTTACGAGGTTGCCGAAAAGGCCAATCTTGTAGCGCGTGGAACTGCAAGAATCCCAATGTGCATATTGACCAGTGAAGGTGGACTTGTGATAGACCGTGGTAGAGAACCCCCCTGGCTGATTCCTCAACTCCAGGAAAGGGAGTTAATTTCACTGCTCCAAGTCAGAGGTGTATTTGAGCACAGGATGGAACGAACCCATTAAGCTATGTAAGGAAATTATAACATGCAGCTGCAGATTTAAATATAGTAAATGTGCCTTCCACAAATTGAAAATTAAAAATATACAAGAGGTAGGAGATTAGATGTCATTCCATCGAAGGCCCGTTTCTCATGGAAGTGTTGGGATTCTTACAGATCCTCTGCGATCAGATTGGCTATCGACAACCTTGTAAATAAGGCCCACGTAAATTGCTCACATGCTGGAACTCAAAACACACTTTTCTGAAAGAAATATAAAATTTACATCTTAATGAATCCGTTCATGAGCAATTTATATATTTTTATTTGAAATAGATGATGTGTTCCTACCTAAAGACATTGATTTGGATAGTGTGGAGCTGGATGAGACCGAGCGTGAAGTGGAGTATTTCAAGAGGTAATGTGAATTTTGATAGTTTGTTATGTATTAGTGGTGATATTGCTGTGCACATAGCTGTAACCTCATATTTGCCAGTCTTGTCTGTGACTTTCCATGGGCTATTTGATCATGGCATCCTCCTCAACAGGACAACCTGCACAGATGTTTACATAATGAGGAACAGGGAGCTTTTTAATAAAAGAAGGGTTATGGAGAGCGGGCAAGACGGTGGAGTTAAGGCCAGGATGAGATCAGCCTTGTTTGAATGGCGAAGCAGACTCAATGGGCCAAACGGCCTAATTCTGCTCCTGTATCTTATGAGCTTCTAAGAACTCCATGACCACACCTCTGGTGTTTATATTGACTCTCCATATCCAAGCTATCGTGGCTAATTGTAATATCTCTAATGCCATTGTTACTAATTCCTAACTCAGCACTGATAAGGGGTAAAGCCTGAATCACGGTCTACCAGTTCGCTTTCAAACTGGGCTTAACTATGAAAAAAAAAATGCTATAGGCATTTTGAATGCCAAGACTGCATCCAACAGTTATTTACTAATTAATCTCAGAAACAGAATGGTTTCCAAAGTTAAGACAGGGTGGATAAAGAGAAACTGTTCCCTTGGGCAGAAGGATTGAAAACCAGTGGACACTGATTTAATGTGATCGGCAGAAGGACCAATGGTGATGGTTTTGGGGGGGGGCGGGGGGGGGGATTTATGCAGCGCATGGTGGGGTCTGGAATGTGTGGTGGAGGCAAGTTGAAACTGGGTTTTCAAAGCTGAATTGGTTACGCACCTGAAGAGAGAATTTTCAGGGCAATAGGGAAATGTCGGGGGGTGAGACTAGTTAAGAGTTTAGGAAGGATGTGGAAGCTTTGGAAAAGGTGCAAAGGAGATTTACCAGGATGTTGCCTGGAATGGAGAGTAGGCCTTACGAGGAAAGGTTGAGGGTGGTAGGCCTTTTCTCATTAGAACGGAGAAGGATGAGGGGCGACTTGATAGAGGTTTATAAGATGATCAGGGGAATAGATAGAATAGACAGTCAGAGACTTTTTCCCCGGGTGGAACAAACCATTACAAGGGGACATAAATTTAAGGTGAATGGTGGAAGATATAGGGGGGATGTCAGAGGTAGATTCTTTACCCAGAGAGTAGTGGGGGCACGGAATGCACTGCCTGTGGAAGTAGTTGAGTCGGAAACATTAGGGAACTTCAAGCAGCTATTGGATAGGTACATGGATTAGGGTAAAATGATATAGTGTAGATTAATTTGTTCTTAAGGGCAGCACGGTAGCATTGTAGATAGCACAATTGCTTCACAGCTCCAGGGTCCCAGGTTTGATTCCGACTTGGGTCACTGTCTGTGCGGAGTCTGCACATCCTCCATGTGTGTGCGTGAGTTTCCTCCGGGTGCTCCGGTTTCCTCCCACAGTCCAAAGATGTGCAGGTTAGATGGATTGGCCATGATAAATTGCCCTTAGTGTCCAAAATTGCCCTTATTATTGGGTGGAGGGGTTGACCTTGGGTAGGGTGCTCTTTCCGGGAGCCGGTGCAGACTTAATGGGCCGAATGGCCTCCTGCACTGTAAATTCTATGATTAATCTAGGACAAAGGTTTGGCACAAGATCATGGGCCGAAGGGCCTCTTCTGTGCTGTATGTTTCTATGTTCTATGTTCTTGGAGTGGGTCAGTTCAGGCACAATTAGCCCCATGGCCTGCTCCTGTGCTCCACTATTCTACGATTCTGCAAAGAACTGTGTACTCCATCTGTTAGTGTTTCAACCGTGTGCTAAATCTAGATATGACCCTCAATTTTGCAGCCTGTATTTTAACACCTGAATCAAACTACTTAAATATTAAAGAATTTAAATAATTTCTTAATGGACCTAAATAACTGGACTGGTTTGAAAGTAGACCCTGTGGTTTCTGAACTGATAGTCTGCCGCTCTATTGTCCCCGTCGAGACGGAAGGAAAATAAATATCTATATGTATCTCCATCAGCCGGACTACTTTACAAAATTATTTTTCTCCCCCTCAAAATGGACAATTGCTGGATTGATAAAACGGCTCCAGCTGATCACATGTAACTTGTGTAAGTTTCTGAAAGTGAACAAAGGCTAACGGCTCATGCCTCCTGCATCGCTTATCATTCCAGCCAAGCCAACACACTGGTTTCGCAGACAGATTTGTTTTAATTCATTCAGGGGATGTGGGATTCGCTGGCTGGACCAGCATTTACTGCCCTTTAACTGTGGCCATTTTAAGAGGGCATTTTAAGTGTCAAACACATTGCTGTGACCAGACCAAGTAAGGATGGTAGGTTTCTTCCCCTAAAGAACATTGGTGGGTTTTTATGACGCTCAACAATGGTTTCATTCCGGTTAAAGATTTAAAAATTGCGCGGCTGGAGCTTGGATTGGATGCCCAAGATCGGGCAATCCAGAAAGTGAAGAAGGCGCTGGCTGACCAGGAGGAACATCAAACAGCGGTGGAGTTGGAGGTGGGGATGCTGAGAGACCAGCAGAAATGGCTCCTGCAGAAGGTGGAGGACCTAGAGAATAGGTCCCGCCGGCAGAACTTGAGAATCGTTGGGCTCCCGGAGGGGTCCGAAGGAGCGGACGCTGGGGCATACATAGCGGGAATGTTCGAGAAGCTGCTGGGGGATGGGGCATTCCCCCGACCCTTGGAGGTGGACAGGGCTCACAGAGCGCTCGCGAGGAAGCCGCGAATGGGAGACCCCCCCGAGGGCAATGGTGGTGAGATTCCACAGGTATTTGGACAAGGAGCGTATTTTACAGTGTGCCAAGCAGACACTCAGCTGTAAATGGGACAACAGTATCCTGAAAATCTATCAGGACCTGAGTGCGGAGGTGGCCAGGAGAAGAGCGGGGTTTAGCCAGGTACGGTCGACTCTTTTCAAGAAAAAGGTGAAGTTCGGGCTGTTGTATCTGGCCCGCCTCTGGGTCACATATGAGGGGCAACATTTTTATTTTGAGTCACCTGAGGAAGCGCTGGAAGGACTGGTGTCAGACTGAGAACTTTGAACTTTGCTGCAACGTTTATGTTTTAAAAAAGTTTCTTGTTTTTGGTTTTGCGGACATTATTTGTAATACCTTCTGTATTGATCTGGGGCCAGTTGCAGAGCTGAGTGAGTTAAAGTTTGCATTTGCACTGTTGGGGGATGGAGGTGTGTTTGTCCAGATGCTGGATCTTTTGCTTAATCTTTTCTTTGTTTAACTGGGCGGGGGGGTTCTCTGTGGGGCAATTGTGTTGGGATTGTTTTTTATTTGAATATGTATGTATGAGTGGGAGGGAGGGTGGGGAGGGAACAATAGGTGTGAGAATGTCTGGCACCAGGGCGAGGGCCACCAAGCTAACTGGGCGGGCTAGCTCACGGAAGCGTAGTGGGGGGTGAGCAAATATTAGGCTTATCAAAGGTGTTGATTTACTTTGTGCTGTTACTAGGGGGGAAGGGGGGGAAATGTTCTGCTGACGAGTGAGGGACTTTTGCTGAGGGAAGAGAGGGGATGGCTGATCAGTGGGTGGAAGGGGGGGGGCGATGAGCCCCCCAACTAGATTGATCACCCGGAATGTAAGAGGGCTAAATGGGCCGGTCAAGGGAGCACGCGTGTTCGTGCATTTGGGAGGACTGGAGGTGGACGTGGTAATGCTGCAGGAGACGCACCTTAGAGTAGCTGACCACATTAGATTAAGGAAAGGTTGGGTCGGACAGGTTTTCCACTCGGGACTGGACTCGAAGACTAGAGGGGTTGTGATCATGATCAACAAGATGTGGGGGGCTGGTCCACTATGGTCAGTGGAAAATTGGAGAGGGTGCAGGTGGTACTAGTAAATGTGTATGCGCCAAATTGGGACGATGTGGAGTTTATAAAGAGGATGCTGGGAAAGACACCGGACCTGGATTTGCATAAGCTGGTCATGGAAGGGGACTTCAACACAGTTGTTGACCCTGTTTAGACCGGTCAAGCTCAAAAACGGGCAGGGTGCCAGCAATGGCTAAGGAACTAAAAGGGTTCATGGAGCCGATTAGGGGGGTTGGACCCATGGAGACTTGGGCAGCCGAGAGTGAAGGAGTTCTCCTTCCACTCACACGTGCATAACATGTACTCCCGGATTGATTCCTTTATTCTGGGCAGGGCTCTACTGACGGGGGTGGTGGACACTGGGTACTCTGCGATCACAATCTCAGACCATGCTCCGCACTGGGTTAACCTACAGGTTAGTAAAGACCGTAACCAGCGCCCGCACTGGAGGCTGGACTTGGGACTTTTAGCTGATGAAGAGGTGTGCGGGTGGCTGAGGAAATGTATTCAGAACTACCTGGAAGTGAACGACACGGGGGAAATGTTGGCAGCGGTGGTCTGGGAGGCATTGAAGGTGGTGGTTAGAGGGGAGCTGATCTCAATACAGGCCCATAGGGGGGAGGTAGACAGGGCAGAGACGGACGACTGGTAAAGGAGATACTACAGATTGATAGGAGGTATGCGGAGACCCCAGAGGCAGGGCTTTTAAGGTAACGGCGGAGGCTACAGGCGGAGTTCGGCTTGTTAACCACTGGAAGGGCGGTAGAGCAGCTCAGAAAGGCGAGGGGGGCGATTTATGAGCATGGAGAGAAGGCGAGCAGAATGCTTCCACAGCAGCTTAGAAAGAGGGGGGCAGCCAGGGAGATAGGGAAAGTAAAGGATGGAGACGGGAACCTGGTGGGAGACTCAGCAGGGGTGAATAAGGCGTTTAAGGAGTTTTATAGTAGGCTGTATGGGTCGGAACCCCCACCTGGGCCGGAGGGGATGAGGCACTTCCTAGGGGGGCTGAATTTCCCAAAGGTGGACGGGGAGCTGGTAGAAGGGCTGGGGGCCCCGATCGGGATCGAAGAGATAGCGGAGTGGCTGAAGGCCATGAAGTTGGGTAAAGCCCCGGGGCCGGATGGGTACCCAGTGGAGTTCCATAAAAAGTTATCTGGGATATTGGGGCCGCTGTTCTGTTGATGAGGAGATTCAATGAGGCAAGGGAGAGAGGGGTGCTTCCCCTGACGATGTCACAGGCCACGATCTCGCTGATCCTGAAGCGGGACAAGGACTCACAGACCGATATCCCTATTGAATGTGCACGCCAAACTGCTGGCCAAAACTTTGTCCTCCAGGATTGAAAATTGTGTTGCGGACGTGATTGGGGAGGACCAGACTGGGTTTGTTCAGGGAAGGCAGTTGGTGGCCAATGTAAGAAGGTTGTTAAATATGATCATGATGCCCCCAGAAGGTAGGGAGGTGGAGGTAGTGGTCGCAATGGGCGCAGAGAAGGCTTTTGATCGGGTAGAATGGGAATATCTGTGGGAGGTACTGGGGCGGTTCGGAGTTGGGCGGGGCTTTGTTGACTGGGTCAGGTTGCTGTATCAGGCTCCTGTGGCGAGCTTACGGACGAATAGGACAACATCGGACTATTTTAGGCTTCATCGGGGGACGAGACAGGGATGCCCCCTCTCCCCACCGTTGTTCGCGTTAGCCATAGAGCCTTGGCAATTGCACTGAGCGCTTCAAGGGGCTGGTCCGGGGGGGAGTGGAACACAGAGTCTCGCTTTACGCAGACGACCTGCTCCTGTATGTATCGGACCCAGCAGAGGGGATGGAAAAAATCATGAGGATTCTGGGGGCATTTGGCCGGTTTTCGGGGTGCAAACTAAATATGGGGAAAAGTGAGATGTTTGCGATCCAGGCAAGGGGACAGGAGAGGCGACTGGGGGAACTGTCATTTTGAGTGGTAGGGGGATGTTTTAGGTACCGAGGCATCCAAGTGGCGCGAGAATGGGAACGGCTGCACAAACTTAATCTGGCCCGACTAGTAGACCAAATGAAGGACGATTTCCGAAGGTGGGATGTGCTCCCGTTGTCATTAGCTGGGAGGGTCCAGACGGTGAGGATGACGGTCCTTCCGAGATTCCTGTTTGTGTTCCAGTGTCTCCCCATCTTTATTCCGCGGTCCTTTTTTAAAAGGGTTAACAAAGTGATCACTGCCTTTGTATGGGCGGGCAAGATCCCGCAAGTAAACAAAGGGGATGCTTGAGCGGAGCCGGGGAGAGAGGGTAGGCTTGCGCTGCCAAACTTCATTAACTACTATTGGGCGGCGAATATAGCTTATAGCTCCCCTCTATAAACATATCCCCCATTAAGTGGGTGGTGGGGGGAGAGTCGTCATGGGAGCGTATGGAGGCGGCTTCATGTAAGGGCAGCTGCTTGGGGGCGTTGATAACGACACCTCTGCCGTTTCCGCCGGCACGGTACTCCACCAGCCCCATGGTGATAACGGCCCTGAGAGTCTGGGGGCAATGGAGGAAGCTTTTGGGAGCGGAGGGAGCATCGGTCTGGTCTCCAATTTGTAATAACCACCGGTTTGCCCTCGGAAGGATAGACAGGGGGTTTCGGAGAGGGCAGAGACTGAGAGGATGGGGGTTATGTTTATAGAGGGGAGCTTTCCTAGCTTGGAGCTGGAGGAGAAATTTGGATTGGCATGGGGAAATGAATTTAGGTACCTGCAGGTGTGGGACTTCCTACATTAGCAGGTCTCAACCTTCCTGCTCCTACCACCAAGGGGGATACAGATAGGATAGTTTCCAGAGTGTGGGTGGGAGAAGGCAAGGTCTCTGACATCCATAAGGAACTCATGGGGTCAGAGGATACGCAAACTGAGGAGCTGAAGCGCAAGGGAAGAGGAGAGATAGAGGAAGGTCTCTGGGCGGATGCATTGAGTAGAGTCAACGCATCCACAACATGTGCCAGGCTCAGCCTGATACAGTTTAAGGTCGTTCACCGGGCTCACATGACAGTGACCCGGATGAGCAGGTTCTTTGGGTTAGAAGATAGGTGTGCGGGGTGGGCAGCGAACCATGTCCACATGTTTTGGACATGCCCAAAGCTCAGGGGATTCTGGCAGGGGTTTGCAGATGTCATGTCCACGGTGCTTAAAAACAAGGATGGCACCGAGTCCAGAGGTGGCGATTTTTGGGGTGTCGGAAGATCCGGGTATCCAGGAGGAGAAAGAGGCAGACATTCTGGCCTTTGCTTCCCTGGTAGCCTGGCGACGGATACTATTAGCTTGGAGAGACTCAAAGCCCCCGAAGTCGGAGACCTGGCTATCTGAAATGGCTAGCTTTCTCTGTTTGGAGAAAATCAAGTTCGCCTTGAGAGTGTCACTGTTAGGGTTCACCCGGAGGTGGCAACTGTTCGTCGACTTCTTTGCAGAAAATTAATCGTCAGCAGAAGGTGGGGGGGGGGTTAGTTTAGCTTAAAGTGGGGGGTTAATAAAGGTGGGACCTGTAAGAGAGGAAGCAGGCTTTTGCACTATGTTTATTGACTCATGTACATTGTTTATTTTGTTGTTGTTGTAAAACCAGAAATACCTTAACGTGTTTATTACAAAAAACAATGGCTTCATGGTGGGTTTTGGGATCCATATACAACCCCCACTAATGTTTTTTGCCCCTTGGTGTTTCTCAGCTCTATCCATACAGATTTCATAGCATTTAATTCCAGATTCTTATTGAATTCAAATTTCACCATTTGCCATGGTGGGATTCGAACCCAGGTCTCTGGATGCAGTGAGAATACCATTACATCACTGCCTCCTCTACGTGATGTCTGCCCCAGTCAGCTATTAACAAAGGTAGCTGTTTGCAACTCGTGAGTCTTCAATCTGATGATAATGGCCAAAGAGTTCCTAATGTTCCAACACACAATGACTTTCAGCCAGGGTCCTCGGTTACCAACCTGAAACCAGTGTCACATGACTGAGACTTGAGCTGTCTGAATTAACTGTCTTTAACTAACAAAGATCTTTTTCTGTTTTGTAAAACTCTGACTTTGAGACCTGGGTGTCCTCGTACATCAGTCGCTGAAAGCAATCATGCAGGTGTAGCAGGCGTTGAAGAAGGTAAATGGTGTAGAACCATAGAAAATAGAAGCAGGAAGAGGCCATTCGGCCCATCAAGCCTGCTCCGCCATTCATTATGATCATGGCTGATCTTCAAGTTTAATACCCTGACCCCGCCCCGGCTCCATATCCCTTGATCCCTCTAGCCCCAAGAGCTGTATCTAATTCCTTCTTTAAATTACACAATGTTTTGGCCTCAACTACTTTCTGTGGGAGTGAATTCCACAAATTCACCACACTCTGGGTGAAGAAATTTCTCCTCACCTCAGTCCTAAAAGGTTTACCCCTTATCCTCAAACTATGACCCCTAGTTCTGGACTCCTCCACCATCGGGAACATTCTTTCTGAATCTACCCTGTCTAATCCTGTTAGAATTTCATAGGTTTCTGAGATTCCCCCCTCATTCTTCCAAACTCCAATGAATATAATCCTAACCGATTTAGTCTCTCCTTATATAACAGTCTCGCCATCCCAGGAATCAGTCTGGTACGCTTTTGCTGCACTCCCTCCTTAGCAAGAACATCCTTCCTCAGATAAGGACACCAAAACGACACATAATACTCCCCGGGTGGCCTCACCAATGCCCTATACATTTGCGGTTGGCCTTCATAACAAGAGGATTTGTACAGGAGCAGGGATGTCTTGCTGCAGTTATATAGTAAGATTGCGGAGTATTCAGAAGTGCATGGTAAAATTGGACTGAGTCAGCACGGAGTGGTCAAGGGGAGGCCATGCTTGACAAATCTGTTAGAATTCTTTGAGGAGGTAATGAGGAAGTTAGACAAAGGAGAACCAGTGGACGTAATCTATTTGGATTTCCAGAAGGCCTTTGACAAGATGCTGTACAGGAGGCTACTAAATAAGATAAGAGCCCATAGTGTTAGGGCAAGGTACTGGCATGGCTAGAGGATTGGCTGACTGGTAGAAGGTAGAGAGTGGGGATAAAGGGGCACTTTTCAAGATAGCAGCCGGTGACTAGTGGTGTTCCGCAGGGGTCAGTGTTGGGACCACAACTATTCACAATGTTCATTAATGATCTGGAAAAAGGGCGTTGTTGCTAATTTTGCAGATGATACAAAGATATGTAGAGGGACAGGTAGTGTTGAGGGAGCAGGGAGGCTGCAGAAGGACCTGGATAGGCTAAGAGAATGGGCAAAGAAGTGGCAGATGGAATACAATGTTGAAAAGTGACAGGTTATGCACTTTGGTAGGAAGAATAGAAGCATAGACTATTTTCTAAATGGGAAAAGGCTTCAGAAATCTGAAGCACAAAGGGACTTGGATTCTCTTAAGATTAACATGTAGGTTCAGTGGGCAGTTAGGAAAGCAAATGCAATGTTAGCATTCATGTCAAGAGAGGGCTAGAATACAAGACCAGGGATGTAATATTGAGGCTGTGTAAGGCTCTGGTCAGACCCCATTTCGAGAATTGTGAGCAATTTTGGGCCCAGTATCTAAGGAAGGATGCACTGACCTTGGAAAGGGTCCAGAGGAGGTTCACAAGAATGATCCCCGGAATGAAAGAGTTGCCGTATGAAGAACGGCCGAGGACTCTGCGTCTGTACTTGATGGAGTTTAAAAGGATGAAGGGGGGATCTCATTGAAACTTACAGATACTGAGAGGCCTGGATAGAGTGGATGTGGAGTTTTGAAATGCATTGTGGGCAATCTTGTTTGCTTTAATTGTGATGTAAAAATGGATCGATTTGGACCTAAAGGTTAACTAACGGGAGACCTATTCTCCAATAACCTTGTATTTCAGCAAGGACTTGATGCATTCTAATTCAGTGAGGAGAAAATGGACTCGAGGGAAAAGTCCATCACAATCGTGTAAGATCATAAAATCTTGCAGTAAAGAAGGAGGCTCTTTGGCCCGTCACACCTGTGATAGCTCTGAGTGCTGTCGAATTTTATCTGACACCATTAATATGGAATAGAATAAGCTTGTACAAATAAGGCATAGACCACCAAGCATTGTTCTGGGCACATCAGTATAGAAGGGATATCAGAGCAAGAGAATGAAAACAGAGGTTATTCACTGGGCGGTGGTAAGCTAGAAGAGATTTGAGATGTTGCGATAAATTCCTCAAATGCAGAGGAGGTTTTGAGAAGATTTTAATTGATGTGTTTAAAATTGAGAGGTTAAGATCATGTGAAAGGAAAGAACTGGTGGTTGCCAAGTCTGCAATAAATGATTATCAAATTTAAAATTGTGATTCAGACGAAGGAGAGTGGATCAATTCAGTTGATTCACCTCATGGATTGTTCGAACATTCAATGCTTTACTACGGGGAGTACCTGAGGCAGAGACCATTCTATCTTTTTAAGGAAGAATAGATTAAATATTTAAGCTGGCAGAGAAATCTTTTTATTCATTCATGGGATGGTTTGCTTCCCATCCCTAATTGCCCTTCAACTAAGTGGCTTGCTAGGCCAGTTCTGAGGACAACCACACACTGTTGTGGGGCTGACGTGTCGGTCAAACCAAGTAAGGACAGCAGATTTCCTTCCCCAAAGGACGTTCGTGAACCAGGTGGATTTTTACAATAATCGATGATAGTTTCATGGTCGCCATTACTGAGACGAACTTTATATTCCAGATTTATTAATTGAATTCAAACTCCTCCAACTACCTTGGTGATTTGAACCCATGTCCCCAGTGCATTAGCCTGGGTCTCTGGATTTCTAGTCCACTATTACCACTACACCGCCATCTCACCCGAGCTATGATTTTAGATTTATTGCCATGTGTACCGAGGTATAATGAAAATTATTGTTCTGCGCAGTCCAGACAGATCATTCCATACATGGACAACACATGATAAATACACGTGAAGTGAGAGCGTGGATTAATTTTAGATTGCACTTGCAAAGAGGATGGCACAAACATGGTGTACAGATACCCTCCTGCCTGTGCTATCAACTTGTATTGGTTCCATTAAATTTAATAAAAGAAACCTGTGCTTCATGTGAGTACTCAGCATCGTCCCTGGACTTAGAGCCGGAAATTGGCTCATAGACACGACCCTGATAACAGTTTCATAATTCCTCATGGAAAGACCAGGGACACAATTGAGCGTGGACCTGAGGTCCTATCCTTCCCTTATTGAATTGCCATTCGGCACTCGCAGTCGAGGCTCATGTTATACTGTTATCCCACTGGTGAGAGAATGGAGAGTTTGATGGCCACTTTTTACCAGCTAAGAGAGTGAGGAGAGATGGAGGCAAAGTTGTGGAGGTTGATCACACAAAAACAGGCTTTTCAATAAATGGTTTATTGACGGCGGCAGTTCTTCCGACTTCCGTTCAATTCACCAGTTGTTCATCAGTTGAAATGAAATAAAAATCGCTTATTGTCACAAGTAGGCTTCAAATGAAGTTACTGTGGAAAGCCCCTAGTCGCCACATTCTGGCGCCTGTTCGGGGAGACTGGTACAGGAATTGAACCGTGCTGTTGGTCTGCTTTCAATTATCTCTATATTTGCCTTCATTTGACTACCTTCTTCATTGAGGTCTTTAAACTGTAACGTTAATTCTTGTTTCTCCACAGATGCTGCCAAACCTGCTCAACACTTGCAGCGTTTTCTGTTCTTTTAAGTAATTGTGTCCTCTTCCTTCCCAGGTTCTGCTTAGATTCAGCCCGGCAAAACAGACAGAGACTCTCCATCAACTGGTCTAACTTCAGCCTGAAGAAAACCACCTTTGCTGCTCACTGATCAGATGAAAAGTTCCCTACAGGAACTAACTTGTGACTCCACTGAATATTCCCCCTCGGATATACAGTACTCTGCTGCGCTGAGAGCTCACCAGGTTGTTCTGGAACTGCCTTGTCTTTCTCTCCCCCCTCATCCTTCCCCTACCCTCACCATCCCATCTCCCCCACTGCTGTGTGTGGTTCTGCACTGGGATAGGTGCAGGACGCCTTGGCCCCGAGGACTTCCTTACGGTTTTGGGGAAACGAGTTGGCCGGCTGTTAAACCACTTCCTCCTTACCCGATTTTTTTTTTTTTTTTTTTTTTTTTGTTTGCTTGTGTGTTTGTAGTCTGTGAGTGGGACTTGTTCAACAGTAGTCATAACCTGCTCAGTCTGGAGCTCAAACAACCTTCCGTCTCTGACTCTTCTTCCCTCGTGTTCTGCCCAAGCTTCTGCTCGGGTGAAGGTCAATCTGATTGTTCTCTCCTTTGCATCAGTCCGCCGTGACTTTTTATTCACGTCTTGCATTCAGCACTGTACATACAGTCCGACTACTGACAAGGGAATGGATTTCAGCGATTTTTACTCTTCATTGCTCCAGCATTCCCTCAGGATGGTTTGAATGAAGGGAATGCTCATACTGAACTGGGCAGTGAAAACCCAGTTGCCTCCAGTACTCCTTCACAAATTCACTGTTTAAAGTGTACAAGGTTACGCTATATTGTGTTTGATTTCTGACTTGTAGCCAGCTTGTGTAAGAATACTTGCAGAATGAATTCAGAAGAACAATGCTCACACTATCGACCTGTTATAGAGTGTATAATTGTATTAACACTGAAGCCTAAACTGGCTACTTTTTTAACATATTGTTAAGTAATATTAAAAAAATCATGTCTTTCTTTTTGAAAGATGGAATACAGTAGTATGGCAGAACGGTGAATGTCTGACTTGCCTTTTTCTCTCGAAATCTAAATGTATTTTGGAGCCTTGCATTTCTTAACATACAGGAGGGTAAGATTGAAAAGAGGACATGTATAGTAAATGATAACGCTTGAAAAGGCAGAGAGAAGTAAGAGAACTCGGTACAGAACCTAAATATTGCTGAAAAGAGAGACATGCTGCCAAAGCTTTTGATCTTGCACTCATCAGGACAAATGCAAGAATGGCAAATTTCAAACAATCACAACAATTTATACGACAGGAGAAGAGGTGCTGATTACCCTGTGAATGCAACAAATCTCAAACGTTCAAGCCTGTTTTTAGGAAGCCATTTCAAACTGCTACTATGCAGCGACTGTGCAAGTGATAGATTCTGCAAGCAGGATGCTGCTGTCTGTCCAAAAAGATGTTCTGCCTACCACATAGCTGGACAATGTAATGTATCAATTTTAGTGCCAGTGCAATGCCAGGAATGTACACCATGTCCTGCATTTGGTCAATCGAATCAAATAGCTTGTTCCTTTGCTCGTAATAAGCAGAGTACAGGCTGCACTCAGCCAGCCTGTGCTTGCAAAACCCAAAACAAGAAGTGTGTGATTTGATATGATTTCACAGATGGGCTCTTAGAATCACTACAGTGCAGAAGGAGTCTGCACCAACCCACTGAAAGAGCACCCTATGCCCTCGCCCTATCTCAGTAACCCAGTAATGCCACCTAACGTTTTGGACACTATGGGGCATTTTAGCATGGCCAATCCACCTAACCTGCACATCTTTGGACTGTGGGAGGAAACCTGAGCTCCCGGAGGAAACTCATGCAGATACGGGGGAGAATGTGCAAACACCATACAGTCTCCCACGGTCAGAATCAAATCCCGGTCCCTGCCATGGAGGCAGTAGTGCTAACCACTGCGCCACTGTACCACTCTTGCTGAACATTTGAGTGCACTAATAGCTACAGTAACAACCAATTTTGTAACGGCACATTTTTGCTTATTAGAAGCAATGCGCCCAGGAACCCATTCTCTGCAAGCAAAAGGAGCATGTTCAAGCCTTGCACCTTTTTTGAATTAAGCAAACTATGGTTCCCTGTTGCTTTCTCCATGGCACCTCCTCGGCCAATCAGAGTTGACTTGGATCCAATCAGCACCCATTTCTCCTGTCTTATAAATATTGTGGTTGCTTGAAATTTGACATTCTCCCATTTGTCCTCTTGAGTATAAGATTAAAAGCTTCAACAGCATATCTCTCCTAGCGATATTCAGGAGAGACTTGGTTCTTCAGATACACAGACTTTTAAAAGTGAATGACAAATTGCATTTATACAGCACCTATCACAGCCTCAGGGTATCCCAAAGTGCTTTGCAGCCAATCAGGTTTTTTTGAATTGTAGTTATTATTGTAATGTAGAAAATACAGCAGCCAATTTACACACCGTAAGCATCCACAAATTGTAATGTGACAATAACCTGATCTGTTTATATTGATGTTTGACCGGTAAATATGGGCCTCCGAGCAGGGGCGAATTCCCCTGACCCTCCTCTGAATAGTCCCTTGCATCTTTTACGTGCACACGAGAAGTTTCAGTTGAACATTTTGTCTGTAAATTGGCTTCTCTAACCGTGCATTCCCTTAGTTACTGCACTGAGGTACGAGCTTAAATGTCAGGTTTCTGGAGTTGGAGAATCCACAACCACTTGACTCAGAGTTGAGTGCGCTACTCACTGAGCCGCGGGTGACACTCTGTAAAGTTGTGTTGAAGCTTGGAATGCAGAAGGGAAAAGGGAATGCTAAGCCTATGCATACCATTGGTTAGGTCACATTTAGAATACAATACCTAGTTTTAGATTATCTACTTCAGGAATGATGTCAAGGCCCTGGAGGGTATGAAAGTGACCCGAAGTTGATTCCAGGGATATGAGGACCTTGAGAATTGAAAAGTTGTTCAAAATGATGGGAAGCAATGAAAAGTAAATTGGGGGGAAACTGTTTTGGTAACTAGAGAGCCTAAGTTGAAGACCCTCAACAGAGGAAGAATAAAGAGGGAGTTTAGGAAACATTTTTAAGGGCGGCACAGTGGTGCAGTATTTAACACTGTTGCCTCACGGTGCCGAGGACCCGGGTTTGATCCTGACCCGCGTCACTGTTCATCACTGATCTCCACTGTTCGTGTGGAGTTTGCACATTCTCCCAGTTTCTGCGTGGTCTCACCTCCACAACCCAAAAGATGTGTAGGGTAAGTGGATTGGCTACGCTAAATTGCCCCTTCATTGGGGGGGGGAATTGGGTTTAAATTTATTTTTTAAAAAAAGAAACGTTTTTAAGTGCAGCGAGATGTTAGGCTGTGGAATGTCCACTCAAACTTTGACGGAAACTTTTTTAAAAATATATTCATTTCCGGGATGTGGGCGTCGCTGGTTAGGCCAGCATTTATTGCCCATCCCTAGTTGCCCTTCAAATCATATCTGTTATTCTTAGGAAAGACTCAAATGGTTAAGTCTTTCAGGGAGCTGGCACAGGTGTGATGGGCCAAACGGTCTTGGGTATTGTTAATTCTCGGACTGGAAAAAGCCATTCTTGTCCATCCACCTGGCTCAAACTCCACAATATATAACTCTCCTCTGTTTTACAGTCAGCTTTTACGCTATCTTCCCCACTACCTCCTATGTATTTTCAGCCCACATATTCTGTTTTTTAAAAATAAATTTAGAGTACCCAATTCATTTTTTCCAATTAAGGGATAATTTAGCGTGGCCAATCCACCTGGCTTGCACATTTTTGGGTTGTGGGGGCGAAACCCACGCAAACACGGGGAGAATATGCAAACTCCACACTGATAGTGACCCAGGTCCTGGATTGAACCACCAGGGACCTCGGCGCCATGAGGCCGCAGTGCTAACCCACTGCGCCACCGTGCTGCCCCCAGCCCACATATTCAAGCTACCGCCCTGAATATCTTTCCCTTGCTACTTCTTTTCCACCTTTGAAGAAATTACGCCCCTCCCAAAAAAAAAAATTCTGTCTGTCCCATTGCTTTTAGTCACCTATTTATTGCACATTGGCCAGTGTTTTTGTCTCTCTGTAATGCTATGGTGTGTTCCATTATGTTGATGGCCTTATATTGGCAGCCTGTCGTGGGATGGCCAGAACATTGTTTATGAATTAAGCCGGACCTCCATTTCTATAGAACAGGTCAATAAGTTTGGACTGGCCTGGCAACCGATATAAAGATATCCAGTACTGAAGGAGTGAATACTGGTTAGGTGCTGCTGTGCATTTGAATATCCTTGGCTTGCGATTATCCAGACTGGCTGAAGGGCCAAACCCTTCACTGAACAACCCATACTGTTTCAAGTGTAAATTTGGAACCTATGGAACAGAGAAGCACAGAATTCTGAAGACATCTGCCAACAGGTAGGAAATGGGTTTGTATTTTCTTTGTTTCTTTCAAAATCGGTGGTGACGGGGGCGACGGTGGTGGATTATGTCCTTGATTATCAACAAAGCGTTTGTGTAACTTGTTGACTGATACTTTTCTGAAGTGTGAGCGCTGGAGCATGTCACCAGAACGAAGAGCAAATGCTACTTTTAGCCAAGCTGCATTCTGCATTTAGCCAAGCTGAACCCAAGTTGTTTCGAAGATAAACAGTTGTTTTGCACGAATGCGATATAACAATAATTTGTATTTAAATGGTGACTTTAACATAAAGGGCCATAACTTCCGAGCTGCAGGGCATTGTATCTGGAGGGTGCCCCTGAGATGCAGTGTGGAATCCCCACCTGAGAAGATCCCAGGTCAGGCTTGCACAGTGATTGCCCAGAAAGTTCAAACTTCTGATGGGCAATTGCCCTGACTTGGGAGTGGACATTACCACTCGTGCACCGTGGCTGCAGGAAACAACTCGCTTCATCTTGGTGCTCACATTTTAATGATCTCTTCAAGTTGTGAGCTCAGCAACTCACGCAGTTGAGTTCAGGTTTTTTAAAGTGTTTTTATTGGGGTATTTGCAATTTTTATAATCATAACAATAACAGCAAATAAACATGGTACAATAAACATTTCCACCCCATCACAATCGTCACACGCCCCAACCATAAAACAACTGTCTGCCCCCCCCCCACCCCCCCCCCCCCGTTTGGCATTCTACTTCTGTGAGAAAAATTAGATCAGGAAGACGGCCCTGATTGGGAAGAACTGAACGAAACAGCGCAGTGATATGTTCAGGGAACATGTGCGCAGGGAAAACCACAAAAGAGAAAAGCGCCCCAACCCCCCACAGAGCGCAGAGTTCACGCTCCAATGAACCCAGTAACCACCCACTGCACAGCCACATCGGACAATGCGGAATATCTATATTCCACCCCCTTAACACTGACCCAATTACGGGACGCGTGCGAGACAATCACACCGTTCCTCCCCGCCGCAGACCCCCACCATTTCTTTGCCACAGTTAAACATCAGGTGACCATGTGCGGCCTGGATGAGAGAGAGCATGTAAAGCTCATGGTTTTAAGTTTAGATCCGTCAGTAGCAGCAGCCCTTCCCGACCCACAGAATGAAGGAGGAGGCGCCCTTGCAGAAATGCATACCGCGATCCTGGATGCGATCGGGTATAACCAGGGTGGCCCCGTAGATGGCCTCAACAAATGTAGGCAAAAGAAATCCGAGCACCCCACAGCGTTTGCTGGACGCCTGTGGATTCACTTTGCAGCAGTCTTTGGAGACTTAGACCGCGCCCATTTGTCCCCAGACAACATGGCCAAATGGACCCGCACCCTTATCTCCCATGCCACAGAAACAGGACAGAAAGCTTGCGCGAGTTATGATCCCTCAGAGGAGGCCCATAACGAGAAGTGGGTAGTGAAAAGATTGTCCTGCGCTTGGGAGCAATCTATACAAAGTAAACCCGCAGTCAAGAATACCGAGGAAAAGCAGGCCGGAGCAGATATGCAGGCAGTAAAAACACACTAGAACCCCGCATGGGTGAATGAGGGAAAGAACAGCCCCCCACCCAAGTCACAGGAGTGTTACAACTGCGGACAGTTGGGACACATCGCAAGAGAGTGCAATGCCCCTAAAAAACCACAGAAAGCCCAGCAGACGGGCACTCTGAGTAAGAAAGAGACAGCCCATTCATAGGTTCCCCACGGTAGGCTATTGCAGAAAATACGGAGGCTGGGGATTGAGGGTGATTTAGAGATGTGGATCAGAAATTGGCTAGCTGAAAGAAGACAGAGGGTGGTGGTTGATGGGAAATGTTCAGAATGGAGTACAGTCACAAGTGGAGTACCACAAGGATCTGTTCTGGGGCCGTTGCTGTTTGTCATTTTTATCAATGACCTAGAGGAAGGCGCAGAAGGGTGGGTGAGTAAATTTGCAGACGATACTAAAGTCGGTGGTGTTGTCGACAGTGTGGAAGGATGTAGCAGGTTACAGAGGGATATAGATAAGCTGCAGAGCTGGGCTGAGAGGTGGCAAATGGAGTTTAATGTAGAGAAGTGTGAGGTGATTCACTTTGGAAGGAATAACAGGAATGCGGAATATTTGGCTAATGGTAAAGTTCTTGAAAGTGTGGATGAGCAGAGGGATCTAGGTGTCCATGTACATAGATCCCTGAAAGTTGCCACCCAGGTTGATAGGGTTGTGAAGAAGGCCTATGGAGTGTTGGCCTTTATTGGTAGAGGGATTGAGTTCCGGAGTCGGGAGGTCATGTTGCAGCTGTACAGAACTCTGGTACGGCCGCCTTTGGAGTATTGCGTACAGTTCTGGTCACCGCATTATAGGAAGGACGTGGAGGTTTTGGAGCGGGTGCAGAGGAGATTTACCAGGATGTTGCCTGGTATGGAGGGAAAATCTTATGAGGAAAGGCTGATGGACTTGAGGTTGTTTTCGTTGGAGAGAAGAAGGTTAAGAGGAGACTTAATAGAGGCATACAAAATGATCAGGGGGTTAGATAGGGTGGACAGTGAGAGCCTTCTCCCACGGATGGAAATGGCTGGCACGAGGGGACATAACTTTAAACTGAGGGGTAATAGATATAGGAAAGAGGTCAGAGGTAGGTTCTTTACGCAAAGAGTAGTGAGGCCGTGGAATGCCCTACCTGCTACAGTAGTGAACTCGCCAACATTGAGGGCATTTAAAAGTTTATTGGATAAACATATGGATGATAATGGCATAGTGTAGGTTAGATGGCTTTTGTTTCGGTGCAACATCGTGGTCCGAAGGGCCTGTACTGCGCTGTATTCTATGTTCTATAGCGTTAGCACCCGTTCAGATCAGACGGACTTGACCGGAACGGACTGACGGTGTACGGGCTCCCCCAGTTGGGTCTGCGACACCCTTTGGGATAGATCCGGATGACCGGTAGTTGCAGCAAAAATTCGGTGACAGCCCATCGAATTTCTCTGGGACACAGGCGGGTCCCGCACCACAATAAATTCCTCCACCCTGTTTCAAAAAGACACGTGGCCCACTACAGCCACCATCACCCTCAGCGGCTTTACAGGCCACTCACAGCGGGGACACATCACAGCCCCTGTACCCATTCAAATCGGTACCATCGCCACCAAGCACCCCGTAGTTTTAATTGACCTGCCCCACACAGTAGAAACACATTCTGGGAATTGATTTCATGAATTCCCATAGTCTTTCATTCGATCCAGTCAACCAGTGTGTCTGGAAGATGGCAAAATCCGCAAGAGCCCCCGCAACGCTCAACATAGAGTACGCGAACAAAATTAGCGCAGTAGGCGAATTTTGGTTCAACCCGACCACACTTAGTACGGACAAGCAGGTTAGGGCAGTTCTGCAAAAGAACAGGGCAACATTCGCGACCCACAAGCACGACTGTGGACGGATGACTTGCTCTGTACAAATAACAGGACCTGACCCTAGACCCCAAAAACAGTACGGATTTCCCCAAGAGGCAGAGGGAGAAATCTCCAAGGTAATAGAAAGCTTATTAGAGCAGGGCGTACTTAGATCAGTAGCCTCCACTAATAATGCCCCGATTTGGCCAGTGAGAAAGCCCGACTGACCATCGATTACCGGGAACTCAACAAAATCACCCCCGCAGCAGCCCCCACAGTAGCAACAAGTCCCGAGACCATGCTCAAGTAGGGACTCAATTCCTGATTCTTTACGGTTTTGGACGTCAGTAATGGATTCTGGTCCATTCCATTGGCAAAGGCGTGCCAGTACAAATTTGCCTTCACCTTTAAAGCACAGCAGTATACGTGGACATGCTTGCCACAAGGATTCCACAACTCCCCCTCCATTTTCCACCGACAGCTGGCAAATGGTTTAGCCAAATTCTCTCGCCCCGAATGTCTGGTACAGTATGTAGACGACCTACTACTGCAGACAGACACCAAGGAAGAGCATATTGAGCTTCTGTCCGAACTCCTGGAACTCTTACACTCAATCGGTTGTAAAGTCAACCCCAAAAAGGCCCAGATTTTGGAAGAAAGGTGATATATTTGGGAACAATTATCACACATGGTAAACGCGAGATTGAGCATAAAAGAATTGACTCGGTCGCTAAATTACCCCTTCCCCTGAATGTTTCAGCCCTCCGGTCGTTTTTAGGACTGGTTGGCTACTGCCGAAACCACATTGACGGTTTCGCCAGTAAGGCAGCGCCCCTCTCAGACCTCCTAAAGAAAGGAGCCCCCTGGGAATGGCTTCCGCAGCATACGGATGCTGTGGACTCTTTAAAACAGGCACTCATAACAGCCCCCGCACTACAAGTTCCAGACCCGCTTCCCGCTTTCCCCTTACGCAATAGAGGTAGCGACCACAGACCGCACCCTTTCAGCCGTGCTCCTCCAGGAACGGCACGACCAGTTAAGGCCCGTAGCTTACGCCTCCAGAATTTTAGATGCTGTGGAGCAAGGATTTTCAGCCTGTGAGAGGCACCTGCTCGCAGTATTTTGGGCAGTGCAGTATTTTTCATATATTACCGGACTGAACCCCATCACAATTCTCACCGAACACACCCCCACCCAACTTTTACTGGACGGACGACTCCAGGACGGTACCGTAAGCCAGATTAGAGCAGCGAGATGGACCCTTCTCTTGCAGGGTTCTCACTGTGAAAAGGACAAAGACGCACACCTATTTAGCCGACAACTATACAGTACCCCGGAACCCCCCATGAATGCGAAATTATCTCTCCACACCACGACACAGGCCCCTTTATAGCTAAAACACCCCCCAGACAGATAGGTAGTTCAACCCAGAGCCCCCAGCACACGGACACGTGTGAACCCATAAAGATCTATGTGGATGGATCTTCCACAGTCTTGGATGGGAAGTGCATAACAGGTTGCGGTATCTATGTCAGGGACGCGCCCTTGAGGAAATATCGTTACAACTTCCAGGCCACTTAGGCGCGCAGGCAGCAGAGCTCGCGGCCATCGCATATATAGTGGAACACCCAGATTCCTTCCCCAGCCCAGCAGACATATACTCGGACAGCCTCTATGTCTGCAACAGCCTCACGGAATTTCTGCCCCTCTGGAAAGCAAGAGGATTTGTTTCCGCAGACGGAAAACCCCTCCCCTCAGCCCCATTGCTCTGTCACATTTTAGAGAGAGCCCAGAACAAGACTTTTGGGATAATCAACGTTCGCAGTCATCATCGTTCCTCTCCCCCCCCCCCCCCCCCCCCCTGGAAATGTGAAAGCCGACGCACTGGCTAAGGCAGGTTCCAGACATGGATACTTTTGGACACCCCCCGAAAGCTCACAGTGAGTGCAGCTCAAGTCTCACAGACAAAAATCGAGGATCTAGTGGAGGCCCAGAAGCAGGACAGCAATCTCAGGGAGATTGTAAAAGGAAAATATCCAGCTCCCTATGAGAGGTTTAGAAATGCACTGACCACACATGACGGTGTGGTGTTAAAAGACACCCTTTATGTGGTTCCTGAACAGGACAGGAATCAACTGATTTGTTTGTTCCATGACGGTCATGGACATCAGGGAATCGATCCAACTACAGCCCACCTCAAGCAGTTTTGTTGGTGGCCGAATTCAAAGGATGATGTAAACCATTACATCGAGAATTGTCTTATCTGCGCCCAGAATAATCCGGACAGATATGCCAAAAAGTCTCAACTCAGCCACACCCGACCCGATAATGGCCCCTGGACTAACCTCCAGATTGATTTTATAGGACCATTGCCCCCTTGCAGGAATGGCTATAAATATGTACTTGTGGTAATTGACACATTTACGAAATGGGTGGAAGCATTCCCAGCCCGCACAAACACTGCAAAAACCACAGCCAAGATTTTGACCCACCACATCTTTACAAGATGGGGACTCCCCCGCAGCATTGAATCAGACCAAGGTTCCCATTTTACGGGACGTGTCATGCAGAACGTCCTCACGATATTTGGCATCACCCAAAAATTCCACATAGCATACCACCCACAGTCGAGTGGTATCGTGGAGCGCATGAATCGGACCCTAGAATCCACCCTCAGAAAAATGGTCCAGCAGAACAACACCACTTGGGACTCAGTCCTCCCTTTTGCGCTGATGTTTTTGCGTAACACAGTTTCTACTTCCACAGGTTACACCCCACACACTCATGACCGGACGCCCCATGAAAGGCACAGAATATTTGTTAGGTTTAGACCTGACCAGCCCTGAAGTAACGGCCCTCACCCACGAGAAAGCAGTAGAACAATTGGAAAATGTTAAAACGGCTCAGCTAGCAGCCGCAGTAAAATTGGGCACCAGAAAGAAACAGAGCAAGGCTTGTTTCGACAAGACAGTGCATGCGACTGAGTACAGTATAGGACAGCAAGTTATGCTCTCTGTATATAACCCCAGCACATTCCTGTCACCAAAATACTCGGGTTCGTACTCCATTGCGGATAAAGTAAGCCCTTCCGTGTATAAACTAAAGTACCCCAACAGTAAGACTGCGTGGTTTCATGTAAACCAGCTGAAGGCAGATGGAACACAGTCGAACCACGCACACCACGTCATGCTCGACGTAGCACACCACACCCTGTGCACTGCCAACGTAACCTTACCATCCCCCAACACGCCCAGCCCAGCCACGGACTCGACCTCGACTCGTTCCGACTCGCCCGAAACGACGAAAGCGACCCCACCTCACACCATGCAGCCCTTTCAGCCTGATACACTCAAGAGTTTGGCACCAGGGAGAAGAGGACGACCTTGGGTCTGACTCCCATACCGAGAACCCCTTTGCGACCCTGTTCGCAACCGAGAACTGAGGTGTCCAGATGATGTTTTAAAAGGAACCACTTGGGAGAAGTGGTGTCCTTCCTGATGGAACCTGCCGAATGTTTTATGTTGTTTGTAAGTTTGTTAAATGGTGCATGTCCGACAGGAGAATTTTTTTCTCACTGCCCCATGCCTATTCGGCCGAAACCTCTGAGGACTTGCCTACAAAGACTCACCATTGCCAGACACTAGTTCAGCAGAAACCTCTGAGAGCTTGTCTGCAGAGACTGGTTAAGGAACCAGACACCCGTTCGTAACTGCCCTTCTGGTTCGAAGGTAGAACTACTACGGCAGCCCCACCACGATGGCTACATTTCTTGCCCGTTCTTGTCGGTTGCTCAGGCAGTGGAGAAACGGCTTGGGACCCGCACTGCCTGGGAACCCCCCTCTGGTCAACTACGCTCGGGCAGGAGAGACACTGCATTGGTAGCCGTCCTACCCGGGGGCTCCATCCAACTCTTACCCGTCGCGGCCCATACGCACCTCATTTTGGCACTTTCAGTTCAAAAAGTTTTGTTTTGTTTTAGGTAACCTTTAGGTTGCCAACCACATGCTATTTGCATCCTGAAACATTTGGATGGTAAATTGCACAGTCTGCGAGACGGCTCGCACTGGTTCATTATTGGGAAGTGTGTCTTGTCCTAAAATTCGGTTTTTGAAAAAAAATGAGTGAGTCACACATAGTGACCAATTAATAAAGGGAATAATTGGCACTACAGGACACACACTATCGTACGAGATATTAAACAAAGATAGTTACAGACACTATGCTTGTTTCCACAGAAGCTCCAGGACCGGAGAAGAGAAGAAAGGAAAGAGAAGAGCCATGAGGACTTCCTCCACGTGGATCAGCATCATACTAATGGACATTTGGTTGCGAGTGAACGCAAACCCCGTGACTTCAAGCCCCCCAGCCATTAATGTTTCACTTCCCCGCAGTACCCAGAGCCCAGTCACCAGCGACACCACATCATCTTGGTGTGCCAGGTTTATAACCTGATTCTGTCCTATGTAATAGGAACATTACTGGTATTAACGATACTCTGCTGCATAGTGCAGACTATGCGTCTACGGAAATGGAGAAGGAGAGCCTCAAACCCCGGTATATAGGATCAGACCCCCGACCCCCGCGATCTATAATAAAGTGCATTCACTTGCGTTTATTGTAAATAAAGAAATGTAAAGAACTGTTCATGAGCAAATTGTACGATCCTGAGCTTGACTGCCAAGCCAGGAAGACTGATGTATAGACTGCTATGATTTTGTTTGTATGGTTGAGGAAGTTAGGATAATGAAATGTTTAAGTGAGTGTAGTGTGCTAAGGATAGTTAGAGGTTCCCAGTTTATTGTTTTGTAATGCATGTCCCTGTTTGACATAGGGCCCTTAGAATTGCTAGTTAAAACATTTTTGCATAGCTATGGTTAGTGCAGAGGCCATGAAGGAAGTGTTCCCCCCAGGTCAGGGAATGGAAAGCAACATAGTTATGTGATCCTTTACGCTTCGCGTTAGGATCACAAGGAGGGAATGTAGCCACTTAAAATGGCTAACTTCCGATTTAAAATGGCAACGGCAAAGGCTGATGGGAAAGTCAGCCAACAGGACAAAAACGAGCAGCTGCAGGTTGACTGTGTATAACCCTATTTACCTGTTTAAATAAGGCCCTTGGGATGAAGCTGGGGAGGCACTGAAAGACAAACCAAAATCTGGGGAGGACCGTCATTTTCACGCTCTGTACCCTCCCCGCCAGTGATAGCGGGAGCATGTCCCATCTCTTAGTCCTCTTTCATTAGTTCTACGAGCCGGGATTGGTTTAACTTGTGCAGTGCCTCCCATTCCCGAGCCACCTGGATTCCCAGATGTCGAAAGCTCCTTCCTACCATTCTAAACGGCAGCTCTCCCAGTCTCTTCTCCTGCCCTCATGCCTGGATCACAAACATCTCGCTTTTCCCCATGTTCAATTTATACCCCGAAAAATTACCAAATTCCCCTAGGATCCGCATATCTTCCCCCATCCCCACCAACGGGTCTGAAGTATACAAGAGCAGGACATCTGCGTAAAGCAAGACATGGTGCTCCACACATGCACACACACCCCGAACCAGCCCTTTCCAGTTCCTAGAGGCTCTTAATGCCATGGCCAATGGCTCTATGGCCAGAGCAAGCCGTAACGGGGAGAGGGGGCACCCTTGCCTCGTCCCTTGATGTAGTTCAAAATACCCCGACCTCAGCCGGTCCTCGCTACTGGTGCCTGATAGAGCAACCGCACCCAGTCAATGAAGCCCTCACCAAACCCAAACCCAAACCTTCCCAGCACCTCCCACAGGTAATCCCACTCCACCCGATCAAAAGCCTTCTCCGCATCCATCGCGATCACCACTTCCATCTCCTTTCCTTCTGAGGCCATCATAACATTTAAAAGCCTTTGAACATTGGCCGTGAGTTGCCTGCCCTTTACAAATCCCTTCTGGTCTTCCCCTATCACCCCCGGGACACAGTCCTCTATCCAGTATCTTAGCCAGCAGTTTGACGTCCACATTCAGGAGAGAAATTGGCCTGTATGACTCGCATTGCGGATCCTTCTCCCATTTCAGGATCAATGAAATTGAGGCCTGCGACATTGTTGGGGGGAGTACTCCCTTCTCTCTTGCTTCATTAAATGTCCTCATCAGCAGTGGGCTCAATATCTCCGTAAACTTCTTGTAGAATTCCACCGGGTTGCCATCCGGCCCCAGGGCCTTGCCCGACTGCATGCCCTCAAGCCCTTCCATTATTTCCTCAATTTCAATTGGGGCTCCCAGCCCTTACACCAGATCCTCATCCATCCTCGGGAACCTCAACTGACCTAAAAACTGCATCATCCCCTCCACCCCAGCTGGGGGTTCCAACTCATATAATTTGCTGTAAAAGTCCTTAAACACCTCATTTAACCCCTCTGGGCCCAGGACCGTGATCCCACCTCTACTCTTTACTCTCCCTAACTCCCTGGCCGCCTCCCTTTTTCTGAGCTAGTGCACTAACATTCTGCTTGCCTTATCCCCATACTCATAGATCGCCCCTCTTGCCTTCCTCAGCTGTTCCACCGCCTTCCCTGTAGTCAACAGCCCAAACTCCACCTGTAACCAACGCCGGTCCCTCAGAAGCCCCGCGTTCGGGGCCTCCGAGTATATCCTGTCCACCTGGAGTATCTCCTCCACGAACCCATCCCTCTCCGCTCGTTCCACCTTTTCTCTGTGGGATTAAATCCACTCTGACCACTGCCTTCAAAGCTTCACAGACTGTTGCTGCAGCGACCTCCCCGTATCATTTGTTTCCAGGTAGTTCTGGGTAGACTTGTTCACACGCCCACAGACCGCCTCGTCTGCTCACAACCCCACATCCAGCCTCCATAGCGGACGTTATCCTCTCTCCAAGCTAACCTGTAGATCCACCCAATGTGGGGCATGATCCTACACTGCGATTGACGAGTACTCCGTATCCACCACCCCCGATATTAGAGTCCTGCTCAGAACAAAAAAGTCGATCTGAGAGTATGACTTGTGAACATATGAGAAAAAGAAAACTCCTTGGCCGTGCAAATCTCCATGGGTCTACTCCCGCCATCGGTTCCATAAACCCCTTCAATTCCTTTGCCATGGCTGGCACCCTCCCTGATTTCAAAGTGGATTTTGACCGGTCCAATTCCAGATCAATGACTGTTAAAATCTCCCACATGATCAAGTTATGTGACTCTTAAGTCTGGGATCTTACCTAACACCTGCCTCATAAATTCCTCATCGTCCCAATTCGGAGTATAAACTTTCATGAGTATCACCTGCACCCCCTCCAGCTTCCCACTCACCATTATGTACCTGCCCCCCCCCCCCCCCGTTTCTGACACGATTCTCCTCGCCTTGAATGCCACTCGTTTATTAATCAAAATCGCTACCCCCCTGGTCTTTGAGTCCAGCCCTGAGTGGAACACTTGGCCAACCGACCCCTTCCTCAATGTAGTCTGGTCTGTAATCTTTAGGTGTGTCTCTTGTAGCATTGCCACGTCCACCTTCAGCCCCCTCAAATGTGCAAACACGAGCCCTCGTGACTGGCCCTTCAGCCCTCTAATGTTCCATGTAATCAGCCTGGTCGGGGGACTTACTCTGCCCCCTCTCTCCCCCCCCCCCCCCCCCCCCCCGGACTAGCCATCACCCTTTTTAGGCCAGCCTCCAGCTTGCGCCCCTCTGGCATCCTCCGTCCTCGAACTCCCATTTGTCCCCTCGTGACAGTTCCTCCCATGTCAGCAAAGCAGCTCTTCACCCCCCCCCCCCCTCCCCTCTCCCTTCCCCCTGGTAACAGCACCAGAAACCCAACCCTCCCATATCAAGCTCACGTTGAGTTCAGTTTTAACAACACCAAATATACCCAAAATAGAAGGTGTTGTCATGAGATCCCCCTCTAGGTCCAGCTGTCACAAACATCTTTATTGAGCTCTATGAGAATCATGTCTTCGATGGAATGACACCTAATTGCTGCCTTGAACCGCTGCAGTCCATGTGGTGTAGGTACACCCACAGTGCTGTTAGGGAGGGAGTTCTGGGATTTTGACCCAGCGACAGCGAAGGAACGGCCGATATATTTTCAAGTCAGGATGGTGAGTGACTGGAGGGGAACCTCCAGGTGGGGTTCCCATGGATCTGCTGCCCTTGACTTTCTAGATGGTATTGGCCGTAGTTTTGGAATGTGCTGCCTAAGGAGCCTTGAGTTCTTACCGTGCACCTTGTAGATGGTACACACTTCTATTATGTGTCAGTGGTGGGAGAGTGAATGTTTGTGGAAGGGGCCAATCAAGCGGGCTGCTTTGTCCTGAATGGCGTTGAACATCGAGTGTTGTTGGAGCTGCACTCATCCAGGCAAGTGGAGAATATCCCATCACACTCCTGACTTATGCCTTGGTGGTGGACAGGCTTTGGGGAGTCAGGAGATGAGTTACTCGCTACAGGATTCCTAGGCTCTGACCTGCCCTGGTAGCCACCATATTAATATGGCTAGTCCAGTTCAGTTTCTGATCAATGGTAACCCCCAGGATGTTGATTGTGGGGGATTCAGTGATGTTAATGCCAGTGAATGTCATCGGGCGATGGTCGTTGCCTGGCACTTGTGTGACACAAATGTTATTTGCCACTTGTCAGCCCAAGCCTGGATGTTGTCCAGGTCTTGCTGCACATGCACAGTGACTGCTCTGTAGCGCTGAACATTGTGCGAACATCCCCACACTGACCTTCTGTTGGAAGGAAGGTCATTGATGAAGCTGTGAAGATGGTTCGGCCTGGGACACTGTCCTCAGAAACACCTGTAGTGACGTCCCGGGACTGAGATGATTGATCTTCAACTACCACAATCATCTTCCTTTGTATTAGGTATGACTCCAAGCAGTGAAGAGTTTCCCCCTGATTCCCATTGACTCCAGTTTAGCTCGGGCTCCTTTATTCCATGCTCGATCAAATGCTGCCTTGATGTCAAGGGCAGTTACTCACACCTCGCCTCTGGAGTTCAGCTTTTTTCCATGTTTACTCCAGGTAAGTCCAGAGTGATTCGCGTGTGTTTTTTTGCCGGCGTGGGAACATAGCCCCATTATTGGAGAATCCCGCCAGTGGAATTTGAAATATCAGCCATGATCTTATTAAATGGTGGAGCAGTAGAATGGCCAACTTCTCCTGTTTCATATGTTTGTGTATCCCTTGCATCACCGCTTCAGTAAAGCAGTCTGATCTACCTTTGATCTCCGACAATCAAGCCACTCGCTTACTATCAGGCAGATTCTGGCGCAGGTCACATGACCCCCCTCATCTACCTGGTGGCACAGTGGTTAGCACTGCGGCCTCACAGCACCAGGGATCCCAGATCTATTCTGGCTTTGGGTGACTGCGGAGTTTGCACTTTCTCTCCGTGTCTGCGTGGGTTTCCTCCGGGTGCTCCGGTTTCCTTTCAGTCCAATCAATGTGCAGGGTAGGTGGATTGGTCATGCTAAATTGCCCCTTAATGTCCAGGGATATATAGGTTAGGTTACGGAGGTGAGACCCATGCAAACACGGGGAGAATGTGCAAACTCCACACGGACAGTGACCCGGGCCAGGATAGAACCGGGGTCCTCGTGAGGCAGCAGTGCTAACCAATGCACCACCCTGCCACCCCCTACCCTACATTTTCAATTACAATTCCAAACTATAATGTTAGAAACCAAAAGCCACCATCCTAAATCATTTAGATTAGAAACTTCACAACTGTAACCACAGGTTCTGTCAATTTTGTTTCACCGAAAGTTCTGCTACCCTTTATCCTGATTCTCACCAAGTCCTGTTCACAATCGCTCATTCATTTATGTTGGCTTGCACTTCGGAAATGTCTCCATTTCAAAATTCTCATACTTCTGTTGAAATCCCTCCACAGCCATGCCCCTCCCTTACTCTCCTTTCTCAAGCCTAACAACCCTCCCAATGATTGCATCCTGCAGAATTCCATTCATCGTCCTGTCTTCATTTTTCCTTCATTAACAGGATATGTGTCTCTGGGATAATTTATTGCACATCCCTAATTGTCCTCAAGAAAGTAGTGGCAAACCGCCTTCAGGAACCACTAGTCTGTGTGCAGGTACAGTAATAAAGTCACCATAGTCCCAGATGACCATAGGCTACTTCGCCTTTCAGGATCCCCAGGCTAGGGGCGAGCTTGAGAAGGCGGCCTTTATGAATAACCTCAGCTGGGACGGTGTAGGTACAGCACAGTGTAGTTCCAGGATTGAATAATAATCTTTATTGGTGTCACAAGTCAGCTTACATTATAATAATCTTTATTGTCACAAGTAGACTTACATTAACACTGCAATGAAGTTACTGTGAAAATCCCCTTGTTACCACACTCCGGCGCCTGTTCGGGTACAGAGGGAGAATTCAGAACGTCCAATTCACCTAACAGCACGTCTTTCAGGGCTTGTGTGAGGAAACCCACGCAGACACGGAGAGAACGTGCAGATTCAGCAGACAGTGACCCAAGCCGAGAATCTGGTACCCTGGAGCTGTGAAACAACAGCACTGACCGCTGTGCTACCGTGCCACCCACATTGTAATGAAATTACTGTGAAAATCCCCTCTGACCCAGTGAAGGAACAGCAATATATTTCCAAGCCAGGATGTGTGTGGCTTGGAGGGGACTTGCAGATAGTGATGTTAGAGGTCACTGGTTTGGAAGGTGCTGTTGAAGGAGCCTTGGTGAATTGCAGTGCATCTTGTATGTGGTACACACTGCTACCAAGGCCCTAACCTCTGAAATTCCCTCCCTAATCCCCAGCACCTTGTAAACGCTTTGCCCATTTATGATACTATTTAAAACCTCAGTTAACTAAGCTTTTGACACCTGTCCTAAGCATTTCCTTATGATACAATGACAAAGGTTTGAGTTATCTTACTATGTTAAAGGCACAATATTGTCTCTATTGATCTCAGTTAAGTTTGTGAAAGGGAGTCTAGAATTAGAAAGGGGGAATAAAAATCAGCTAAGAGTTCTTGCTCTCATTATAGAGTCATTGAGGTTTACAGCATGGAAACAGGCCCTTCGGCCCAACTTGTCCGTGCCGCCCAGTTTTTACCACTAAGCTAGTCTCAATTGTCCGCATTTGCCCCATAACCCTCTATACCCAGCTTTCCCATATAACTGGCTCAATGCTTTTTAAAAGACAAAATTGTACCCACCTCCAATACTGCCTCTGGCAGCTCGTTCCAGACACTCACCACCCTCTGTGTGAAACAATTGCCCCTCTGGACCCTTTTGTATCTCTCACCTTAAACCTGTGCCCTTTAGTTTTAGACTCCCCTACCTTTGGGAAAAGATGTTGACTATCTACCTTATCTATGCCCCTCATTATTTTATAGACCTCTATAAGATCACCCCTAAGCTCCAGGGAATAAAGTCCCAGTCTATCCACCCTCTCCTTTTAACTCAACCATCCCGTTAGCATCCTAGTAAATCTTTTCTGCACTCTTTCTAGTTTAATAATATCCTTTCAATAATAGGGTGACCCAAACTGTACAAAGTATTCCAAGTGTGGCCGTACTAATGTCTTGTACAACTTTAACAAGACGTCCCAACTCCTGTATTCAATGTTCTGACCAATGCCGCCTTCACCATCCTGTCCACCTGTGACTCCACTTTCAAGGAGCAATGAACCTGTACCCCGAGATCTCTTTGTTCTATAACTCTCCCCAACTCCCTACCATTAACTGAGTAGGTCCTGCCCTGATTTGATCTCCCAAAATACATCACATCACATTTATCTAAATTAAACGCCATCTGCCATTCATCGGCCCACTGGCCCAACTGATCATTCTCGGCCTAATGGCTCTTGCTGGACTGTGTTTGGGTAGAATTGAATTGTACCGTGATTGTCTTTATAGCCCCTCCCCTCAACCCCTGTATCCTTCTCCCCCTGCAGTTGAATAGTCATTGAAACTTGCTGCCAAGGCTCACGGTGAAAGGCAACTGCTTGGCAGAAGGACAGGGGTTGAACAGTGCCCTTGGGAACCACACCCCAGCAAGCAGTCAAGAGTCACCAGGCTAGGAGGGCAATCTTATAACTGTCACAGAATAAAATAGTAACTGAATGGATATTACAGGAACTGAGAGTGCCCAGTTGCTTGGTGTCATTTCTTAACCCCCTCAATACTTGTTTCACAGACTATGCAGATAAGTTGCAAGTAGTTTCACTTCTAAGAAATGATGTGCTCAATGTCTAGTGGCACAAGATGTCAACTACCATCGTTAGCTCACCTTACACTGGCTTGCGCCTCTCACTTCCCTCCTTCCTCGTTTTTATTGGTTACACTCGCACTGTGATTATGTGAGTGGACTAGTAATCCAGAATCACGGACTAATGACCCAGAGACATCAGTTCAAATCCCACCAATGCAGATGTGCAATTTAAATTCAATTCATGAAATCAACAAGCCCTTTGTAACTTTTGGGATGGCAATGGAGCTGGGAGTGTTCATGGAGCAGATGGGCCCCCCTGTGGGGGGGCGGCATTCCTTGCCGATAAGGGGTTTTGGCCATCGGGCACTATGTGGGATTCAACGAGAGCGGGAAGGTATCACTCTCCACGTTCTGGGAAACGTTGAAGACGGTTGTCGAGGGGCGATCATTTCGTACAAGATCCACAGGGACAAGGTTGGAAGGGCAAGAAGTGTAAAAGATTTTAATTTAGACGAGCAACGTGGTCGGCGCAGGGCAGGCTTGGAGGGCCGAAGGGCCTGTTCCTGTGCTGTACTTTTCTTTGTTCTTTGGCCGGAAGGAGGTGGGCCGGCAATATTCCACGGCCCTGACAGCGGAGTTGTTAACGAAGAGGTAGGAAGATTGTCTAGCTTAGCTGAACTTCGCTTATGTCACATTTTTTTAACGGCAGAGCTAACTTTCCTACTGGAGAGCAGCAGAGGAGATATTGAAAAATGAGCTGCAGCTCAAACATAAGAGAAGGAGGAAGCTGTCGGAGTGTTTTCAAGATCTGTGTATTGAGTCAGCTTCCACGTGGGGTACTTCCTTGTGGCTCAACTCAGTGCAGAGAGCAACAGACACATCAACAATCTGGATAAGATGGCTATTTAATATCTCAAGCTTGGTTTCGTGTACATGGAGATAGACCTGGATAATGCCAAGATCGATCTACTAAACACTGATAAAAACACATCACTTATACAATTTCCAAAAATCAATATCCTATCCCAGTTGGACTTGATCAAATCCCTGGAGCTGTCATGTTTAAACTTTATCCAATAAAATTGCGATCAACCCATGATTGAGCCTCATCTTGTGTTTACAAAAGGCTTGACGTCAATCCTGAATTGTTCTTCCCCATCCGAGCATCCTGCGCACCCATTGTTTATGAGGGACAGGATGGCAGAACTGGAAACCTCTTTACTCCATGGATTGTTTCAGAAGGACAGGATATCAGAAGTGGCTTCCTTTTCGCTTCATAGATTGTTCCAGAGGATATTGCGGCCACTGATTTTAAAAGTTGCTTACGATGTAATTTGCTGATCACACATCTTGTGTGTCTCTAAAAAATTTGCAAGTTAGCTAGCCTAAATCCCACCATGCATTGTGGCCACTGCTATGTCCTAAAATACAGGGTTAATGGTTAACAATAATTACCCAGTACACTTTTTATAGCTAATCTCAATCCTTAATAAACTAATGTAAAACTACTCTAGTGGCATCCTAGCTATTCAGTTTTAAGAGGTCGCATCGCTAGACCCTCTCTTCAGAGGACATTCAGCCTGTTCTGCCATTCGATTTCATCATGGCTATCCCACACCTTAATTCCACCCACCCGGGTTCCATAATTCAAAGTGAAGAGGGCCAATGAAAATATACTACTGATTAAATCATACTGCTGTGAGATTCTCTGATGTAAGTTTGTAATCGAATGAATGTTACTTTTAGAACAAGAAAGAGAAGGAAAATTTCTGCACAGTTCTGCCTCCTACATTGCAGTAGGCAGCACGGTAGCATAGTGGTTAGCACAATTGCTTCACAGCTCCAGAGTCCCAAGTTCGATTCCGGCTTGGGTCACTGTCTGTGCGGAGTCTGCACATCCTCCCCGTATGTGCGTGGGTTTCCTCCGGGTGCTCCGGTTTCCTCCCACAGTCCAAAGATGTGCAGGTTAGGTGGATTGGCCATGATAAATTGCCCTTAGTGTCCAAAATTGCCCTTAGTGTTAGGTGGGGTTACTGGGTTATGGGGATAGGGTGGAGGTGTTGACCTTGGGTAGGGATGCTCTTTCCAAGAGCCGGTGCAGACTCGAAGGGCCGAATGGCCTCCTTCTGCACTGTAAATTCTATGATAATCTATGAAAGGAACTTGAGAAATATTTATTTGGCGGTAAAGCAGTTTGGGATGTATGTCCTGAGGTTGCACAAAGTGCTGGAATGATGCATGTTACCTTTTATCCCCCTCCTGTTCTCTGGATCCCCTTTTTTTCCCTGAACCTTCAAGGAGACTTGGCCCATTCTGAGTTAATGTTACGAAAGCAGCTTTTCATTGGAGTAACAGATTTGGAGATGTGGCATCACTTCAGTCTAAATAATCATGTTGAACAGGTTTTCATGATTCCTTAGGGAATTGTGTCCGCCTGAGCATGTATTTAGGAGAGGCACCCTGTGGGAGAGTCAGCAAATTCTGAGAATATTGCATTACGTGGCCACCCACCTTGCATGTTGGACAGCTGTACAATTACTGATTCAGAGTTAAGATATATTCAGGAGGCATCTTGTAGATTCATACAATACTGTACTTTTTAAATTTAGAGTACCCAATTCATTTTTTCCAATTAGGGGCAATTTAGTGTGGCCAATCCACCTACCTTGCACATCTTTGGGTTGTGGGGGCGAAACCCACATAAACATGGGGAGAATGTGCAAACTCCACACGGACAGTGACCCAGGGCCGGGATCCAACCTGGGACCTCGGCGCCGTGAGGCAGCAGTGCTAACCACTGCATCATACAGTACTGTAGGAGGCCAATGCCACTGTGCTAGCTCTTTGAAAGGCCTATATAATTTTTTTAAGTATTTTTATTGAATATTTTTTGAATAGATAAATACAAAAATGCAGATCAAATAAACAACTCCCATACAACCACCACCCCCCCCCCCCCCCCATCCCACCCACACTAGCTTTTGACGGTGACCAGCTCCGTGAAATGCATGACAAACGGTTGCCAACTTATGTAAAACGTCTCAATGTGTATTTAATTTTCTTAAGGTACTGAAACTCCATGCGATCCCCCTGTCACGCCGAGGCACTGGGTGGAAAAGCTGAGCTCCACTCCAACAGAACCTGCCTGCGAGCAATCAGCGAGGCGAGGACTAAGACACCCGCCCCCGCTCACGTCTGCAGCTCCGGTAAGTCCAACACCCCAAAAACGTTGTGTAGAGGACCAGGGTCCAATTCCCTTTGTATGATCGCCAACCTGAAGATACTGAAGAAGGAACCCCAAAGGTTCATTAGCTTAGGACATGCCCAGAATATATGTACGTGATTCTCTGGGCCCCTCGCACACCGCTCACACCAATCTTCTTCCCCCCTCAAACACTTGACTCATCCTGGCCCTTGTGAAATGTGCCAGATGTACCACCTTTAATTGTATGAGCCCGAGCCTTGCACACAACGAGGTGGCGTTCACCGTCCACAGGTCTTCACGCCACGCCCCCCCCCCCCCCCCCCCCCCCAGCTCCAGGTTCTTCCTCCCACTTGCCCTTAATCCCCTCCAGCGTCACCATGTCCTCCGCCAGATTCCTCCCATAAATTCCGGAAGTACTTCGCCTTCCGCCAACGACAGCACCCCCTCCACCAACGACGAGGGTAGCACAGTTGCTTCACAGCTCCAGGGTCCCAGTTCGATTCCCAGCTTGGTTCTCTGTCTGTGCGGAGTCTGCACGTTCTCCCCGTGTCTGAGAGGGTTTCCTCCGGGTGCTCCGGTTTCCTCCCACAGTCCAAAGATGTGCAGGTTAGGTGGATTGGCCATGCTAAATTGCCCCTTAGTGTCCAGAAAGGTTGGGTGGGGTTGTTGGGTTACGGGGATGGGGTGGGCTTAAGTGGGGTGCTCTTTCCAGGGGCTGGTGCAGACTCGATAGGCCGGATGGCCGCCTCCTGCACTGTAAATTCTATGATTCTAAGAACATCAGAAGGTCGGAAAAATCTGGACCCTCTACAGTGCAGACAGAGGCCATCAGGCCAACTTGTACTTCTCCAGTAATTCTCCCAGACTTGCAAACCGCCTCTCCAGGAATAAATCCCTCATTACTGCCACCCACCTATCCTCCCAACCTCTAACCCTGGCATCCAATCTAGCTGGTTCAAACGTGTGATTGTCCCTAATTGGAGTCACTTTTGACCCTCTCTCCACCTTAAAATGTTGCTGTAATTGCCTCCATATTCTTAATGTGACCACCACCACTCGATTCCCTGAAAACCTCCCAGAGCAAACAGCAGTGGAGCCGTCACCAACGCCGCAGTCCTGTCCCCTTACACGAGTTAGCCTCCATCCTCACCCAGACTGCCTCCTGAACCCCACACCAAACCAACACCACCTCCACGTTAGCTGCCCAGTAATAGTGCATCAGGTTCAGCAGCGCCAGACTGCCAGACTTCTGGGGCCTTGAGTCCCTCCATGCTAGTAATATCCGCCTCCGGGCTACCAGGGAAGCAAAGGCCAGAACGTCTGCCTCTTTCTCCTCCTGGATTCCCGGATCCTGCAACACCCCAAAAATCGCCACCTCTGGACTCACTGCCACCCTTGTTTTTAACACCTTGGACATGACGACAGCAAACCCCTGCCAAAATCCCCTCAGCTTTGGGTATGGTTCTCTGGTCCTCCCGCACATTTTGCACACCTGTCTTCTACCCCAAAGAATCTGCTCATCCGGGCCACTGTCATGTGAGCCCGGTGAACGACCTTGAATTGAATCAGGCTGAGTCTGGCACAAGTTGCGGTCGCGTTGACTCGACTCAACGCGTCCGCCCAAAGGCCCAACTCTATCTCTCCCCCCAGCTCCTCCTCCCACTTTCGCTTCAGCTCCTCGATCTGCGTCTCCTCTGATCCCATAAGTTCCTTCTAAATGTCAGAAACGCTCCCCTCTCCTATCCATCCTCTGAAAACTACCCTGTCCTGAATCCCAGACTGCCAGTCTCTCTGTAGGACCCTTTTCCGAACCCTCACCACCTTACCTGCCCATATAAACAACGAGATCAAATCTTCCGTTGTTTTTAATACCTTGGACATGATAAGGTTTGATCAAGTTTCCCATGGCAGGTTGATGGAAAAAGTGAAGTCGTATGGAGTTCAGGGTGTACTAGCTCGATGGATAAAGAACTGGCTGGGCAACGGGAGACAGAGAGTAGTGGTGGAAGGGAGTGTCTCAAAATGGAGAAAGGTGACTAGTGGTGTTCCACAGGGATCCGTGCTCGGACCACTGTTGTTTGTGATATATATAAATGATCTGGACGATAGATGGTCTGATTAGCAAGTTTGCAGATGATACTAAGATTGGTGGAGTTGCAGATAGTGAGGAGGACTGTCACAGAATACAGCAAATTATAGATAGATTGGAGAGTTGGGCAGACAAATGACAGATGGAATTCAATCCAGGCAAATGCGAGGTGATGCATTTTGGAAGATCTAATTCAAGAGCGGACTATACGGTCAATGGAAGAGTCCTGGGGAAAATTGATGTACAGAGAGATCTGGGAGTTCAGGTCCATTGTACCCTGAAGGTGGCAACGCAGGTCGATAGAGTGGTCAAGAAGGCATATAGCATGCTTGTCTTCAGCGGACGGGGTATTGAGTACAAGAGTCGGCAGGTCATGTTACAGTTGTATAGGACTTTGGTTAGACCACATTTGGAATACTGCGTGCAGTTCTGGTCACCACATTACCAGAAGGATGTGGATGCTTTAGAGAGGGTGCAGAGGAGGTCCACCAGGATGTTGCCTGGTATGAAGGGTGCTAGCTATGAAGAAAGGTTGAGTAGATTAGGATTGTTTTCGTTGGAAAGACGGAGGTTGAGGGGGGACCTGATTGAGGTCTACAAAATTATGAGAGGTATGGACAGGGTGGATAGCAACAAGCTTTTTCCAAGAGTGGGGGTGTCAATTACAAGGGGTCACGATTTCAAGGTGAGAGGGGGAAAGTTTAAGGGAGATGTCTGTGGAAAGTGTTTTATGCAGAGGGTGGTGGGTGCCTGGAACGCTTTGCCAGCGGAGGTGGTAGAGGCGGGCACAATAGCATCATTTAAGATGCATCTAGACAGATATATGAACGGGCAGGGAGCAGAGGGAAGTAGATCCTTGGAAAATAGAAGACCGGTTTAGATGAAGGATCTGGATCGGCGCAGGCTGGGAGGGCCGAAGGGCCTGTTCCTGTGCTGTAATTTTCTTTGTTCTTTGTTCTTCCACCCCCACAATAAACGCCTTTGGTAGAAACACCTGCAGGCACCGGAATACAAACAAAAACAGTGGCAAAATATTCATCTTCACCCATTGCACTTGCCCAGCAAGAGAGAGGGAGACTGTCTGTAAATCTGCCTTAACCCTGTTGTGTTTGGTCCTTTGTACTTTACTGAGGAATCACCAAACACTGCGACTTGTCCAAACCAGAATCTTTTATTGAGTCTCGTGTGGTAAGATAGCAATCTGATACAGAGCACGTTATCATGGAGTCTGCTAATTACGCCTCTGGACCATGAACCTAGCACTGCCCATTCACATGTATATCTTATTACCCTCTCAATCTTCTTCTGAAGATGGCAGTATGTGTCTCCCTTGTATTGGAGTCACAGGTCACATGACCTTGGTCTGGAGACCACATGGTGTGTCTGGACGGACGCCTGCTGGTTGGAGGTCGCATACCTTCCAACTATGATGTAGCCCGTAGGCATAACACCACAAACCTTACTCGCTAAACTCATAAAATTTAACTTCCGGAGCCACCTGCACCCCTCAGTATCTAAAATGAGAGATCATCAAACAAAACGGCAGCACCTCCAAGTTAACCCCTTTCCTCGGCGGAGTAACCGGAAAACACTTGCTTTTCCAAATTTGTACCCACAGAAAGCCCAAACCACCTTCATGGGAACCGGGTCATAAAGCAATACCCTCCTCTCCTATTCCCCCACCCCCCCAATTATCCCCCGACACTTATCCAAGCTTCTCAAAGCCATGGCCAATGGCTCAATTGCCAACGCAAATAGGAGGGGGGACACAGGGCACCCTTGCCTCGTTCCCCTATACAACCGAAAATAACCTTAGCTAACATAATTCGTCCGAACACTGGCCCTTGGTTCCTTGTACAACAGTTTGACCCACAACACGTACTTCGGCCCTATCCCGAACCGCTTCAACACCGCAAACAGGTGCCCCCACTCACTGCTGCCTCATGGCGCCGAGGACCCGGGTTCGATCCCGACCCGGGCCACTGTCCGTGTGGAGTTTGCACATTCTCCCTGTGTCTGCGTGGGTCTCGCCCCCACAACCCAAAAAGATGTGCAGGTTAGGTGAATTGGCCACTCTAAATTTCCCCTTAATTGGGGAAAAAAAAGAATTGGGCACTCTAAATTAAAAATAAAACTAGTACCCCCACTCTACCCTATCAAAAGCCTTCGATGCATCTTTTTCCTAAAATGTATTTTATTACAAACATGTATTACAAACATGTATCAAAACAGGTTACAACAAATAAACATTCCTGGGATCCTTCTCTGCACCTAACACCACTATCACCTCTTGATCTCGCCTCTACTGTCTGAGCGAGGACCACATTCAGTAGGCGCTGCACATTGGGAGAAAATCGCCTACCCTTCACAAAACCCGTTTGTCCTCCACGACCACCTGCGGGAGACAGCCCATCAAACAGTGCCAGCACCTAGACCAGAATCCTTGCATCCACATTTAAAAATGAAATTGGCCGCTGTGACCCACAATCCACTGGGCCCTTGTCCTTTTTCAACAAAAGTGAAATGGACGCCTGACTCTTCGTCTCTGGGAGCAGCCCCTGAGTCTTCAAACGCCTCCACCGGTAACGGCACCAATCGGTCTGCAAACATCTTATAAAATTCCACCGGAAACCCATCCGGTCATCGGGCTTTCCCCAAATGCATTCTCCCTGTCACTTTCCTAACCTCCTCCACCCCCAATGGCTCCTCCAACCCTTCTCGGTCTTCCTCCTCCACCCTGGGACACTCCAACTCCTCCAAAAACTCCACCATGACCGAATCATCCTCGGGCAGCTCCGAACTGTACAACGTCTTCTAAAACCCTTCAAACACTCCATTCACCTTCTCCGGTGCTGACACCAACTTCCCCACCTCTCTCGAACCTGGATAATCACCCAGGATGCTACCTGCTGCCTCAACTGCCACACCAGCAGACGGCTGGCCTTCTCCCCGTACCCCTAAACTATTGATCGAGACTGCCACCCTCCAGGCCCCACTATCAAATCCTGAGTGGAACGCCTGACTCACCAGACGTTTACAGAACCTTACCTGGGCCTTTACTCGTAAGTGGGTCTCCTGCAACGGCACCACATCGGCCTTCAGATTCTTTAAACGCACAGAAACTCTCGCCCGTTTCACCGGGTCTCCTAACTTTCAGATATTCCGTGTCATCAGCCGGATTGGGGAGCTCTCACTCCTCCTCCTCCTCCTGCTCTCAGCCATCACCTCGCCGGGAATGCTGCCATCCTGTCCCCCCCACCCCAGAATTCCAAAGCCCACCCAAGATGGTGCCATGTCCCACCCAATGTGAGGACCCACCCCTCTTCCCCAGTCACCGCCAACCCACTGCCCCCTCCCAGAATTCCCATCCGTTTCCTCTTGAGCCCACCTCTTGCACCACAATCTCCCACCATTCACACCTGTGAGGCACCCTGAAACCTGACTAAACAGGTTCAACAGCCGCAGCCCCTCCCCCCACCTCACTCCCTTGTGAGCGAGGGAGGCCCTCCCGCCAGAATCCCCCACCTAACTCCCTTGTTAGCGAGGGAGGCCCTCCCCCAGAATCCCCCACCTCACTCCCTTGTTAGCGAGGGAGGCCCTCCCCCAGAATCCCCCACCTCACTCCCTTGTGAGCGAGGGAGGCCCTCCCCCAGAATCCCCCACCTAACTCCCTTGTGAGCGAGGGAGGCCCTCCCCCAGAATCCCCCACCTCACTCCCTTGTTAGCGAGGGAGGCCCACTCACCAGAATCCCCCACTCCCCACTTAAACAAAATAAATAGAAACCTCTCCACCCCACCCAACCGCCCTGCCACCATGAAGCACCCCCAAAACACAACCTCCCCAAAACACAACTCCCCCAAAACACAACCCCCCCAAAACACAACCCCCCAAAACACAACCCCCCCAAAACGCAACCCCCCCAAAACGCAACCCCCCCAAAACGCAACCCCCCAAAACGCAACCCCCCCAAAACGCAACCCCCCCAAAACGCAACCCCCCCAAAACGCAACCCCCCCAAAACGCAACCCCCCCCAAAACGCAACCCCCCCCAAAACGCAACCCCCCCAAAACGCCACTCCCCGGAACGCCACTCCCCGGAACGCCGCTCCCCGGAACGCCGCTCCCCGGAACGCCGCTCCCCAGAACACCGCTCGCCGGAACGCCACTCGCCGGAGCGCCACTCCCCGAAGCGCCACTCCCCGAAGCGTCACTCCCCGGAACGCCGCTCCCCGGAACGCCGCTCCCCGGAACGCCGCTCCCCGGAACGCCGCTCCCCAGAACACCGCTCGCCGGAACGCCACTCCCCGAAGCGCCACTCCCCGGAACGCCACTCCCCGAAGCGCCACTCCCCGGAGCGCCACTCCCCGGAGCGCCACTCCCCGAAGCGCCACTCCCCGAAACGCAACGCACCGAAACGCAACGCCCCGAAACGCAACGCCCCCAAATGCAACTCCACCAACACACACCTACAACCCCCAAACACCCCCCCAAAACACAGCCCCCCAAAACACAGCCCCCAAAACACAGCCCCCCCAAAACACAGCCCCCCCAAAACACAGCCCCCCAAAACACAGCCCCCCAAAACACAACCCCCAAAACACAGCCCCCCCAAAACACAGCCCCCCAAAACACAGCCCCCCAAAACACAACCCCCAAAACACAGCCCCCAAAACACAGCCCCCACCAAAACACAACCCCCAACAAAACACAACCCCCACCAAAACACAACCCCCAACAAAACACAACCCGCACCAACACACAACCCCCACCAACACACAACCCCCACCAACACACAACCCCCACCAACACACAACCCCCACCAACACACAACCCCCACCAACACACAACCCCCACCAACACACAACCCCCAACACAACACAACCCCCAACACAACACAACCCCCAACACAACACAACCCCCAACACAACACCTCCACCCCACCAATACCCAGATTATTTTTTTATATATAAATTTAGAGTTACCAGGTCACTTAATCTGCACATATTTTGGTTGTGGGTGTGCAACCCACACAGACACGGGGAGAATGTGCAAACTCCACACGGACAGTGACCCAGGGCCGGGATTCGAACCCGGGTCCTCAACGCCGCAGGCAGCAATACTAACCACTGTGCCTTGTGCCTCCCTCCAACACCCATATTCAGCACAAAGGCATCAAAACACCTGGACTAACAGAAAAAACAGGAAAGTACAACTTGATCAAGCATTTGTCCCCATCCCTCCAACAGCAACAAAGCCTCTTTTCCACCATACTCAATCCAGTCCCAGTCCCTCTACCTTTACTCCTCTGCTGTCTGAAAGAAATGGCCCCTTGAGTTGTGCGTAACCCTCAATTTCGACCACTCCGAAGCCAAAGAGCTACATAATTAATCTTGCTTCCCGTAGACTTTTCCCCTTAAACATTTATCCAATTCCCTGTTGTAAAACTATTCTTCGATCCATTTCCATCGCATAGAAATGTCGAGCACGGTAAGTTGTCTGTTGTGCTTGCGATGGAACTACGGTTAAGCGGTAATGTTCAGGCAGCACGGTGGCGCAGTGATTAGCACTGCTGCATCACTGCGCCGAGGTCCCAGGTTCAATCCCGGCTCTGGGTCACTGTCCGTGCGGAGTTTGCACATTCTCCCCGTGTTTGTGTGGGTTTCGCCCCCACAACCCAAAGATGTGCAGGGTAGGTGGATTGGCCACGCTAAATTGCCCCTTAATTTGGAAAAAATGAATTGGGTACTCTAAAGTTTTTTTTTCAAAAGCAGTCATGTTCAAGCCCAGACCCCTGCGTTTTGTCCGTAACGCTGTAAATTCCTCACTGTACCAGTTCCTTTGGAAATGTATTTGTGCAAATCGGCTTCCACCCCCTTTTCAGAGTCCCAGATCTCAACAACTCTCCAGCGGAAGAATTTGTTCACTGCCCTCAGAATGTTTTGCCAGTGATTTTAAGGTGATGACCTATGGGTTATTTCTCTGTCTAAAAGTTTTTACTCTCTTGGAAACCTCCCATTACATCACCTCTTAACCTTCTGTCATAACTACCCAAAAAGCACTTCCTCTAAATGGCCCCTGAGCTGTGTGCGACTGTGCGTGTCTGACCTCCTTTTGGTTTTTAAAAATATATTTATTCATGTTTTTCAACAGATTTTCAACAAACCCCCACCCCCCCCACCCCAACAAAAAGAAAGAAACAAGAACACAACAATCAAAAATTATACATTGGGTTTCCCCCATATACAATAACCCCCCACATGACATTCAAATGCATCAATAGGGAAGCCCCCCCCACCCACCCAAACTTCCCCCCCCAAAAAGAGACCCCCCCCCCCCCCCCCCCCCCCGCCCCTGGGCTGCTGCTCCTGCTGCTGACCTCCTCCTAACGCTCCGCGAGGTAGTCTAGGAAAGGTTGCCACCACCTGAGGAACCCTTGCACAGACCCCCGTAAGGCAAACTTTATCCTCTCCAGCTTGATGAACCCTGCCATGTCATTGATCCAGGCTTCCACACTGGGGGGCTTCGCATCTTTCCATAATAGCAAGATCCTCCGCCGGGCTACCAGGGACGCAAAGGCCAGGATACCGGCCTCTTTCGCCTCCTGCACTTCCGGCTCGTCCGTTACCCCAAATAGTGCCAATCCCCAGCTCGGCTTGACCCGGACTTTCACCACCTTGGACATAGTCCTCGCGAAACCCCTCCAAAACCCATCCAGTGCCGGGCACGACCAGAACATATGGACGTGATTCGCCAGGCATCCCGAGCACCTCCCACATCTGTCCTCCACCCCAAAGAACCTACTCAACCTCGCCCCTGTCATATGCGCTCTGTGAACAACCTTGAACTGTATTAGGCTGAGCCTGGCGCAAGAGGAGGAAGAATTAACCCTACTCAGGGCATCAGCCCACAGACCCTCATCTATCTCCTCCCCAAGCTCCTCCTCCCACTTGCCCTTTAACTCCTCCACCGAGGCCTCCTCCTCTTCCTTCAGCTTCTGGTAGATTTCCGAAACCCTGCCTTCTCCAACCCATACACCCAAAATCACCCTGTCCTGAATCCCCTGTGCCGGGAGCAGCGGGAATTCCCTCACCTGCCGCCTCACAAACGCCCTCACTTGAATGTACCTGAAAGCGTTTCCCGGGGTAACCCAAACTTCTCCTCCAGCGCCCCGAGGCTCGCAAACGTCCCATCTATGAACAGGTCCCCCATTCTTCTAATCTCTGCCTGTTGCCAGCTCCGAAACCCCCCCATCCATCCTTCCCGGGACGAACCGATGGTTCTCCCGGATTGGGGACAAAACCGAGGCTCCCACCTCGCCCCTGTGTCGTCTCCACTGCCCCCAGATCTTCAGCGTCGCCGCCACCACCGGACTCGTGGTGTACCTTGTCGGCGAGAGCGGCAGCGGTGCCATCGCCAGCGCCCTCAGGCTCGTGCCCACACATGACGCCATCTCTAACCTCTTCCACGCCGCCCCCTCTCCCTCCATTACCCACTTACGGATCATCGCCACATTGGCTGCCCAAAAATAGCCGCACAAATTAGGCAGCCCCAGCCCCCCACCCCCCTGTCCCAGCTACGCTCCAGAAACACTCTCTTCACCCTTGGGGTCTTATTCGCCCACACAAAACCCATGATGCTCCTACTTACCCGTTTGAAAAAGACCTTGGGGATCGTAATGGGAAGGCACTGGAACACAAAGAGAAACCTCGGGAGGACCATCATTTTGACCGACTGCACCCTACCCGCTAGTGAGAGTGGCAACATTCTTTTAAAATCCTACTCCATCTGCTCCACCAACCGCGTCAAATTGAGCTTGTGTAGGGCCCCCCAACTCCTAGCTACTTGGATCCCTAGGTACCGAAAGCTCCTTTCCGCCCTCTTCAGCGGTAGCTCGTCTATCCCCCTTCCCTGGTCCCCTGAATGCACCACAAAGAGCTCACTCTTCCCTACATTGAGTTTATATCCCGAAAAGTCCCCAAACTCCCTTAGGATCCGCATGACCTCCGCCATCCCCTCCACTGAATCTGCCACATACAACAACAGGTCGTCAGCATACAATGACACCCGGTGTTCCTTCCCCCCCCCCCCCCCCCCCCCCCCCCCCCCCGACCAGTCCCCTCCATTTCCTGGACTCCCTTAGTGCCTGGCCAGAGGCTCAATTGCCAGTGCAAACAATAAGGGGGACAGGGGGCACCCCTGCCTCGTCCCCCGGTACAGCCGAAAGTACTCCGACTTCCGCCGATTCGTAGCCACACTCGCCACCGGGGCTCTATATAGCAGCCTGACCCAACTGATGAACCCCTCCCCGAACCCAAACCTCCGCAACACTTCCCAAAGATACTCCCACTCCACCCGGTCAAAGGCCTTCTCCGCGTCCATAGCTGCCACTACCTCCGCTTCCCCCTCCACCGAGGGCATCATAATCATATTGAGGCGCCTCCGCACATTTGTATTTAGTTGCCTACCCTTCACAAATCCCGTCTGGTCCTCGTGAATCACCCCCGGGACACAGTCCTCATCTCTCGTAGCCAGCACCTTCGCCAGCAACTTAGCATCAACATTGAGGAGCGAGATCGGTCTATACGGCCCACATTGCTGTGGATCCTTGTCCCGCTTCAGGATCAAAGAAATCAGCGCCCTAGACATTGTCGGGGGCAAGGTACCCCCCTCCCTCGCCTTATTGAAAGTCCTCACTAGCAACGGGCCCAGCAGGTCCACGTATTTCCTGTAGAATTCAACCGGGAACCCATCCGGCCCCGGGGCCTTCCCCGCCTGCATGCTCCCCAATCCTTTAACCAGCTCCTCCAGCCCAATCGGCGCCCCCAAACCAGCCACCTCCTCCTCCTCCACCCTCTGGAACCTCAGCTGATCTAGGAATCGTCGCATCTCCTCCCCCCCCCCTCCGCTGGGGGCTCAGACCTGTATAGATCCCCATGGAAGTCCCTAAATACCTTGTTTACTCTCACCGCACTCTGCACCGTATTCCCCCCTCTATCCCTAACTCCACCAATCTCCCTCGCTGCCTCCCTCTTACGAAGCTGGTGTGCCAGCATCCGACTCGCCTTCTCCCCATACTCATACATCTCCCCCTGCGCTTTCCTCCACTGTGCCTCTGCTTTCCCCGTGGTCAACAGGTCAAACTCCGTCTGGAGGTTCCGTCGCTCCCTGAGTAGCCCCTCCTCGGGGGCCTCTGCATGCCTCCTGTCCACCCTCAAAATCTCCCCCACCAACCTCTCCCTCTCCCTCTCCCTCCCCTCTCTCTTCTCCCTGTGGGCCCTAATGGAGATTAGCTCTCCCCTGACCACCGCCTTCAGCGCCTCCCAGACTACCCCCACCTGCACCTCCCCGTTGTCTTTGGCCTCCAAATATCTTTCAATGCACCCCCGCACCCGCCCGCACACTTCCTCATCCGCCAATAGTCCCACATCAAGGCGCCACAGCGGGCGCTGGTCCCTCTCCTCCCCCAACTTCAGCTCCACCCAGTGCGGGGCGTGGTCCGAGATGGCTATGGCCAAATATTCCGTTCCCTCCACTTTCGGGATTAGCGCCCTACTCAAAATGAAAAAATCTATCCGGGAGTAGGTTCTATGGACGTGGGAAAAGAAGGAAAATTCCCTGGCCAGAGGCCTGACAAACCTCCATGGATCCACTCCACCCCCCCCCCCCCACATCTGGTCCATAAACCCCCTGAGCACCTTGGCCGCAGCCGGCCTCTTACCCGTCCTGGACCTAGAGCGGTCCAGTGCTGGGGCCAGCACCGTGTTGAAGACCCCACCCCATTATCAAGCTTCCTACCTCCAGATCCGGAATCCGACCCAGCATGCGTTTCATAAATCCGGCATCATCCCAATTCGGGGCATATACGTTCACCAGTACCACCCGCACCCCCTGCAACCTACCGCTCACCATCACATATCGCCCTCCATTATCCACTACACTATTCATTGCCTCAAACGACACCCGCTTCCCCACCAGTATTGCAACCCCTCTGTTCTTCGCATCCAGCCCTGAATGGAAGACCTACCCTACCCATCTCTTTCTCAGCCAGACCTGATCTGCCACCTTCAAATGTGTCTCCTGGAGCATAACCATGTCTGCCTTCAGTCCCTTTAAGTGCGCGAACACCCGGGACCTCTTGACCGGCCCATTCAGGCCCCTCACGTTCCAAGTTATCAGCCGGATTGGGGGGCTACTTGCCCCCCCCCCCACCCCCCCACCCCCCTGCTGACTAGCCACCTCCTTTTCTAGGTCAGCCACGTGCCCGCGCCTCCCGCACCCTCCAGTCCCCCAGGTGGCGGACCCCCGCCCCGACCACCTCTCCTACTTCCAGCTCCCCTTTGGCCAATGCAGCAGCAACCCTGTTCCCCCCTCCCCCCTCCCCCCACTAGATCCACATCTAGCCATTTTGCTCCCCCCATGACACTCCCGTAAGTCAGCTGACTCCTGCTGACCCCGGCCTCTCCCGCCATTCCATCGACCCCCCAGTGTGAGAATTGTTGCTAACTTTGCCTTAGTTTAATTGCTCTGTTTTATCACCTTTGCTCCTGAGTCGCCAGGTATCTTTCTGATACCGCCACGTGGTTCAAGTCCGAGTAATGATCAATAATCCAACACACCGCTTAGTAAGGTTTAAATCAAAGCACATTTATTATACACAGTAATCACTACTCATGTACAAATTCTACGTCTAAGCTACTTCTACAACTAACAGGCCTATACTTAACTTGGAACTGGTCCACCAGGTCAGGGAAACAAATGGCCTTTCGTTCGGGTTCTGAGCCTGCGGGATTCGAAGTTGGTACGGATTGGTAGCGAGGGGCGCCTATCTCGTAGCGAGCGTTGAAGTAAGACTTACAGTTTGACCAGCTGCTGAAGAGTGAAGAGCTGGAGAAGCGGTGGTGAAGAGCTGGAGAGAAGAGAGCTGGTGAAGAGCTGAAGAGAAGAGCGCAACTTGAACTTGGGCTCAATTCTTATAGTCCCCAGGGGATTCCCGCCTTTCGGGGCGGACCCTGCACCTGGTCCCAAGTGATTGGACTTTGTCCCAATCGCTTGGTTCGATTTTCTCCAATGCTGGAGCGATTCCTTGATTGATGGGCGGTCTTGAGGTGGTCGTTCACCTCCCTTTGTGTTGGCTCCTGCTGGCGCCGAAGAGTCTGGTTTGGCTTTGTGTGTCTAAATGTTGCTTATTGTTCCCGGGGATTGCTCATTAATATGCAGATGGCTGGTGTTTTGTTATGCTGATGTTTGCTGGTATCGATCTTGTCTGGCCTTTCCAGAGGTAAATACACAGCCAACCTGCAGCTGCTCGTTTTTATCCTGTTGGCTGATTTTCCCATCAGCCTTTGCCGTTCGCCATTTTGAATCGGGAGTTGACCATTTTAAATGGCTACAGAATCCCCCCTCCCCTTGGCAGTCAGTGCGCGCACCTCTCCAGCACTGCCCTTCTCCCCCCCCCCCCCCCCCCGGCCCCACCCCGTCCTTCCCGAACGCGGGAAAAAGCCCGCTCTTTCCTGAGCCGGCCCCGCCCCCACTGGCGCAGCTCCTTTTTGCAGCCTTACCCCAACTCCCCATCCCCGGGCCTCCACTCCCCCTCTCCCTTCGTGGGGGTCTGCCCCTTCGACACCGACGCCCACACTCTCCCACAGCCACCACATCAAATCCATTCACCCATCCCCACCCAGCACTCAAACCAAAAGAACATTCCCCAAACGTAATAAACACAGTAAACATCCTCCCACGACAAACCCTCAATTTGAGTCCAACTTTTCAGTCTGTATAAAGCTCCATGCCTCCTCGGGCGTTTCAAAATAGTGGTGCCGATCTTGGAACGTGACCCACAATCGCGCTGGCTGCAGCATCCCGAACTTCACCCCCTTCCGATGGAGCACCGCCTTAGCCTGATTGAAACCAGCTCTCCTCTTAGCCACCTCCGCACTCCAGTCCTGGTAAATTCGGATCTCCGTGTTCTCCCACCTGCTGCTCCGCTCTTTTTTGGCCCATCTCAGGACACACTCTCTGTCCACAACGCGGTGGAACCTCACCCCTACAGCCCTTGGCGGCTCGTTGGCTTTGGGTCTCCTTGCCAGGACCCGATGAGCCCCATTCAGCCCCAGGGGCCTCGGGAAAGCTCCCGCGCCCATCAGCGAATTGAGCATCGTGCTCATATATGCCCCCGGCATCGGGCCCCTCCACTCCGAAGATTCTTCCTCCTCGACCTGTTCTCCAGGTCCTTGAATTTTTCCGCCCACCTCTTGTGCAGCGCCTCGTGCGCCTCCACCTTCACCGCCAGGCCCAAGATCTCATCCTCGTTCTCCGAGGCTTTTTGCCGCACCTCCCGGATCGCCGACCCTTGGGCCTTCTGGGTCTCCACTAGCTTCTTAATCGCCGCTTTCATTGGCGCCAGCATTTCTGTCTTCAGCTTCTCAAAGCAGCGTTTAAGAAACTCCTGCTGCTCCTGCGACCACTGCGCCCATGCTGTTTGGTCTCCACCTGTCACCACCTTGCTTTTCCTCCCTCGCACTTCTCGCTGCCCCAAGATCACTTTTTAACCGCTCCACTCCTGGCCCAATCCATATAATGTCGGGGGGACCTTGCTGTCACCTTCCCACACTGGAAGCCGTTGAACAATTGCCGTTGGGGCCCCTCTGAAGAGCCCAAAAGTCCGTTCCCGGCAGGAGCTGCCGAACGTGCGACCTACCTAGGCATAGCCGCAACCGGAAGTCATCGTCTGGCCTCCTTTTAACTCAATTTTTAAAAAGACAGCAGCAAAACCTTTAGTCTTAAACAAGCTAAAGACCGGAGGAGACCCACACAGACGCTGGGGGGAGGTGCGGACTCCACACAGACAGTGACCAAAGCTGGGAATTCGCACCTGGGACCCTGGTGCTGTGAAACAATAGTGCTAACCACTGTGCTACTGTATGGTCCGTAGATTGGAGGGGAGTCGGGGGGGGGTGTATGTTAATGGGGAGTGGCAGGGTCGGTTGTATCATTACCCAGGAGTTGCATTTTGTTCTTTCAGTTTAATATTTCCTGGGTAGTGATCCAGGTAAATGGATAGCTTACCTATCCAAAGTCTCTGACTAATTCAGCGTTAGGAGACTCATTTCGGAGGGTTCTGGATGCAGGGGAAATTGCTCATGGGAAATTGAAACTTCTTGGATAATTCCCACCAAGCCCTAGCGTTGCTACTTCCAAGGGGGTCTCCCCCACCACATCTTTGGAGTATCTCTGGGTTGCAACCATCCCAGAGACTGGAATATCTGGGCCCATCTTTATTGTAAACAGATGCGCAATATTATGTTGTCACTGACCCATACCAGTTTGACTATGGATGTTTTGGGGGTATGTTTTCATTTTTGAAAACTCTTTCTTCAACTATCTTCCCATAGGCTCTCCAGAGAATGGGTGCATACTTTGCTCACATGCTGTCACATGTAACTGTTGGTAGTCACTAGGATCTCTTGGGTGCCCAACCAAGTGAGATAACCCCTCCCACGTTCATTAAAAACTGAAAATGATAGTTACTCATCTGTGGAGAGAGAAGCAGTTAACGCTTTAGGTCAGAAAGATGTAAGAGTTTTAAGCAAGCAAGAAATGGAAAAGAATGGAAGGAAAGTCTGTGCTAAGGTTAGGGCAGGAGAAATGAAATTGCAAAACAGATGATGGTGCAAGGCAAGGAACAAAAATGGATTTAGACGAGCTGTAAATGGGAAAAGCAGAATCATCACTTAACTGGTATCCAAAACGTTGGGGGCAATGCAGAATTGTTGAACTTGGTGTTAGATTCGAAAAGCTTTATCGAAAGATGAGATGCTGCTCTTTGAGCTTGCATTGAGCTTCATTGGGGAAGAATAGTAGAATGAGGACAGAGAGGTCAATGTGGGAGTGGGTGAAGAATAAAACTGACAAATATTTTGTTTGCTTTTAATCACATGATGTGTTGCTTCAGTAAACTAGCTCTATTACAGCAAATTCGCTTGTTTTCTGAATTTCTGGAACAGGACAATAATGACCATCAAAGATTTTATTTAGTGTCTCCAGTTATCGTTGTTAAAATTCATCTTGGGCTTTGAGAGATGGTAGCAAGGTCAGCATTAATTGCCCCATTCCTAATTGTCCTCGAAGGTGGCGGTGCATTGTAATCACATAGAAATCCATGACTTTGATCCAATTACAGCGTAGGAACAATGAAGGGTGATGGGGAATATTTCCTAATTGAGATGGTGTGTGAATTGTAGATGACAATGTTCTCATGCACCAAGCTGCAAACAAAGCTACAGATCTATTCTGTATATTATATTCTATGTAATATATATATATTTATCCCCTGCTGGGTCTCTGCCTGTGGGTTTCCTCCGGGTGCTCCGGTTTCCTCCCACAGTCTAAAGACGTGCAGGTTAGGTGGATTGGCCGTGATAAATTGCCCTTAGTGTCCAAAAAGGTTAGGAGGGGTTATTGGGATTTGGGGATAGGGTGGAAGTGAGGGCTTAAGTGGGTCGGTGCAGACTCGATGGGCCGAATGGCCTCCTTCTGCACTGTATGTCCTATTTGTTTATTACAAAACGACTGCTGTATGTTAATAAAGTAAAAATAATAAAGTTGGTAACTGAATACACATAACGATTAAATGTAGATCCAGATGAAATATACTTTATAAAGGTGAAATTCAGCGCAGTCCTTCACGTATCCGTGTCGGCTTGCAGTTTGCAGTTGAGGTGCTGGGTGTCTGGAGTGAAGGGTTGAAGTTGAAGGGTTGTGTTCAGCAGCTGCAATGGCTTCTGTAGTCAGAGGTTGCCTTCGTAGGTGGACTCGGCAGGTTTTGGGGAAAGAGGTTTCTTGTTCCTCCCTAGTTCAGCGGTTAGGGCACTTGTGGATTGCCTAGACATGCTTGACAGAGCAAGCAGTTCATTTCTGAATACTTCCCTCTTTGCCCTCCCTTTCGCAGATGTTTTCTCTGAGTTCTTACTGGGATTCTGCACACATGGCCTTTGCCCTGTGTGTTTATCACCCAGGCTAATAGAATAGATGGCATTGAGGTACGTAGGGAAGAGGTGTTGGCAATTCTGGACAGGCTGAAAATAGATAAGTCCCCGGGACCTGATGGGATTTATCCTAGGATTCTCTGGGAGGCCAGGGAAGAGATTGCTGGACCTTTGGCTTTGATTTTTATGTCATCATTGGCTACAGGAATAGTGCCAGAGGACTGGAGGATAGCAAATGTGGTCCCTTTGTTCAAAAAGGGAGCAGAGACAACTCCGGCAACTATAGACCGGTGAGCCTCACGTCTGTAGTGGGTAAAGTCTTGGAGGGGATTATAAGAGACAAGATTTATAATCATCTAGATAGGAATAATATGATCAGGGATAGTCAGCATGGCTTTGTGAAGGGTAGGTCATGCCTCACAAACCTTATCGAGTTCTTTGAGAAGGTGACTGAACAGGTAGACGAGGGTAGAGCAGTTGATGTGGTGTATATGGATTTCAGCAAAGCGTTTGATAAGGTTCCCCACGGTAGGCTATTGCAGAAAATACGGAGGCTGGGGATTGAGGGTGATTTAGAGATGTGGATCAGAAATTGGCTAGCTGAAAGAAGACAGAGGGTGGTGGTTGATGGGAAATGTTCAGAATGGAGTTCAGTTACAACTGGAGTACCACAAGGATCTGTTCTGGGGCCGTTGCTGTTTGTCATTTTATCAATGACCTAGAGGAAGGCGCAGAAGGGTGGGTGAGTAAATTTGCAGACGATACTAAAGTCGGTGGTGTTGTCGATAGTGTGGAAGGATGTAGCAGGTTACAGAGGGATATAGATAAGCTGCAGAGCTGGGCTGAGAGGTGGCAAATGGAGTTTAATGTAGAAAAGTGTGAGGTGATTCACTTTGGAAGGAATAATAGGAATGCGGAATATTTGGCTAATGGTAAAGTTCTTGGAAGTGTGGATGAGCAGTGGGATCTAGGTGTCCATGTACATAGATCCTTGAAAGTTGCCACCCAGGTTGATAGGGTTGTGAAGAAGGCCTATGGAGTGTTGGCCTTTATTGGTAGAGGGATTGAGTTCCGGAGTCAGGAGGTCATGTTGCAGCTGTACAGAACTCTGGTACGGCCGCATTTGGAGTATTGCGTACAGTTCTGGTCACCGCATTATAGGAAGGACGTGGAGGCTTTGGAGCGGGTGCAGAGGAGATTTACCAGGATGTTGCCTGGTATGGAGGGAAAATCTTATGAGGAAAGGCTGATGGACCGAGTGTTGCAGACTGGCACATTCCAAGGCCCAGGACTACGTGCTGAGGGACGCACTCGAGCTTGGGGCAGCTGCCGTCAAGGCGCAATGGGGAAAGGCCACGGTGTAAGGTCTTAGCAGCAAATGTACACCGAGGGGCGGGTAACAGTGTAAAACCCCCTCGGTCTGGGTCATTAATGCTCCAATGTATAAAAGAAGCATTACAATGTAAATGTTTAAGAAGGAATTGTAACGTAAAGAGCGATGTGTGTAAGGTTATCAAAATTGAATGGAAGAAAGTCAAGGGAATGTGTAACTCTGATGGAAATGTACAGTCAAGACAATTCGAAATGTTCTGTAATGTTTATGATAGATTTTATGAATAAAGTATTTTTTTAAAAAAAACATCGGTAAAATAAACAAGTAACCGTAGAACTGCAAAAGCAACTCACCGATACCGGCAACCTGCTGCTTCGTCCTTTCTTCCAATCATATGAATTAGGAGGAGTCGATGATGGCAGCTCTGATTGTGACCTCCCACCTGCCCCAATGACCTTTCACCCCTTGTTTATCAAGAATCTATTTACTTTGACCTTGAAAACATTCAAGAACTCTGCTTCCACTGCCGGTTGAGGAAGGGACTCGATACTCTCCGAGGAGGACAATGTCTTCTCATCCATGCCTCAAATCGGTTGTCTCGTATTTTTAAAGAGTGACTCCTCGCTCTGGATTCTCCCACGCGCGGAAGCATCGTCCCTGTCACAGCTTCTCAGGATCTTAAACGTTTCAATCAAGTCACCTCTTTCTTTTCCAAATTCCAGCGGGTACAAACCTAGCCTATCAAACCTTTCCTCGTGAGACAACCCGCCCATTCCTGGCAGTTTAGTGAACCTTCTCTGAACTTCTCCAACACATCTGCATCCCCCCTCAAATACGGAGACCAGAACTGTGCACGGTATTCCAGATGTCCTGGACAAGTGAAGGATTACCTCCCTACTTTTATCTTCAATTCCCTTTGCAATGAACAATAACGTATTGGCTTTCCTAATTGCTTGCTGTACCTGCATACTAGTCTCTCGTCATTCATAGATGATTCTGCAATCTCTCCCCATTTAGATAATGTGCTTTTTATTCCTCCCTGCCAAAATGGACAATTTCAGATTTTCCCACACTGTACCATTTTAATATAATAATAATCGCTTATTATCACAAATAGGCTTCAATTAAGTTACTGTGAAAAGCCCTTAGTCGCCACATTCCGGCGCCTGCTCGGGGAGGCCGGTACGGGAATTGAACCCGCGCTGCTGCTCTTGTTCTGCTTTACAAGCCAGCTGTTTAGCCCACTGTGCTAAACCAGCCCCTTTATTTATTCATTTACGGGATGTGGGCGTCGCTGGTTAGGTCAGCATTTATTGCCCATTCCCAGTTGCCCTTCAGAAGGTGGTGGTGAGTTGCCTCCTTGAACCGCTGCAGTCCTTCAGATGTAGGTACACCCACTGTGCTGTTAGTGAGGGAGTTCCAAGATTTTGTCCCAGCGACAGAGAAGGAATCGTGATATATTTCCAAGTGGTGAATGACTTGGAGGGGAACCCCCCCGGTGGTGGGTCCCAGGTATCTGCTGCTCTTGTCCTTCTAGATGGTAGTGATCGTGGGTTTGGAAGGTGCTGTGTAAAGAGCCTTGGTGAGTTACTGCAGTGCAGGAACTACCTTGTACATGGTACACACGGCTGCCACTGTGCGTCAGTGGTGGAGGGTTTGAATGTTTGTGGAAGGGGTGCCAATCAAGCGGGCTGCTTTGTCCTGGATGGTGTTGAGCTTCTTGAGTGTTGTTGGAGCTGCACTCATCCAGGCAAGTGGGGAGTATTCCATTACATCCTGACTTGTGCCTTGTAGATGGTGGACAGGCTTTTGGGGGTCAGGAGGGAGTTACTCACAGTTGGATTCTTAGCCTTTGACCTGCCCTGGTAGCCACAGTATTAATGTAGCTAGTCCAGTTCAGTTTCTGATCAATGGTAATTCCCAGGATATTGATTGTGGGAGATTCAGCAATCATAATGTAATTGAATGTCAAGGGGAGATGGTTAGATCCTCTCTTGTAGGAGATGGTCATTGCCTGGCACTTGTGTGGCACAAATGTAACTTGCCACTTGTCAGCCCAAGCCTGGATATTGTCCATCTCTTGCTGCATTTGGACATGGACTGCCAGATCTTCCACTCACAACCTCTCTATACCCCCTTGTTGCTTCTTTATGTCCTCTTCACAACTTACTTTCCTTCCTATCTTTGTATCGTAAGAAGTCTTACAACACCAGGTTAAAGTCCAACAGGTGTGTTTCGAATCACTCGCTTTCGGAGCGCTGCTCCTTCCTCAGGTGAATGAAGAGGTATGTTCCAGAAACATATATGTAGACAAATTCAAAGATGCCAAACAATGTTAGGAATGCGAGCATTAGCAGGTGTTTAAATCTTTACAGATCCAGAGATGGGGTAACCCCAGGTTAAAGAGGTGTGAATTGCATCAAGCTAGGACAGTTGGTAGGATTTCGCAGGCCAGATGATGGGGGATGAATGTAATGCGACATGAATCCCAGGTCCCAGTTGAGGCCGCACTCATGTGTGCGGAACTTAGCTATAAGTTTCTGCTTGGCGATTCTGCGTTGTCGCGCGTCCTGAAGGCCGCCTTGGAGAACGCTTACCCGGAGATCAGAGGCTGAATGCCCTTGACTGCTGAAGTGTTCCCCAACTGGAAGGGAACATTCCTGCCTGGTGATTGTCGCGCGATGTCCATTCATTCGTTGTCGCAGCGTCTGCATGGTCTCGCCAATGTACCACGCTTCGGGACATCCTTTCCTGCAGCGTATGAGGTAGACAACGTTGGCCGAGTCGCACGAGTATGTACCGCAACCTGGTGGGTGGTGTTCTCACGTGTAATGGTGGTATCTATGTCGATGATCTGGCACGTCTTGCAGAGATTGCCATGGCAGGGTTGTGTGGTGTCGTGGTCACTGTTCTGAAGGCTGGGTAGTTTGTTGCAAACAATGGTTTGTTTGAGGTTGCGCGGTTGTTTGAAGGCAAGTAATGGGGGTGTTGGGATGATCTTGGAAAGATGTTCATCTTCATCGATGACGTGTTGAAGGCTGTGAAGAAGATGTAGTTTCTTTCGATTGTGTCCCGTGTTTGTCTTCTGAGGAGGTGGGTGCGGTTTTTTGCTGTGGCGCGTTGGAACTGTCGATCGATGAGTCGAGCGCCATATCCCGTTCGTACGAGGGCATCTTTCAACGTTTGTAGATGTCTGTTACGCTCCTCCTCATCTGAGCAGATTCTGTGTATACGGAGAGCTTGTCCATAGGGGATGGCTTCTTTAATGTGTTTAGGGTGGAAGCTGGAGAAGTGGAGCATCGTGAGGTTATCCGTGGGCTTGCGGTAAAGCGAAGTGCTGAGGTGACCGTCCTTGATGGAGATGTGTGTCCAAGAATGCAACTGATTTTGGAGAGTAGTCCATGGTGAGTCTGATGGATGGATGGAACGGGTTTAAACTAGTTCAACAGGGGCTTGGGAACCTGAATTGTAGCTCCAGTATACAGGAGGTTGAGAGTAGTGAGGTCATGAGTAAGGTTTCAAAGTTGCAGGAGTGTACCGGCAGGCAGGAAGGTGGTTTAAAGTGTATCTTCTTCAATGCCAGGAGCATCCGGAATAAGGTGGGTGAACTTGCGGCATGGGTTGGTACCTGGGACTTCGATGTTGTGGCCACTTCACAGACATGGATAGAGCAGGGACAGGAATGGTTTTTGCAGGTGCCGGGGTTTAGATATTTCAGTAAGCTCAGGGAAGGTGGTAAAAGAGGGGGAGGGGTGGCATTGTTAGTCAAGGACAGTATTACGGTGGCAGAAAGGACGTTTGATGAGGACTAGTCTACTGAGGTAGTATGGGCTGAGGTTAGAAACAGGAAAGGAGAGGTCACCCTGTTAGGAGTGTTCTATCGGCCTCCGAAAAGCTCCAGAGATGTGGAGGAAAGGATTGCAAAGTTGATTCTGGATAGGAGCGAAAGCAACAGTGTAGTTGTTATGGGGGACTTTAACTTTCCAAATATTGACTGGAAACGCTATAGTTCGAGTACTTTAGATGGGTCCGTTTTTGTCCAATGTGTGCAGGAGGGTTTCCTGACACAGTATGTAGATAGGCCAACGAGAGGCGAGGCCATATTGGATTTGGTACTGGGTAATGAACCAGGACAGGTCTTAGATTTGGAGGTAGGTGAGCACTTTGGTGATAGTGACCACAACTCGATTATGTTTACTTTAGTGATGGAAAGGGATAGGTATATACCGCAGGGCAAGAGTTATATCTGGGGAAAAGGCAATTATGATGCGATCAGGCAAGACTTAGGAAGCATCGGATAGAGAGGAAAACTGCAGGGGATGGGCACAATGGAAATGTGGAGCTTGTTCAAGGAACAGCTACTGCGTGTCCTTGATAAGTATGTACCTGTCAGGCAGGGAGGAAGTAGTCGAGCAAGGGAACCGTGGTTTACTAAAGCAGTCAAAACACTTGTCAAGAGGAAGAAGGAGGCTTATGTAAATATGAGACATGAAGGTTCAGTTAGGGCGCTCGAGAGTTACAAGTTCGCTAGGAAGGACCATAAGAGAGAGCTAAGAAGAGCCAGGAGGGGACATGAGAAGTCTTTGGCAGGTAGGATCAAGGATAACCCTAAAGCTTTCCAAAGATATGTCGGGAATAAAAGAATGACTAGGGTAAGAATAGGGCCAGTCAAGGACAGTAGTGGGAAGTTGTGCTTGGAGTCCGAGGAGATAGGAGAGGTGCTAAATGAATATTTTTCGTCAGTGTTCACACAGGAAAAAGACAATGTTGTCGAGGAGAATACTGAGATTCAGGCTACTAGACTAGAAGGGCTTGAGGTTCATAAGGAGGAGGTGTTAGCAATTCTGGAAAGTGTGAAAATAGATAAGTCCCCTGGGCCGGATGGGATTTATCCTAGGATTCTCTGGGAAGCTAGGGAGGAGATTGCTGAGCCTTTGGCTTTGATTTTTAAGTCATCTTTGTCTACAGGAATAGTGCCAGAAGACTGGAGGATAGCAAATGTTGTCCCCTTGTTCAAGAAGGGGAGTAGAGACAACCCCGGTAACTATAGACCAGTGATCTGTTGTGGGCAAAGTCTTGGAAAGGTTTATAAGAGATAGGATGTATAATCATCTGGAAAGGAATAATTTGATTAGAGACAGTCAACACGGTTTTGTGAAGGGTAGGTCGTGCCTCACAAACCTTATTGAGTTCTTTGAGAAGGTGACCAAACAGGTGGATGAGGGTAAAGCAGTTGATGTGGTGTATATGGATTTCAGTAAAGCGTTTGATAAGATTCCCCACGGTAGGCTACTGCAGAAAACACGGAGGCATGGAATTCAGCGTGATTTAGCAGTTTGGATCAGAAATTGGCTAGCTGGAAGAAGACAAAGGGTGGCGGTTGATGGGAAATGTTCAGACTGGAGTCCAGTTACTAGTGGTGTACCACAAGGATCTGTTTTGGGGCCACTACTGTTTGTCATTTTTATAAATGACCTGGTGGAGGGCGTAGATGGATGGGTGAGTAAATTTGCAAATGACACTAAAGTCAGTGGAGTTGTGGACAGTGCGGAAGGATGTTACAAGTTGCAGAGGGACATGGATAAGCTGCAGCGCTGGGCTGAGAGGTGGCAAATGGAGTTTAATGCAGAAAAGTGTGAGGTGATTCATTTTGGAAGGAATAATAGGAAGACTGAGTACTGGGCTAATGGTAAGATTCTTGGCAGTGTGGATGAGCAGAGAGATCTCGGTGTCCATGTACATAGATCCCTGAAAGTTGCCACCCATGTTGAGAGGGTTGTTAAGAAGGCGTAAGGTGTGTTAGCTTTTATTCGTAGAGGGATTGAGTTTCGGAGCCATGAGGTCATGTTGCAGCTGTACAAAACTCTGGTGCGGCCGCATTTGGAGTATTGCGTGCAATTCTGGTCGCCGCATTATAGGAAGGATGTGGAAGCATTGGAAAGGGTGCAGAGGAGATTTACCAGAATGTTGCCTGATATGGAGGGAAGATCTTATGAGGAAAGGCTGAGGGACTTGAGGCTGTTTTCGTTAGAGAGAAGAAGGTTGCGAGGTGACTTAATTGAGGCATACAAGATGATCAGAGGATTGGATAGGGTAGACAGTGAGAGCCTTTTTCCTCGGATGGTGATATCTAGCACGAGGGGACATAGCTTTAAATTGAGGGGAGATAGATATAGGACAGATGTCAGAGGTAGGTTCTTTACTCCGAGAGTAGTAAGGGCGTGGAATGCCCTGCCTGCAACAGTAGTGGACACACCAACACTAAGGGCATTCAAATGGTCATTGGATAGATATGTTGATGATAAGGGAAAAGTGTAGATGGGCTTTAGAGTGGTTTCACAGTGCGGCGCAACATCGAGGGCTGAAGGGCCTGTACTGCGCTGTTATGTTCTATGTTCTTAAACCATTGTTTGCAGCAAACTACCCAGCCTTCAGAACAGTGACCACGACACCACACAATCCTGCCGTAGAAATCTCTGCAAGACGTGCCAGATCACCGACATGGATACCACCATTACACGTGAGAACACCACCCACCAGGTACGCGGTACGTACTCGTGCGACTCGGCCAACGTTGTCTACCTCATACGCTGCAGGAAAGGATGTCCTGAAGCGTGGTACATTGACGAGACCATGTAGACGCTGCGACAACGAATGAACGGACATCGCGCGACAATCACCAGGCAGGAATGTTCCCTTCCAATCGGGGAACACTTCAGCAGTCAAGGGCATTCAGCCTCTGATCTCCGGGTAAGCGTTCTCCAAGGCGGCCTCCAGGACCCGCGACAACGCAGAATCGCCGAGCAGAAACTTATAGCCAAGTTCTGGGATTCATCTTGCATTACATTCATCCCCCAACATCTGGCCTGCGAAATCCTACCAACTGTCCTGGCTTGACACAATTCACACCTCTTTAACCTGGGGTTACCCCATCTCTGGATCTGTAAAGATTTAATCACCTGCTAATGCTCGCATTCCAAGCATTGTCTGGCATCTTTGAATTTGTCTATATATATGTTTCTGGAGCATACCTCTTCATTCACCTGAGGAAGGAGCAGCGCTCCGAAAGCGAGTGATTCAAAACAAACCTGTTGGACTTTAACCTGGTGTTGTAAGACTTCTTACTGTGCTCACCCCAGTCCAACGCACGCATCTCCACATCATGGGCTTGATTCTCCGACCCCCCGCCGGGTCGGAGAATCGCCGGGGGCTGGCGTGAATCCCGCCCCCGCCGGTTGCCGAATTCTTCGGCACCGGATATTCGGCGGGGGCAGGAATCGCGCCGCGCCGCTTGCCTGCCCTCCCCGGCGTTTCTCCAGCCCGGGTGGGCCGAAGTCCCGCTGCTGGAATGCCTGTCCCGCCGGCGTGGATTAAACCACCTCTCTTACCGGCGGGACAAGGCGGCGCGGCCGGGGTCCTGGGGGGGGGCGCGGGACGATCTGGCCCCGGGGGGTGCCCCCACGGTGGCCTGGCCCGCGATCGGGGCCCACCGATCGGCGGGCCTGCGCCGTGGGGGCACTCTTTTCCTTCCGCCTTCGCCATGGTGGAGACCATGAGGCGGAAGAGACCCCCTCCACTGCGCATGCGCGGGGATGCCGTGAGCGGCCGCTGACGCTCCTGCGCATGCGCCGCCCGGCAATGTCAGTTTCGCGTCAGCTGGCGGGGTGGAAATCAATCCGGCGCGGGCCTAGCCCCTCAAGGTTAGGGCTCAGCCGCTCAAGATGCGGAGGATTCCGCACCTTTGGGCGGCGCGATGCCGGACTGATTCATGCCGTTTTTGGCGCCGGTCGGCGGACATCGCGCCGATTGCGGAAAATCCCGCCCCATATCTTTGTATCATCAGCAAATTTAGCAACCAAAGAATCCCGACAGTGCAGAAGGAGGCCATTTGGCCCATCAAGTCTGCACCGACCCTCTGAAACTTAATCTCTGCACCCTACCCCTGGGAACCCCATAGCCCCACCTAACCTTTAGTCACTAAGGGACAATTTAGCATGGCCAAACCACCCAACCTGCACTTATTTGGACCATACCTTCTGTCCCTTCATCCAAGTAATTTATATAACTTTTAAAAAGTTAAAGGCTTAGCTCAGACCCCTGCAGGACTCCACTTGTCACATTCTGTCAATCAGAAAAAGACCCATATGTGCATTCTCACTGTTTTCAGCCAGCCAGCCAATCTTCCATCCATGTTATTATGTTACCCCATACATCATGAGCTTTTATTTTCTGCAATAACTATTGATGCGTCACTTTATCAACTGTCTTCTGGAAATCTAAGTACAGCACATCCACTGGTTCCCCTTTATCCACCGCGCATGTGACTCCTTCAAAGAACACCAAAAAACTGGGTAAACATGATTTCCCTTTCACAAAACCATGGTACTCTGCCTGATTGACTTGAGTTTTTCTAAGTGCCCTTCTATAACTTGTAACATTTTCCCTATGATGGGTGTTCAACTAACTGGTCTGTAGTTCCCTGCTTCCTGTCTCCCTCCTTTTTTTCCTGCAACATTCTTCCATTCAAATAATTATCCAATTTCTTTCTGAAAGCTATCACATCGCACTCTGTCACACGGTGAATGCATCCCAGATCCTAACCTCTCACTGCGTTTAAAGAAAGCTTTACCTCATGTCTCCGTTGCTTTTGTTTGCTACTAAGGGCAGCACGGTAGCACAAGTGGCTAGCACTGTGGCTTCACAGCGCCAGGGTCCAGGTTCGATTCCCTGCTGGGTCACTGCCTGTGCGGAGTCTGCACATTCTCCCCGTGTCTGTGTGGGTTTCCTCCGGGTGCTCCGGTTTCCTCCCACAGTCCAAAGTCGTACAGGTTAGGTGGATTGGCCACGCTAAATTGACTTTAGTGTCCAAAAAGGTTGGAAGGGGTTATTGGGTTACGGGGATAGGGTGGAAGTGAGGGCTTAAGTGGGTCGGTGCAGACTCGATGGGCCGAATGGCCTCCTTCTGCATTGTATGTTCTATGTTCTAATCACCTTAAATCGGTGACCCCTGGTTCGCAATCGTTCATCTAATGGAAACAGTCTCTCCCACCCCCCCTCTATCGTCTGTCCAAGGCCCTCATAATGTTGACCACCTCTATCAGATCTTCTCTCAACCTTCTAGTCTCCAAGGTGAACAGGCCCAGCTTCTCCAATTTGTTCAAGTAACTGACGTCCCTTTGGAACCATTCTCGGAAACCTTTTCTGCACCCTCTCTAATGCCTTCCTACTCTTCCTAAAGTGTGGTTGTGGCCAGACCTGGATGTAGTGCTCCAGTTGAGGTTGAACCACTGTTTCATTAAGCTTCACACCATGAGTTCCTTGCTCTTTGTACTCTGACTCGATTTGTAAAACCCAGGATCCATGAAACCTCATTGAGGAATTTGTGAAATGTGCTGAATGAATATGATCTTGTAGCTCCCCACAATCAATTAAGTGCTTTGGAGGCTCAGGCACTTGTAATGTCAGAGATGCAGGAGCCAATTTACGCGCAAGTTCCCACAAAGCGGATTGCGATGGTTAACAGAGAATCTGTTTTGTTTGTGACGTTGGTTGAGGGATTACCGAGAAAAACTCCTCATGTGATATGGCTTTTCACTCACGATGTAACTACTGCTGGCAATTGCCAATCCCTAGTTGGCCTGTGCAAGTGGGGATTCACTGCTGTACCACTGCAGAGGTTGAATAAGAGTCAATCGTGTTGGAGTGAGCTTGCAGTCCAATCTAGGACACATTGGGCAAGGGTGACCGTTTCTTTCCTTCCATTAAGGGGGGTTCAAGAAATGAGTTGGTTTTTTTGTGACAATCCAACGACTTCACAGTTGCTTTTACTGACATATTTGCAGTTTTTAAAAAGGGTTGTGGTCAAATCCTCAAACTGCCCTGGTGAGATTTAAACTCGCCCTCCGGATTAATTGTCCGGGTTTCTGGGGTTTCGCTGCAGGTTTGATTGGGTCAAATGGTCTCCTGCATCGTGACTATTGTGATACTAATCAACTTTACCACCCTACACGTAAGCACCAGTACGAGAACTGTCCCACAAACATATTACCTCCCACAGTCCAAAGATGTGCAGGTTAGATAGATTGGCCATGCTAAATTGCCTTTAGTGTCCAAAAATTGGATTAGTGGGGTTACGGGGTAGGGTTGAGGTGTGGGCTTAGGTGGGGTGCTCCTTCCAAGAGCCGGTGCAGACTCGATGGGCTGAATGGCCTCCTTCTGCACTGTAAATTCTGAGTTCAAAGAGTCAAAGCAGGGAGATCTTTGCCTGTTTGCTTTGCTAAGAAGTGGTTGTCGATCTCTAAGAAAGCGGAACAATCTGACTGATGAAATCAGCAAATATCCCCCAGCTCCCAAAAAAGAACAATTAGAGTTCAATGTAAAACTACCAGAAAAGTAAATGAGGGAGTGCCAGCAAAGTGACTCAGTGAAGGGCCATGATAGGAAAATTGGCTGGTAAACAACCAGTAAAACTAAACTCGGCCCAGGCGAATCAACATTGCACAAGTCTTTTGATGGGCAAGCAGAGAACTTTGACTCCAGAGTTCCCTTTTCAATTTAAAATAACGTGACTGCTGCCCATGTCTTACATTCACCCGTTTCCCCCATAATCCCTCATTTGCATTCCGTAAACTTCCACAAACAGCAATGTAATAATCACTTGATTGTTTTTTTATTTGACAGTACCCAATTCGTTTTTTTCCAATTAACGGCCAACCCACCTAACCACATCTTTTTGGGTTGTGCCACTCAGACACGAGGGGAATGTGTAAACTCGACACAGACAGTGACCCAGGGCCGGGATCGAACCCGGATCTTCGGTGCCGTGAGGCAGCAGCGCTAACCACTGCGCCGCCTACTGACCTGATTTCTTTTTGGTGATGTTGGCTGGGATTAATAATGGCCAGCATGCTGCCAATAAACTCTCCTACTCTTCAAAGTGTCGGTCGTGGGATCTTCTACATCCACCCAAGGAGGCTGACGGGGCCTCAGTTTAACATCGACACCCGACGGCACCTCTTACCTCAACACTGGTGTGTTACTCTTAATTGATGGGCTCGTGCCCTGGAGTGGGTCTGGACCATGTTACTCCGAGGCGGGTGTGGTACCAACTGAGCCTTGGCTGACCAGGAGGAAGGGGATGATTGGGCCCTGAATGTCGGTCACATTCGATACAGAACATAAAGCTGACACCCACTTTCCTCTTAATCGGGTGTTGCTGCAAGACTGTGTTGAGCACTGCTCATCCATCCAGTAAATCTCTACTTTAACCCCTCTTCACCCCCCCCCCCCCCCCCCTCCACACCCTGCGCAGGTCCTAAAACCTGCAACTTGTTTTATCCACTTGTGGACGATGATGACCGAGTTCAATCTACCAGCAGCTGACAGAGCACCTCACTCATTTCACATACTGGAAATTCCTTACGATATCGTCTTAAACATGACAGGCAGTGAACGGCAGCACTGGGAAGGAAGTGTGCATGTCTGTCTGCACACGCATCGCCTTCAGTTGCATCACAAATTCCCTAAAAATACCACCCCTAAAAATACCACCAAGTGTTTTTTTTTCCTCCGATTCAACAAAAGGAAGACTTTGTCTGTCTTTATTCAAAGAGCATGTGTGAATTGACGGGGGAAATGCAAGTCCAGCTACTGGTGCTGGGATCTGTGCTCTGTTTTACAGGATTGACTTTCTCATTTCCTGTAGTTGTTTATAGTGACCTTTGAGAAGGTAAAAAGATCAGCAAAACTTTGTCTTTTGAGCCCTTTGCTACATGGAAGGAGGATTGGGGGTGGGCCGGATAGGACAAAACGACACAATCAGAATGTCCAATAACACTTAATGTGAACACCATGCAGGACAAGGCTTGATCAGCATCCCATCCACTACCTTAAAACATTCCCACTCTCCACCGTCGATGCACCCTGGCAGCAGTGCGCACCATCCACACGACACACTGCAACAATATGAACTCAACAAGCCTCCTTCAGCACCTTCCAAACCCGTGACCTGTATCACCTCGGACAAGGGCAGCGGATGCATGGGACACCACCGCCTGCAAATTCCCCTCCAAGTGACTTTGGACCACATTGATGTTTCTTGTCGCTGGGTCAAAATCCTGGAGCTCCCTCCGTCACAGCACTGTGGGGGTACCTACACCACATGGACTGCAGCTGTTCAGGAAAGCGGCTCAGCACCACCTTCTCGAGGGCAATTAGGGACATCCAAGAAATGTTTAAATGTGGTAATAATATTTTTTTCAATTAAAAGAGGTGTTCACATAGTAGGTGAGGAGGAGCTAATTCCACTGATGGGAGAATCAGTAACTGGAGGGCATAAACGTGTGGTTTGTAATGAACAATCTCGAGTATGGAAGGTTCTGGCACTTATTTGGGGAGCATTGCTCGTCATTTAATCTTGTCAGTTTGGAAGCTTTTATTTTCCATCTCCATTTCCATCAATTGAGAAATTCCTGGCGTGGTCTTTGGGTCAGCTGATTGCAGCCAGTGTCACTAGTTACTCCAATGTGCAACACTCATCGATCCCGGCCCCGGGTCACTGTCCGTGTGGAGTTTGCACACACTCCCCGTGTCCACGTGGGTCTCACCCCCACAACCCAAAGATGTGCAGGGTAGGTGCTAAATTGCCCCTTAATTGGGAAAAAAAAATGAATTGGATACTTAAAATTTAATTCTTTTAAATATGCAACACTCATCAAGTCCTACACCAAACCATACGAAATTGAAGAAGAAGGCCATTTAGCCCTATAAACCTGCTATCCCTTTAATATGATCATGGCTGATCTAACACTCACTAAGACATGCCTTATCTCGGGAACCTGACTGATTTAAAAACCGATCCGTCTCAGCCTTGACGATGTTCAAGGACTCGACTTCCATTGCTTCCTGGGATAAAGAATTCCAAAGATTCACCACAATTTGAGAGAAGAAATTCTTCCTCAAATCCATCTTAAATAAGCCCCCCCCTTATTCTGCGACTCCGCCCTCTGGTCCTTCACTCTCCCATGAGTGGAAACATCCTCCCAGCATTTACCTGTCTAACCCCCTAAGAATGGTGTATGTTCCAATCATATCGCCCCTCATTCTTCTGAACTCCAAGGAGTACAGACCCAACCTGTTTAATCCTTCATCATCCTGGTAAACCTCCTCTGTACTGCCTCCAATGACATCTCTTTCCTGAGTGAGTGCAAAGCTGAGCGAGTGCTGTACTGTTTCGAGGTGTCTTTCTATTGGGTATGACATTAAATCACCTCAATCGGTTAAACTTCCACGCAGTATCGAGTCTTTTCCACAGTGGACTTGAAGTCCGCTGCCACCAGTTCCCCATCCGCCCGGAGGACCGCCAAGACACTGCGTTCAAAGCAGATGGCCGCCTCTATCACTTCCTTAGGGTTCCCTTCGGCGTCACCAATGGGGTCTTGGTCTTCCAGCGAGAGATGGACCGAATGGTTGACCGGTACGGACTGCGGGCCACCTCCCCGTACCTAGATAACGTCACCACCTGCGGCCACGATCAGCAGGACCACGACCCAAACCTCCAAAAATTCCTCCAGACCGCCAAACTCCTTAATCTCACATACAATAAGGAGAAATGCGTGTTCTGCACCAACCGCTTAGCCATCCTTGGCTATGTCGTGGAAAATGGAGTCCTGGGGCTCGACCCCGACCGCATGCGCCCCCTCCTGGAACTCCCTCTCCCCCACTGCCCCAAGGCCCTGAACCGATGCCTGGGGTTTTTCTCCTATTACGGCCAGTGGGTCCCTAATTATGCGGACAAGGCCCATCCACTCAATCAGTCCACAGTTTTTCCCCTGATGGCTGAGGCCCGCCAGGCCTTCAACCGCATCAAGGCGGACATCGCCAAGGCCACGATTCACGCAGTTGACGAGTCCCTCCCCTTTCAGATGGAGAGCGATGCATCAGACGTGGCTCTGGCCACCACCCTCAACCAGGCGGGCAGACACGTGGTTTTCTTTCCCCGCACCCTCCATGCCTCCGAAATTCGGCACTCCTCTGTCGAAAAGGAGGCCCAAGCCATTGTGGAAGCTGTGCGACATTGGAGGCATTACCAGGCTGGCAGGAGATTCACTCTCCTCACTGACCAACGGTCGGCTGCCTTTATGTTTAATAATACACAGCGGGGCAAGATCAAAAATGACAAGATCTTGAGGTGGAGGATCGAGCTCTCCCCCTATAATTATGAGACCTTGTCTCGTCCGGGGAAGCTCAACGAGCCCCCTGATGCCCTATCCTGCGGTACATGAGCCAGCGCACAAGTGGACCGACTCCGGGCTCTCCACTATGACCTCTGCCACTCGGGGGTCACCCAGTTCTTCCACTTTATCAAGCCCGCAACCTGCCCTACTCCATTGAGGAGGTCAGGACCGTCACCAGAGACTGCCAAGTCTGCGCAGAGTGCAAGTCACACTTCTACCGGCCACGTAGAGCGCACCCGGTGAAGGCCTCCCGCCTCTTTAAATGCCTCAGCATGGACTTCAAAGGGCCCCTCCCCTCCACCGACCGCAACACATATTTCCTGAATGTGATTGATGAGTACTCCCGGTTCCCTTTCACCATCCCATGCCCCGATATGACTTCTGCCACAGTAATCAAAGCCCTGCACAGCATCTTCACTCTGTCCGGTTTCCCCACCTATATCCACAGTGATCGGGGATCCTCTTTCATGAGCGATGCGCTGCGTCAGTTCCTGCTCAGCAAGGGCATCGCCTCGAGCAGGACGACCAGCTACAACCCCCGGGGAAATGGGCAGGTGGAGAGGGAGAACGGGACGGTCTGGAAGGCCGTCCTGCTGGCCCTGCGGTCGAAAAACCTCCCGGTCTCCCGCTGGCAGGAAGTCCTCCCCGACGCGCTCCACTCCATCCGTTCGCTCTTCTGCACCGTGACTAATGAGACCCCTCACGAACGTGTGTTTGCCTTCCCCAGGAAGTCCACCTCCGGGGTCTCGCTCCCAACATGGCTGACAGTTCCTGGACCCGTCCTCCTCCGGAAGCATGCGCGGACCCATAGGTCGGACCCCTTGGTCGGAAAAGTCCACCTCTTACATGCAAACCCGCAGTACGCCTACGTGGCACACCCTGACAGGCGCCAGGACACAGTCTCCCTCCGGGACCTGGCACCCGCTGGATCCCCACCCACGACCCCCACCCTGACACCCCCGCTGGACTCTTTTTAAAAAAATATATATTTTATTCAAATTTTTCGGCCAAACAAAACGATACAAAAGTTTTCCTTTTTACAACAATAAAACAATATAAATAACCGTGACCGTATTTTAACAAATAAATCAATAATATATAAACTAAATGGCAACTGCCATAACAAAAATAATAACTCTCCAAAAATAAAATCAAACAATCCAATATACATAACCTAGTACAAATATCTATACAAAAACACCCCTGAGGACCGCCCCCCCCCCCCCCCCCCCCCCCTCCCCCCTGGGTTGCTGCTGTTACCTTCCCATTTCTTTTATCGTTCTGCGAGATAGTCAATGAACGGTTGCCACCGCCTGGTGAACCCTTGAGCCGAACCCCTTATTGCGAACTTTATCCGTTCTAGTTTTATAAACCCTGCCATGTCATTTATCCAGGTCTCGACGCCCGGGGATTTGGCTTCCTTCCACATAAGCAATATCCTTCGCCGGGCTTCTAGGGACGCAAAGGCCAAGACATCAGCCTCTTTCGCCTCCTGCACTCCCGGCTCTTCTGTAACCCCGAATATAGCCAACCCCCAGCCTGGCTCGACCCTGACCCCCACCACCTTCGAAAGCACCTTTGCCACCCCCACCCAGAACCCCTGTAGTGCCGGACATGACCAAAACATGTGGGTGTGGTTTGCTGGGCTTCTCGAGCATCTCCCACACCTATCCTCTACCCCGAAAAATTTACTGAGCCTTGCTCCGGTCATATGCGCCCTGTGCAAAACCTTGAATTGTATCAGGCTTAGCCTGGCGCACGAGGACGACTGGTTTACCCTACGTAGGGCATCAGCCCACAGCCCCTCCTCAATCTCTTCCCCCAGCTCTTCTTCCCATCTCCCCTTCAGCTCATCTACCATGATCTCCCCCTCGTCCCTCATTTCCCTGTATATATCCGACACCCTACCATCCCCCACCCATGTCCCTGAGATCACTCTATCTTGAATCTCCTGCATCGGGAGCTGCGGGAATTCCCTCACCTGCTGCCTCGCAAAAGCCCTCAGTTGCATGTACCGAAATGCATTCCCTTGGGGCAACCCATATTTTTCGATCAGCGCTCCCAGACTTGCAAACGTCCCATCTACAAACAGATCTCTCAATTGTGTTACTCCTGCTCTTTGCCATGTTCCAAATCCCCCATCCATTCTCCCCGGGCCAAACCTATGATTGTTTCTTATCGGGGACCGCACCGAGGCTCCCGTCCTTCCCCTATGTCGTCTCCACTGTCCCCAAATATTTAGTGTTGCCACCACCACTGGACTTGTGGTGTATTTCTTCGGGGAGAACCGCAACGGCGCCGTCACCATTGCTTGTAGGCTGGTTCCTTTACAGGACACCATCTCCAATCTCTTCCACGCCGCTCCCTCCCCTTCTCCCATCCATTTACACACCATTGAGATATTGGTGGCCCAGTAGTATTCACTTAGGCTCGGTAGTGCCAGCCCCCCCCTATCCCTGCTACGCTGCAAGAACCCCCTCCTCACTCTCGGGGTCTTCCCGGCCCACACAAAACTCATGACACTTTTCTCAATTTTCTTGAAAAAAGCCTTCGTGACCATCACCGGGAGGCACTGAAACACAAAAAGGAATCTCGGGAGAACTACCATTTTGACCGCCTGCACCCTACCCGCCAGTGACAGGGGCACCATGTCCCATCTCTTAAAATCCTCCTCCATCTGTTCCACTAATCTTGTTAAATTAAGCCTATGTAGGGTTCCCCAGTACCTGGCTATCTGAATCCCTAAGTACCGAAATCTCTTGTTACCTTCCTCAGCGGTAAGGCATCTATTCCCCTGCTCTGCTCCCCCGGATGCACCACAAACAACTCACTCTTCCCCATATTCAATTTGTACCCCGAAAATTCCCCAAACTCCCTGAGTGTCTGCATTATCTCAGGCATCCCCTCCACTGGGTCCGCAACATACAGCAATAAATCATCTGCATACAAAGATACCCGGTGTTCTTCTCCTCCCCTAAGTACTCCCCTCCATTTCCTGGAACCCCTCAGTGCTATGGCCAGGGGCTCAATCGCCAATGCAAACAGTAACGGAGACAGGGGACACCCCTGCCTCGTCCCTCTATGAAGACGGAAGTAGTCAGACCTCTGTCTGTTCGTGACCACGCTCGCCACCGGGGCCCTATACAGCAGCTGTACCCATCCGATAAACCCTTCTCCAAAACCAAATCTCCTCAGCACCTCCCACAGATAATCCCACTCCACTCTGTCGAATGCTTCCTCGGCGTCCATCACCACCACTATCTCTGCCTCCCCCTCTGGTGGGGGCATCATCATTACCCCTAGCAACCTCCGTATGTTCGTGTTCAGCTGTCTCCCCTAAACGAACCCCGTTTGATCCTCGTGGACCACCCCGGAGACGCAGTCCTCTATCCTCGTCGCCATCACCTTGGCCAGGAGCTTAGCATCTACATTTAAAAGGGAAATGGGCCTGTAGGACCCACACTGCAGCGGGTCTTTTTCCTTCTTCAAAAGGAGCGATATCGTTGCCTCCGACATAGTCGGGGGCAGCTGCCCCCTTTCCCTGGCCTCATTAAAGGTTCTCATCAAAAGCGGGGCCAGTAAGTCCATATACTTCCTATAAAATTCCACCGGGAATCCGTCCGGTCCCGGGGCCTTCCCCGCCTGCATGCTCCCAATCCCTTTTACCACCTCCTCCATCTCAATCTGTGCTCCCAGTGCCGCCCTCTCCTGCTCCTCCACCTTAGGGAATTCCAGCTGATCCAAGAAACACATCATTACCTCCTTCCCTTCCGGGGGCTGAGCCTTATATAACCTCTCATAGAATGCCTTGAACACCCCGTTCACTCTCTCCGCTCCCCATTCCATCTCTCCCTCCTCATCTCTCACCCCACCTATCTCCCTCGCTGCTCCCCTCTTCCTCAATTGGTGGGCCAGTAGCCGACTCGCCTTCTCTCCATACTCATACTGTACACCCTGTGCCCTCCTCCACTGTGCCCCTGCCTTACCCGTGGTCAGCAGGTCAAATTCCACATGTAGCCTTTGTCTTTCCCTGTACAGTCCCTCCCCCGGTGCCTCCGCATATTGCCTGTCCACCCTCAAAAGTTCTTTCAGCAATCGCTCCCTTTCTTTACCCTCTTGTTTCCCTTTATGTGCCCTTATGGATATCAGTTCCCCTCTAACCACCGCCTTCAACGCCTCCCAGACCACTCCCACCTGAACATCTTCATTGTCATTAAGCTCCAAGTACCTTTCGATGCACCCCCTCACCCTTAAACATACCCCATCATCTGCCAATAAGCCTATATCCATTCTCCAGAGTGGGTGCTGTTCTTTTTCCTCTCCTACCTCCAGGTCTACCCAATGTGGAGCGTGGTCCGAAACAGCTATGGCCGTATATTCCGTCCCTGTCACCTTCGGAATCAGTGCCCTTCCCAAGACAAAAAAGTCTATCCGTGAGTATACTTTGTGAACATGGGAGAAAAATGAGAACTTCTTACTCCTAGGCCTAATAAATCTCCAGGGGTCTACCCCTCCCATCTGCTCCATAAAGTCCTTGAGTACCCTGGCCGCTGCCGGCCTCCTCCCGGTCCTGGACCTCGACCGGCCCAGCCCTGGATCAAGCACCGTATTGAAGTCTCCCCCCATTACCAACTTCCCCGCCTCCAGGTCCGGGATACGTCCCAACGTACGCCTCATAAAATTTGCATCATCCCAGTTCGGGGCGTATACGTTCACCAGAACCACCGCCTCCCCTTGCAATCTGCCACTCACCATCACATATCTACCCCCACTATCCGCCACTATGGTCTTTGCCTCAAACAGTACCCGTTTCCCCACTAAGATAGTCACCCCCCTGTTCTTCGCATCTAAACCCGAATGAAACACCTGTTCCACCCATCCTTTAGGTAGTCTGACCTGATCTCCCAGTTTCAGATGCGTCTCCTGCAACATAACCACATCTGCCTTTAATTTCTTTAGGTGTGCGAGTACCCGTGCCCTTTTAATCGGCCCGTTCAGCCCTCTCACGTTCCACGTGATCAGCCGGGTTGGGGGGCTCTTTACCCCTCCCCCCCCTTGTCGACTAGCCAACCCCTTTTTTAACCCAGCTCCTCACCCGGTTCCCACATACCCGTATATCCCCCCGACGGTGCCCTCCCGCCTCGACCACCCCATCCCATAACAGCTCCCCCTTCTCCTTAGCAGCAGCAACCCAGTTAACCCCCCCTTCCCCCCCCCCCCTCTGCTAGATCCCTTTCTAGCGTAGTTGCACCCCCCATGTTGCTCCCAGAAGTCAGCGAACTCTGGCTGACCTCGGCTTCCCCCCTTGTCCTCGGCTCCCACTGTGCGAAGCCCCCTCCTTCCTGCGTCCCTGTTCCCACCATAATTACCATAGCGTGGGAACAAAGCCCGCGTTTCCCACTCGGCCCCGCCCCTAATGGCCGGCGCCCACAGTTCCTCATACTCCCTCTCCCCCCCACCCCCCACCCCAAACATGGGGAAGAGAGAAAAGTTACAGGATCACAAAATTAACAAATTGAAAAATCATCCCCCCCCCCTTTTTTCTCGCCCCACATAATCACCCCACCACTTTGTCCCAAAAGCTCTTTCTCTCGCCAGACTATTCCAGCTTCTCGTCCACAATGAATGTCCACGCCTCTTCTGCCGTCTCAAAGTAGTGGTGCTTCCCTTGGTGTGTGACCCACAATCTCGCCGGTTGCAACATTCCAAACTGGATCTTCTTTTTGTGAAGCACCGCCTTAGCCCGATTAAAACTTGCCCTCCTTCTCACCACCTCCGCACTCCAATCCTGGTATACGCGGATCACCGCGTTCTCCCACCTACAGCTCCGAGTTTTCTTCGCCCATCTGAGGACCGTCTCTCTGTCATTGTAGCGGAGAAACCTCACCACTATAGCTCGAGGTATTTCTCCAGCCTTTGGTCTTCGAGCCAGAACTCGATAAGCTCCCTCCACCTCCAAAGGGCCCGTCGGGGCCTCCGATCCCATTAGCGAGTGAAGTATCGTGCTCACATATGTCCCGACGTCCGCCCCTTCTGCGCCTTCGGGAAGACCCAGGACTCGTAAATTCTTCCTCCTCGAATTATTCTCCAGTGCTTCCAACCTTTCCACACACCTTTTGTGCTGTGCCTCGTGCGTCTCAGTCTTCACCACCAGGCCCTGAATTTCATCTTCATTTTCAGCAGCCTTTGCCTTCACGACCCGAAGCTCCAGCTCTTGGGTCCTCTGCTCCTCCTTTAGCCCTCCAATCGCCTGTAATATCGGGGCCAACAGCTCCTTCTTCAAGTCCTTCTTCAGCTCTTCCACACAGCGCCGCAGGAACTCTTGTTGGTCCGGGCCCCATAACAAGCAGCCACCTTCCGACGCCATCTTGCTTTGAGCTTCCCTTCCTTGCCGCTGCTCCAGAGGATCCTCCACAATCCGGCCACTATCCTCTCCCTTATCCATGCGTGTCCGGGGGGATTCCCTTCTGGTTTACCGCACAGTGTTTTTGGCCATTTAATTTGCCGTTGGGGCTCCTATTAAGAGCCCAAAGGTCCGTTCCAACGGGAGCTGCCGAAACGTGCGACTTAGCTGGTCATCGCCGCACCCGGAAGTCGGACTCTTTTTAACAGGGGGTGAATGTGGTAGTCGCCACTAGTGGCATATTTTATGTGTTACGGCACTGCCCGTATATTAGAGGTACAATGGTAAATCCCTGCCTGCTGACTCCACCCCAGTAGGCGGAGTATTAAAGTGTGTGCTCTCCGGCGCTGCAGCCATTCTGGTTCCAGCTACAGGAGGCACAACATCTTGTTCAATAAAGCCTCGAATGTTCCACCATTCTCGTCTTGTGGTAATTGACGGTGCATCAAGTGGCAACCCTCCAGTCCTGGAATCAACTGCGACAATTTGGCCTAACCTAAATGTCCGATAAGGTCCCTATCTGCAACAACCACAGGTTCTCGTCAGTGCTCACAGACGCCTCCTTTGAAAGGTGGAGGCAGGACAGGGGGACACTGCCAGCTAGGGATCTGTACCCAGACGGTAGGGAAACCACACTGGACGATCTGAGAGAAAGATTTCAACTAACGGGGCGATGAACTCAATTACCTGCAGCTCAGAACCTTCATACGGAAAGAAACAAGGACATCCCCACGACCGCCGCGACAGTCACTGCTGGAAGAACTACTGGACACAGATATTTTAGGCAGAGGGAACTGGAGCGACACGTACGGACGAGTGATGGAGAGGGCCGACGCCAAGCTGGACATGACAAGGGAGATGTGTGAGGAGGACCTGGGGTTCGGAATAGGGTGGGGATTCTGGAGCGAAGCACTGCACAGGGTCAACTCCTCCACCATGTGCGCAACGCTAAACCTAACGCAACTAAAAGTGGTACATAGAGCCCACTTGACCAGAACCTGATTGAGCAGGTTCTTCCCGGAGGTGGAGGGTAGATGTGAACGGTGTCGAGGAGGCCCAACCAACCATGCCCACATGTTCTGGTCGTGCCCCAGACTTGCGGGGTACTGGACTGCCTTCTTCGAGGCAATGCCCAAAGTGGTGGGGGTGAGGGTGGAGCCATGACTGAAAGTGGGGGTCTTCGGGGCATCAGACCAGCCAGATCTATTCCTGGGGAGGAGGGCGGACGCCCTTGCCTTTGCCTCCCTGATCGCCCGCCGTAAGCAGCACCACCTAAAGCTGCGGACTGGCTGTCCGACTTATCGGAACTTCTCCAAATGGAGAAAATCAAATTCGCCATCCGTGGGTCGGAAGAGGGCTTCCACAAAACGTGGGAGCCATTCACCTGAATGTTCCGGGCCCTGTTTGTGGCCAGCAACCAGGTGAGCCAGGGATAAAGAGAAAGTAGCCAAGACACAAAAGGAAAGAGGGAGGGGGAAGGGTCCAGAGAAACAAGAAAGCGAAACCGAACCCGGCGGGAGTGCCGGGGGCTGGGGAGGGGGGGTGGGGGGGAGACACAACAGTGGTGGGAGCCAGGAGGGAGAAAAGAGAAGGGAACACAGGCGGGAAAGGGGACACAAGGGCCACAGCAAACACGGCGCGGGAAAGAAAACTAAAGAACGAAAAGAAGAAACAACTTAAACCCATGTAAATAACATTAGGGGCACTGCCCAGGTGCACCCCCCTTGAAAAATTCTTAGCGTTTTGTGTGTATTTATATTGTGTTATGTATAACAAAAACCCAATAAAAACATTTCTTTTGAACTTTCCAGAGGAAATTGGACAAATACTCCAAGGAAAGTTTGCATGGCAATGGTGGAAAGAACAAGGAGCATGTTGTCTAACTCTTTCAAAAAGCCAGCATCGGCATGTTGGACCTGGTAACCTCTTCCTGAGTTGCAGGATCTGTGCAAATCAACATAATCTGCCTTCCTTTTTTTTTTAGGAATTTAGAGTACCCAATTTTTTTTTTCCCAATTAAGGGGCAATTTAGCGTGGCCAATCCACCTCCCCTGCACATCTTTTGGGGTTGTGGGGGTGAGATCCATACAGGCACGGGGAGATATGCAAACTCTACACGGACAGTGACCCGGGACCGGGATCGAACCCGGATCCTCGGTGCCATGAGGCAGCAGTGCTAACCACTGCGCCACCGTGCCACCCTTAATCTCCCTCCTCTAACCTAGATGCTGAGGCCAATTAGAGCCCCCTTTAAACTGCCCCACCCTAACATTAATGAGACCGACCACTTGAAAGAGAACTTTGCGGCTGATCTTAACTAAGACTCTTCTGATGTCTCTATGGTTAAGTTCATGTTGTTCTGCATTCATTGAAACTCATTATTTGGAAGGACAGATGGGGATTGTGGTAGAATTCTTTGTGCTGCACCTTGGCATGTGATTTTCAGGTTTCTACTTGTTAATGCCCAACATGGTGAGTTCCCAATTTTCACTTTGCAAAGACGGAAGGCGGTGCATGGGAGCTGAGGTACTTTCCCAGGGAAATTCATCCTTGGCTGTTGAGGAAGTTGCTGCCTCAGCAGCTCCTCTGTCTGAGGTACAAGCTGGAGAACCACAAAGGAAGAAGGAGGCGGGCATTTGAAGCGTGCTTACACTGTCGAACATTCTGTCGCATGAAGTAATTGAGGTTTCCAACAGGAAACAGTATACGTAGCACTATGCCGTCCCAACAGGCCCAGGTTGGTAGACCCAACGAACAAAGAAGACAACATGCCAGACAGCAAGAAGGGGAGGGGGATTAGGAGGGAAGGGGGGAGTCGGGAGCAGGGGCCCTCGCCAAAACTATGCAATTGCTGAGAAATATAAATTATAACTGATGTATATAGTTTTTGTGTATGTTCATGCTCATCTTTGCTTTTTATAAAAAGAAAACCCTAATAAAAACATTGTTAAAAATAATGAATTCATATCTTATGAATTTGTTGTCTGGCCTCTTCGGTAATGGACCAGAAAGGATGAATTCATTGGCTTAATAGCTGGTCTCAATCCCCAGGTCGGTAATGTAAAAGCTAATATCATCTGAACCGGTTGATGCAAGTCTATGTTCCGTGAGCTAAATTTGGGCCTAATTGTCTCTGAGGCACAGCCTGGGTGATAAACTGTGGAGGAGTTTCCACACAAGGTGTTAAAATGAAAGATTAAGGATTCATCTCGTACCTTTGATAATTATTCTTGCCAGGATATTGATGCCAGCATTTTTACAAATTTGAGATTCAGAATGTTAGCAGATTTAAAGCTTTATGAGGACACTAGGAATGAGATTCAGTGATAGAGTTACAGAGGAACAAGCAGTTAATGAAATGTCCATTCTGCTGATGAATTAGCACCATTGAATATGCTTTACATAGAGAGTCTTTTTTAACATAAATGTGTAATAAGAATTTAAAGTTAAATTCTATGATCTAAGAGGTTGCTTTTCAATTCCCGAGTTTTGAGATTTGCCTCGAAATTGTTAAACAATTGACAAGCCCTTGCTTGTCAATCAATTTCACACTTCAAAGACTGGGCTTTTACAACCCTCTACGAGTATGGGGGCATGAGGGGAGGGGCATGAGGGGTGGGGAGGGCCATGAGACTGGGTGCCATGCCAGCAACTCAATCCCAGCAACCCCTGCAGCTCTCCCAGTGTCGGGGAGTTCAGCACGTGTTCGTGACATTTTACAGATCTATGCACCTGAGCCCCCAAGTCTCTTTGGACACGCCCGGTACCTAACCCCTTTCCATTTATAAAGTGCTCTGCTCTATCCTTTTTTGGTCCGAACTGGAGAACCTCACACTTGTTTACATTGGATTCCATCTGTCACAATTTTGCCCATTTCATCTAGTCTGTCAATATCTCCTTGCAATGTTATTGTAATATCGAGATTGTCTACAATGCCGCCTAACTTTCTACCATCTGCAAATCTGGATGTAAGACTTTTTATGCCATTAATGAATAATGTGAATGACCCAGTGTAAAAAAGGTTATTCCACAAATCCCCCCCCCCCAGGCGTCTCTTGCTCACCATCTTGCATCTGTGTCCCCCAGTGCTTTTACCATCAGTTAATGGGAACACTTTTTTTCTATTGTTGCTAATCTTGCACCACTCTGTCATATCCCTTCAATTGCCTTCGCTCCAAGGAGAATAATCCCAGCCTCCGCAGCCTCACCTTGTAGCTAAAACCCCTTGTGGTATTATCAGGTATTGCAGCATCCGAGAGGCTGAAGTTCCATTGGTCAAACCTGGGGGTTTACCATTGGCTGTACAGTATGTAGCTCCGCCCAGATAGGCAGGGTGTAAGGGTCAGTGCCATCCCAGCAGCCCTCATTCTGTACCTGAGCTGCTGGGGAACAGTTCTAGTCTATTGAAGCCTTCAGTTATGCTTTAACCTCGTCTTTGCAGTAATTGATCGTGCATCACCCCTCAAACTGCAACTATTCCGGTAAGTCCTCTTCGCCCTTTCGAAATGAAATGAAATGAAAATCGCTTATTGTCACAAGTAGACTTCAATGAAGTTACTGTGAAAAGCCCCTAGTCGCCACATTCCGGCACCTGTTCGGGGAGGCTGTTACGGGAATTGAACCGTGCTGCTGACCTGCCTTGGTCTGCTTTCAAAGCCAGCGATTTAGCCCAGTGTGCTAAATCTTTACTAGAGTGTAGTGACCAGAACTGGATGCAAAACTCTAGTCAGGGCCTAACCCCAGCAATGTGATAAATAACCAGACATTCAGCATAGCCTCCCTGCTTTTATACTCATTGCTTCTATTCATGAAATGCAGAATTCCAAATGAACAAAGAACAAAGTACAATACAGCACAGGAACAGGCCCTTCGGCCCTTCGGCCCTCCGACCATGCTGCCCGTCTCACCTAAAACCTTCTGCACTTCCAGGGTCCGTGTCCCTCTGTTCCCATCCTATTTATGTATTTGTCAAGATGCCCCTTAAATGTCACTATCGTCCCTGCTTCCACCACCTCCTCCGGCAGCGAGTTCCAGGCACCCACCACCCTCTGTGTAAAAAAAACTTGCCTCGCACATCTCCTCTAAACTTTGCCCCTCGCACCTTAAACCTATGTCCCCTAGTAATTGACTCTTCCACTCTGGGTAAAAAGCTTCTGACTATCCACTCTGTCTATGCCCCTCATAATTTTGTAGACCTCTATCAGGTCGCCCCTCAACCTCCGTCGTTCCAGTGAGAACAAACCAAGTTTATCTAACCTCTCCTCATAGTTAATGCCCTCCATACCAGGCAACATTCTGGTAAATCTCTTCTGTACCCTCTCTAAAGCCTCCACATCCTTCTGGTAGTGTGGCGACCAGAATTGAACTATACTCCAAGTGTGGCCTAACTAAGGTTCTATACAGCTGCAACATGACTTGCCAATTCTTATACTCAATGCCCCGGCCAATGAAGGCAAACATGCCGTATGCCTTCTTGACTACCTTCTCCACCTGCGCTGCCGCTTTCAGTGACTTGTGGACTTGTAGACCCAGGCCCTCTGCCTGTCAATACTCTTAAGGGTTCTACCATTCACTGTATATTCCCCACCTGCATTAGACCTTCCAAAATGCATTACCTCATATTTATCTGGATTAAACTCCATCTGCCATCTCTCCGCCCAAGTCTCTAACAGATCTTATCCTGCTGTATCCTCTCACAGTCCTCATCGCTATCCGCAACTCCACCAATCTTGTGTCGTCCGCAAACTTACGGATCAGACCAATTGCATTTTCCTCCAAATCATTTATATAAACTATGAACAGCAAAGGTCCCAGCACGGATCCCTGTGAAACACCACTAGTCACAACCCTCCATTCAGAAACGCACCCTTCCACTGCTACCCTCTGTCTTCTATGACCGAGCCAGTTCTGTATCCATCTTGCCAGCTCACCTCTGATCCCGTGTGACTTCACCTTTTGTCCCAGTCTGCCATGAGGGACCTTGTCAAAGGCCTTACTGAAGTCCATGTAGACAACATCCACTTTCCTACCTGCATCAATCATCTTTGTGGCCTCCTCGAAAAACTCTACCAAGTTAGTGAGACACGACCTCCCCTTCACAGGACACAGAACATAGAACATACAGCACAGAAGGAGGCCATCGAATCTGCACCGACCCACTTAAGCCCTCACTTCCACCCTATCCCCGTAACCCAATAACCCCTCCTAACCTTTTTGGTCACTAAGGGTAATTTATCATGACCAATCCACCTAACCTGCACGTCTTCGGACTGTGGGAGGAAACCGGAGCACCCGGAGGAAACCCACGCAGACACGGGGAGAACGTGCAGACTCCGCGGGGAATCGAACCTGGGACCCTGGCGCTGAGAAGCCACAGTGCTATCCACTTGTGCTACCGTGCTGCCTCTCGCTAATACGACCCTCATCAATAATTTTCGTCAATTCCTCGAAAAACTCGATCAAGTTAGTGAGACACGACCTACCCTTCACAAATACATGCTGCCTCTCGCTAATACATGCACTTGCTTCCAAATGGGGGTAAATCCTGTCTCGAAGAATCCTCTCCAATAATTTCCCTACCACTGACGTAAGGGTCACCAGCCTGTAATTTGCTGGATAATGCTTTGCTAACCACACTTCGTCTGTCCTGCCACCTTCAACAATTGATGCAGGTCACCAGGCCTCTCTGTTCGTGCACACGCGTTAGAATTTTACCATGAAGTCTAAATTGCCTTTCCCGATCCCTTTTGCCAAAATGCATCACCTTACATGTCATTAAATTCCACCTACCATTTGCCTGTCCATTCTGCTAGTCTATGTATGTTCTGTTCCGGGCAATTCATTTCATCCTCACTGTTTCCCATTCCTCCCAAATTTGGTAACACCGGGGAAGGAGCAAGATGGCGCCGGAACGTGGCGACTCTCAGCGAGCTCGCCCCCACAGGTCCTCTTCCTACATCTTTTAGAACCGTTCTAACTTGTCTTATCGTATGTCCTACGTTTTTCATGTGTGGAACGACCTGCCTGAACTGTACGCAGAACAATACTTTCCACTGTACCTCGTGACAATGAATCTATTTAAATGGGCTCTAAAAGATGGTGTCAACCCATTTACCCGGTTACCTCGATACCACATTTCATTTTGTTCAAATGATCAACAATGGCGTCTCTCTCTAGTTGCAGTAACATGTGCGAATGAAGGAGGAAGAGGATTTGTTTTTACGTGGCACCTTACTGAGCTCAGGATTGGATTGGATTGGATTGGGTTTGTTTATTGTCACGGTACCGAGGTACAGTGAAAAGTATTTTTCTGCGAGCAGCTCAACAGATCATTAAGTACATGGGAAGAAAAGGGAATAAAAGAAAATACATAATAGGGCAACACAAGGTACACAATGTAACTACATCAGCACTGGCATCGGATGAAGCATACAGGGTGTAGTGTTAATGAGGTCAGTCCATAAGAGGGTCATTTAGGAGTCTGGTGACAGTGGGGAAGAAGCTGTTTTTGAGTCTGTTCGTGCGTGTTCTCAGGCTTCTGTATCTCCTGCCCGATGGAAGAAGTTGGAAGAGTGAGTAAGCCGGGTGGGAGGGATCTTTGATTATACTACCCGCTTTCCCCAGGCAGCGGGAGGTGTAGATGGAGTCAATGGATGGGAGGCAGGTTTGTGTGATGGACTGGGCGGTGTTCACGACTCTCTGAAGTTTCTTGCGGTCCTGGGCCGAGCAGTTGCCATACCAGGCTGTGATGCAGCCCGATAGGATGCTTTTTATGGTGCATCTGTAAAAGTTGGTAAGAGTCAATGTGGACATGCCAAATTTCCTTAGTTTCCTGAGGAGGTATAGGCGCTATTGTGCTTTCTTGGTGGTAGCATCGACGTGGGTGGACCAGGACAGATTTTTGGAGATGTGCACCCCTAGGAATTTGAAACTGCTAACCATCGCCACCTCGGCCCCATTGATGCTGACAGGGGTGTGTACAGTACTTTGCTTCCTGAAGTCAATTACCATCTCTTTATTTTTGCTGGCATTGAGGGAGAGATTGTTGTCGCTACACCACTCCACTAGATTCTCTATCGCCCTCCTGTATTCGGACTCGTCGTTATTCGAGATCCGGCCCACTATGGTCGTATCGTCAGCAAACTTGTAGATGGAGCTGGAACCAAGTTTTGCCACGCAGTCGTGTGTGTACAGGGAGTAGAGTAGGGGGCTAAGTACGCAGCCTTGCGGGGGACCGGTATTGAGGACTATTGTGGAGGAGGTGTTGTTGTTCATTCTTACTGATTGTGGTCTGTTGGTCAGAAAATCGAGGATCCAGTTGCAGAGTGGGGAGCCAACTCATAGGTTTTCGAGCTTTGATATGAGATTGCAAGACTCATCACAACCAGTTAAGTACTTTTTAAATGGAGATGCCAGCCATTTGGTGCACAGCAGGATCCCCGAACAGAATTGTGAGATGTGACCCAAGACTTTGGGTGGCACGGTAACACGGTGGTTAGCACTGTTGCTTCACAGCACCAGGGATCTGACTTGGGTCACGTGCGGAGTCTGCACGTTCTCCCCATGTCTGCATGGGTTTCCTCCGGGTGCTCCGGTTTCCTCCCACAGTCCAAAGCTGTGCGGGTTAGGTGGATTGGCCATGCTAAATTGCCCATAGTGTCCAAAATTGCCCTTAGTGTTGGGTGGGGTTGCTGGGTTATGGGGATAGGGTGGAGGTGTGGACCTTGGCTAGGGTGCTCTTTCCAAGAGCCGGTGCAGACTCGATGAGCTGAATGGCCTCCTTCTGCACTGTAAATTCTATGGATCTATGATCTATGATTACAGTTGGCACATTTTTCCAAAAGCAGGGCGTTGCCATGTCAAATGCCGTTTGCATATCGCGGACATAAAATGGAGGATTGGGCATCCACTCAAAATGGCCGCCTGCACCGGGAGCAGGTTCTTTATTCGGCTGCATCACCACCCTAATAGCACCTGCCTCCTCTTCTGCCTTCGCGCCAGAATGCCGGAGATTCAATGAGCTGAGCTGCTTTGCTGCAAGCTCACGAGCAGGATAGATTTGGATCTACTTCCGAGTTGCAGTTCTGTTTCCCACAGAAGCCGCTCGCGTACTTTGCCATTGGAGATCCCGAAGACTATTTGAGCTTGATGTTGATGTAAAAAACAAAATTCACAAATCGAAATTTTCCGTGGTGACGGCGGACCGCGAGTCTTTAATTGGAGTTGAAGCGTGTGAGGATCTGCAGCTAGTCCAATGAGTCTACAGTGCACACAGTGCTGCTCAGGCTCTCATCCCTCAAGGGGCTCCATACTCAATGATTTCCCTGAAATTTGCAATGTTTTGGTACGTTACCATACACGTACAAGATTCAATTCATGAAATGAAAATCGCTTATTGTCACAAGTAGGCTTCAAATGAAGTTACTGTGAAAAGCCCCAAGTCACCACATTCCTGCGCCTGTTCGGGGAGGCTGGTACGGGAATTGAACCCGCGCTGCTTGGTCTGCCTGGGTCTGCTTTCAAAGCCAGCGATTTAGCCCTGTGCTAAACCAGCCCCTAAAGGAAGATGCGAAGCCTGTGATTCATGCATCGAGACGTGTCCCAGCGCCGTTAAGGGATAAACTAAAGGCAGAGCTAGATATAATGACTGCTTTGGGTGTCATTAAGCATATTGAAGTGCCCACTGAGTGGATTAATTCCACGGGATATGTAAAGTTGTGTAATAAAGAACCTCCTTACTGGATGGCCTGTATCGATGGTATCAAAATAAAAGAAGAAACCAAGAAGGACCCAGTGTTGCAGAAGGTGAGAAGAAATCTGCGTGAAGGATGGCCGAGCGAATCCTGCTCCGGTTTCTACAACGTGAGAGCAGAGTTTTTAAGAGTACCCAATTATTTTTTTCCCAATTAAGGTGCAATTTAGCATGGGCAATCCACCTACCCTGAATATCTTTGGGTTGGGGGGGGGGGTGAGTCCCACGCAGACATGGGGAGAATGTGCAAACTCCACACGGACAGTGACCCAGGGCCGGGATTCGAACCCGGGTCCTCAGCGCCATAGTCCCAGTGCTAACCACTGCGCCGCGTGCTGCCTGGGGGAGCAGAGTTGAGTGTTGCAGATGGAGCCTTGCTGAAAAAAAAAGAGAAAAATAATTCCTAAACCTTTTGAGGTCGGTGGTTCTGAGCAAACTCCATGAAGAGCAAACGGGACGAAAAAAAGGTAAAAAGCGAACCAAAGACACGGTCTATCGTCCGGGTATCCTGCGAGAGATCGACATAGTGGCACAAAACTGGACACGGTGCGGGAGAGTGAACGTTTGCACACAGTGCGGGAAGCAAGCAAAAGGCAGATGGTGTAAACTGCTTCAGTTCCAAGTGTTGGAGAAATCTGCTCATCCAAGAGCAGAAAGGCAACCACTCTGTCAAAAAAAAAGGAGGCAAGGGAGAGATTTCAAGCCCAATCCACAAAGAGGTTTGACGATGAGTCTACGAAAAGTCTCAAACCCATTGTGATACAACAGTCACCATCTGAAGAACATACGGAAGAAACACAACAAGAGGATGATACATCAATACACGAAGAACGTCAAACACAAAAAACAAGTACTGAAGAACATGAAGTGCCTTTGCAAGTTCAGCAGACACTGAGAAAGTCTACAAGGATAAGGCACAAGCCAAGAAAGACTGAACTTGTGAAAGACTGTTTAAAAAAAAGTTCTAAACATATAAATAGTTATGCATATCGTGGGTGAAATGTAAAAATAGTCTAATGTATGTAAATAATTTCATTTTCCAAAGGAAATGGGATGTGATGGTATGCGTAAAGCAATTCTGTACATAATGTTATACACAACCTCCGACCACTAGATGGCAGTGTAAACCCACCACGTAACCCTGTGGCTGGGGAGTTGGGAATAGATCGTGTTGGAGGATAGACATATTTTGCAGTAGCTCTACAATAGTTAATTAGTGTTGGTAGTTGAGTATTCTATTTATCCTAGTTAACTTTATCACGCAGTTGTTTCAAAATAAATTATTTTAGCTAAATATTCTGTCGTTCATTATTCACTTTGGCAGTCTACAGAACATGACAATCCCCACTTCTGACCTTATGATGGAAGGAAGGTCATCGAAGCAGCTGAAGTTAGTTGGGCCTAGGACACTACCGTGAGGAACTCCTGCAGTGATATTCTGGAACTGAAATGATTGATCGCCAACCACCACAACCATCTTCCTTTGTGCCAGGCATGACTCCAACCAGCAGAGGGTTTTTCCCCAATATTACTCGGGCTCCTCGATCAAATGCTGTCTTGATGTCAAGGGCAGTCACTCTCACCTCACCTCGAGTTCAGCTCTTTTTGTCCATGTTTTAACTAAGGCTGCAATAAGGTCAGGAGCTGAGTGATCCTGGTGGAACCCAAACTGAGCATCAGTGAGCTGGATAGCACTGCTAATGACCCCTTCCCTCACTTTGATGAAGAGTAGACTGTCGGGGCGGTAATTGGTTGGGTTGCATTTTTCCTGTAACTTGCGTACAGAAAAAATCTGGGCAATTTTTGAAACAGCTTGGAACAGTATGGAACAGCTTGGCTAGGGTCGCAGCAAGTTCTGGAGCACAAGTCTTCGGTACTATTGCTGAGATATTGTCAGCACCCAAAGCCTTTGCAGTATCCAGCGTCTTCAGCCATTTCTTGATGTCACGTGGAGTGAATCGTATTGGCTGAAGATTGACATCTGTGATGCTGGGGACCTCCGGAGGAGACCGAGGTGGATCATCCACTCGGCACTTCTGGCTGAAGATTGTTGCGAATGCCTCAGCCTGGTCTTTTGCACTGATGTGCTGGGCTCCTCCATCATTGAGGATGGGGATATTTGTGGAACCTCCTCTTCCAGTGAGTTGTTTAATTGTCCACCACCATTTATTCACAACTGGATATGGCAGAACCTAGATCTGATATGTTGGTTGTGGAATCGCTTAGCTCTGTCTATCACTTGCCGCTGTTTGGCAACATGAATTGTAGCTTCAGCAGGTTACCACCCATTGTTAGGTATGCCTGGTGCTGCACCTGGCATTCCCTCCTGCACTATTGTTTGAACTAGCCACATGTAGGCCAGACCAGGTAAGGACGGCAGATTTCCTTCCCGAAAGGACGTTCAGCAACCAGGTGTGTTTTTAGAACAATCGCCAATGGTTTCATGGTCATTGTCACCAAGACCCAGGCTTTGGATGTTCCGACCTTGGCAACAGCGGGAATTGGCCTGGGTGTGACCGGAAAATTTGGAGAGCGGCCAAAAGTCTGTTGGGCAGGGAAGATCCGGGTCTAGCTTTTTAATTCCAGATTTATTACACTGAATTTAGTTCCACCAGCTGCCGTGGTGGGACTCAGACCCTTGTCCCCAGAGCATTAATCTCCAACTCTGCATTACTAACCCAGTGACGTTACCATCACACCACTGCTGCCCAACGAGAAGTCTGTTCTCCTCCTTTGCCGGAATCTCTCCCCGGCACTGTGCAGAGTGACCATCACCCTGAGGCCGCCCCTGTGCGAGTTCCTGAGTGAAGACGGTCCCGTCATCACAGGGCTTGGTACGCCTGGCGTTTTGGGCTGGTGAGGTGACTATGTTTAAGTGGGTGGGGTTTGTGCAGATCCTTTCCCACTCCCTCATCCAAGGCAGCGGATACGGCCCTGGTGCAACGAGAGCCACGAGCTACAAGGATGCAGGTTTGATTTTGGTGATGTCCTCATTGATGAGCTGCTGAGCAGGTAAAAGAGCTTCATCCGCCCTAGACCTCACGGTCCAATCCATCGGCGCTCTTTGTGATCTACCACACTCTCACCTTGCTCGTTAACCCATGGCTGGGGGTTTGGAGAGCACGACCTTCCCTCAGCGGACTGTCCATTAGAGCTGACGGGCCCGGCCAACCCAGAACTGACAGGGTCAGAGACGCCAACCTCACACCTCTGACACAATTCTAAACCGGGATTGGCACCTGAACTGGAGAGGCTACTTGAGATGCTGCCCATATGGGGCTTGTGGGTAAGGGGCATCTCACCTCTCTCTGCCATCTTGGACCTTACTGACCCGCTGAATTCTAGATGAGTCAGCCAAACCAAGAAAATCTCCCCGAGTATCCAGGGGAAGTTCAGTAGTTACATTATTAACAAGTTATGCATCAGACCTTGGTGCGTAACCACTTCCTTTCAGCCGAAAAGGGAAGTTAAATGGCCCTTGAAAGGCACAGTTGAATCCTGTGTCCGTTAGTGAAGTAGATGAGGGGAGACTTTGAAATGCTTAATCCTGGAGCAGAGTAATTTGGTGTCCATTCTGATTTCCTCACTTATTTTTAAAAAGACCTTCATTTGTAATAATATCTCCGTATTGTCTGCAATATTGCTTCAATGTTGTAAATAACTGGACTCCTCTTCTTCACCTCACACTCCCTCTCAAACCCCTGCAGTCAATTCCCAACCCCTCTCGTATTTTCCTATCCCATTTTTCTTCTCTCATTTCCTCCTATCCCCGTCCCTCCCTTCATCCCCACCATGATTTAGAATTCATCTTGTGCAGTTCCCTAAACTGCAACACCGCAGGCCACAGTATCCTTAACTTCTGTGAATCAGAGAGATGTACTGCCAAAATGGAGGCCATTCGGCCCTTGTGTCTTTCCCAACCGAGAATGACCCATTCAGCTTCATCCCACTGTCCAACTCTTGGTCTGTAACCTTATAGATTATGGCAATAAATTGATGAGATACGAGGAGAGTTTCTGCCTCAAACGTGTTTTCAGGTTGTTGAGTTCCAGGCCCCTCCCACCCTTTGGGTGAAAAAGGTTCTCCTCAACTGCTCTCTAATCTTTTCACCAATTACTGGTCCCGAGTTATTGATCTTCCTTCCTAAAGATCAGAAGAAATGGGAGCAGGGAAAGGCCATTCAGCCCATCAACACTGCCCCACCGTCCAATAAGAATATGGCTGATCTGATTGCAACCCGAGCAATTTCTCACCTGTCCCCCATAACCCTAGACTCTCTTGAAAAGTTTGTCTGACTCAACCTTGACTCCATTCAATGACCCTGCTTCCACTGTGCATGAGAATTTCAAAGACACAATGAGAGAAAGAAATTCTGCCTCATCTCTCTTTTAAATAAGGGACCACTTATCTTTACTTTTTATTTTTTTAAATAAATTTAGAATACCCAATTATTTTTTCCCCCAATTTTAGGGGCAATTTAGCGTGGCCAATCCACCTTCCCTGCACATCTTTGGGTTGTGGGGGTGAAACCCACGCAGGCACGGGGAGAATGTGCAAACTCCACACGGACAGTGACCCGGGGCCGGGATCGAACTCGGGTCCGCCGCAGGCAACAGTGCTAACCACTGCGCCGCCGTGCTGCCCAGGGACCACTTATCTTTACTCTGGGCCCCCAATTCAGCCATTATCAGGGCAGTCTACATTAGGCCATTTGGACATTCTGAATTCTCCCTCTGTGTAACCGAACAGGCGCCGGAATGTGGCGACTAAGGGCTTTTCACAGTAACTTCATTGCATTGGTTATTTTTTTTTAAATATTTTATTGAAAATTTTTGGCCAACCATCACAGTAAATTGTGTATCCTTTACACAGTAATATAACAATATAAATAACAATGGCCAGTTTTATAAACAAGAAATAAATAATATATAAACAAAAACAAAAACAAAACTAAATGGCAACTGCCTTGTCCCAGATAAATATTCTCCAAAAATATGTTTTAACAGTCCAATATACAATTATCTATAACAACAACCTATACATATTATACTTATATATTAACATCCCTGAGAATCCCTCTGGTTCCTCCCCCCCCTCCCCCTCCCGCCCCCCCCCGCCCCCCCACCCTGGGCTGCTGCTGCTGTCTTCTTCTTTTCCATTCCCTCTATCTTTCTGTGAGGTATTCGACGAACGGTTGCCACCGCCTGGTGAACCCTTGAGCCGATCCCCTTAGGACGAACTTAATCCGTTCCAGCTTTATAAACCCTGCCATGTCATTTATCCAGGTCTCCACACCCGGGGGTTTGGCTTCCTTCCACATCAACAGTATCCTGCGCCGGGCTACTAGGGACGCAAAGGCCAAAACATCAGCCTCTCTCGCCTCCTGCACTCCCGGCTCTTCTGCAACCCCAAATATAGCCAACCCCCAGTTTGGTTCGACGCGGACCCCCACTACCTTCGAAAGCACCTTTGTCACCCCCACCCAAAACCCCTTTAGTGCCGGACATGACCAGAACATGTGGGTGTGATTCGCTGGGCTTTTCGAGCATCTCGCACACCTATCCTCTACTCCAAAAAATTTGCTAAGCCGTGTTCCAGTCATATGCGCCCTGTGTAACACCTTAAATTGTATCAGGCTTAGCCTGGCACACGAGGACGATGAGTTTACCCTACTTAGGGCATCAGCCCACAGCCCCTCCTCAATCTCCTCCCCCAGCTCTTCTTCCCATTTCCCTTTCAGCTCGTCTACCATAATCTCCCCCTCGTCTCTCATCTCCCTATATATGTCTGACACCTTACCGTCCCCCACCCATGTCTTTGAGATCACTCTGTCCTGCACCTCCTGCGTCGGGAGCTGCGGGAATCCCCTCACCTGTTGCCTCGTAAAAGCCCTCAGTTGCATATACCGGAATGCATTCCCTTGGGGCAACCCATATTTTTCGATCAGCGCTCTCAGACTTGCAAACGTCCCATCTACAAACAGATCTCTCAATTGTGTTACTCCTGCTCTTTGCCATGTTCCAAATCCCCCATCCATTCTCCCCGGAGCAAACCTATGATTATTTCTTATCGGGGACCACACCGAGGCTCCCGTCTTTCCCCTATGCCGTCTCCACTGCCCCCAAATTTTCAGAGTAGCCACCACCACCGGGCTTGTGGTGTATTTCTTCGGTGAGAACGGCAACGGCGCCGTCACCATGGCTTGTAGGCAAGTCCCCCTACAGGACGCCTTCTCCAATCTCTTCCACGCCGCTCCCTCCTCTTCTCCCATCCACTTACATACCATTGAGATGTTGGCGGCCCAGTAGTACTCACTCAGGCTCGGTAGCGCCAGCCGCCCCCCCCCCCTATCCCTACTATGCTGCAAAAATCCCTTCCTCACTCTCGGGGTCTTCCCGGCCCACCCAAAACTCATGATACTCGTCTCAATCCTTTTGAAAAAAGCCTTCGTGATCACCACCGGGAGGCACTGAAACACAAAGAGGAATCTCGGGAGGACCACCATTTTAACCGCTTGTACCCTCCCTGCCAATGACAGGGATACCATGTCCCATCTCTTGAAGTCCTTCTCCATCTGTTCCACCAACCGCGTTAAGTTTAACCTATGCAGTGTACCCCAATTCTTGGCTATCTGGATCCCCAGGTAACGAAAGTCCCTTGTTACCTTCCTCAACGGTAAGTCCTCTATTTCTCTGCTCTGCTCCCCTGGATGCACCACAAACAGCTCACTTTTCCCCATGTTCAGCTTATATCCTGAAAATTCTCCAAACTCCCCAAGTATCCGCATTATCTCTGGCATCCCCTCCGCCGGGTCTGCCACATACACCAATAAATCGTCCGCGTAAAGAGATACCCGGTGTTCCTCTCCTCCCCTGAGTACTCCCCTCCACTTCCTGGAACCCCTCAATGCTATTGCCAGGGGCTCAATCGCCAGTGCAAACAATAATGGAGACAGAGGACATCCCTGCCTCGTCCCTCTATGGAGCCGAAAATACGCAGACCCCCGTCCATTCGTGACCACGCTCGCCATCGGGCCCTATACAGCAGCTGTACCCATCTAATATACTCATCTCCAAAGCCAAATCTCCTCAACACCTCCCACAAATAATCCCACTCCACTCTATCAAATGCTTTCTCGGCATCCATCGCCACCACTATCTCCGCTTCCCCCTCTGGTGGGGGCATCATCATTACCCCGAGCAGCCTCCGTATATTCGTATTCAGCTGTCTCCCCTTCACAAACCCAGTTTGGTCCTCATGGACTACCCCCGGGACACAATCCCCTATCCTCATTGCCATTACCTTGGCCAGAATCTTAGCGTCTACATTTAGGAGGGAAATAGGTCTATAGGACCCGCATTGCAGCGGGTCTTTTTCCTTCTTTAGGAGAAGCGATAGCGTTGCCTCCGACATAGTCGGGGGCAGCTGTCCCCTTTCCTTCGCCTCATTAAAGGTTCTCATCTGTATCGGGGCAAGCAAGTCCACATATTTCCTATAAAATTTGACTGGAAATCCATCCGGTCCCGGAGCCTTCCCCGCCTGCATACTCCTAATTCCTTTCACTACTTCCTCTATCTCGATCTGTGCTCCCAGTCCCACCCTCTCCTGCTCCTCCACCTTAGGAAATTCCAGCCGGTCCAGGAAGCACATCATTCTCTCCTTCCCATCCAGGGGCCGAGCTTCATATAATCTTTTATAGAATGCCTTGAACACTCCATTCACTCTCTCCGCTCCCCGCTCTATCTCTCCTTCCTCATCCCTCACTCCCCCTATTTCCCTCGCTGCTCCCCTTTTCCTCAATTGATGGGCCAGCAACCTGCTCGCCTTCTCCCCATACTCATACTGTACACCCTGTGCCTTCCTCCACTGTGCTTCTGCAGTACCCGTTGTCAGCAAGTCAAATTCTACGTGTAACCTTTGCCTTTCCCTGTACAGTCCCTCCTCCGGTGCCTCCGCATATTGCCTGTCCACCCTCAGAAGTTCTTGCAGCAACCGCTCCCGTTCCCTACTCTCCTGCTTTCCTTTATGTGCCCTTATTCGTATCAGCTCCCCTCTAACCACTGCCTTCAGCGCCTCCCAGACCACTCCCACCTGGACCTCCCCGTTATCATTGAGTTCCAAGTATTTTTCAATGCACCCCCTCACCCTTCGACACACCCCTTCATCTGCCATTAGTCCCATGTCCATTCTCCAGGGTGGAGGCCCTTCTGTTTCCTCCCCTATCTCCAAGTCTACCCAATGTGGAGCGTGATCCGAAATGGCTATAGACGTATACTCCGTCCCCCTCACCTTCGGGATCAACACCCTTCCCAAAACAAAAAAGTCTATTCGCGAATAAACTTTGTGGACATAGGAGAAAAACGAAAACTCCTTACTCCTAGGTCTGCTAAATCTCCACGGGTCTACTCCTCCCATCTGCTCCATAAAATCTTTAAGCACCTTGGCTGCAGCCGGCCTCCTTCCAGTCCTGGATCTCGACCTGTCCAGCCCTGGCTCCAGCACCGTATTAAAATCTCCCCCCATTACCAACTTTCCCACCTCTAGGTCCGGGATGCGTCCTAGCATGCGCCTCGTAAAATTGGCATCATCCCAGTTCGGGGCATATACGTTTACCAAGACCACCGCCTCCCCCTGTAATTTGCCACTCACCATCACGTATCTGCCCCCGCTATCCGCCACTATGGTCTTTGCCTCAAACATAACCCGCTTCCCCACTAGTATAGCCACCCCCCTGTTTTTCGCATCTAGCCCCGAATGAAACACCTGCCCCACCCATCCTTTGCGTAGTCTAACCTGGTCTATAAGTTTCAAGTGCATCTCTTGTAACATAACCACGTCTGCCTTAAGTTTCTTAAGGTGTGCGAGTACTCGTGCCCTCTTTATCGGCCCGTTCAGCCCTCTCATATTCCACGTGATCAACCGGGTTGGGGGGCTTTTTACCCCCCCCCCCCCTTGTCGATTAGCCATCCCCTTTTTCCAGCTCCTCACCCGGTTCCCACGCAGCTGTGTCCCCCCCAGGCGGTGCCCCCCCCACCCACCCCACCCCATTCCGGCTCCCCCCTCGCCCCAGCAGCAGCAACCCAGTAGCTCCCCCCTCCCACCCCCCCCCCGCTAGACCCCCCACTAGCGTAGTTACACCCCCCATGTTGCTCCCAGAAGTCAGCAAACTCTGGCCGACCTCGGCTTCCCCCCGTGACCTCGGCTCGCACCGTGCGACGCCCCCTCCTTCCTGCTTCCCTATTCCCGCCATGATTATCATAGCGCGGGAACAAAGCCCGCGCTTCCCTTTTGGCCCCGCCCCCCATGGCCAACGCCCCATCTCCTCCTCCTCCCTTCCTCCCTCCACCACCACCTGTGGAAGGGAGAAAAGCTACCGCATTGCAGGATTAATAACATAAAACTCATCTTTCCCCCCCTTTTCCCCCCCCTCTTCGCCCCCCCATACTCGCCCCACCACTTTGTTTCAAACGTTCTTTTTTAATAACCCGTTTATTCCAGTTTTTCTTCCACAATAAAGTCCACGCCTCATCCGCCGTCTCAAAGTAGTGGTGCCTCCCTCGATATGTGACCCACAGTCTTGCCGGTTGCAGCATTCCAAATTTTATCTTCTTTTTGTGAAGCACCGCCTTGGCCCGATTAAAGCTCGCCCTCCTTCTCGCCACCTCCGCACTCCAGTCTTGATATACGCGGATCACCGCGTTCTCCCACCTACTGCTCCGAGTTTTCTTTGCCCATCTAAGGACCATCTCTTTGTCCTTAAAACGGAGGAATCTCACCACAATGGCTCTAGGAATTTCTCCTGCTCTCGGTCCTCGCACCATCACTCGGTATGCTCCCTCCACCTCCAGCGGACCCGCCGGGGCCTCCGCTCCCATTAACGAGTGCAGCATCGTGCTCACATATACCCCGACGTCTGCTCCTTCTGCACCTTCAGGAAGGCCAAGAATCCTTAAATTATTCCTCCTCGCGTTATTCTCCAGCACCTCCAACCTTTCCACACACCTTTTGTGTTGTGCCTCGTGCATCTCCGTCTTCACCACCAGGTCCTGTATATCGTCCTCGTTCTCGGCAGCCTTTGCCTTCATGACCCGAAGCTCCCGCTCCTGGGTCTTTTGCTCATCCTTTAGCCCTTCGATCGCCTGTAATATCGGGGCCAACAGCTCCTTCTTCATTTCCTTTTTAAGTTCTTCCACGCAACATTTCAAAAACTCTTGTTGTTCAGGGCCCCATATTAAACTGCCACCTTCCGTCGCCATCTTGGTTTTTGCTTGCCTTCCTTGCCGCTGCTCCAAAGGATCCACTGCAATCTGGCCACTTCCCTCTCCTTTTTCCATCCGTATCCAGGGGGGATTCCCTTCTGGTTTACCGCACAGTGCTTCTAGCCGTTAAAATTGCCGTTGGGGCTCCTATCAAGAGCCCAAAAGTCCGTTCCACCGGGAGCTGCCGAAACGTGCGACTTAGCTGGTCATCGCCGCACCCGGAAGTCCTTCATTGCATTGTTAATGTAAACCTATTCGTGACAAAGATTAGTATTATTATTGATGTCATGGGCTCTCATCGGTTGTGGCAAGACTTAAACAACAGAACGAGCTACAAAGCAAAGCCGAGTAGTATCTCCGGCGGCAGCGCACCCTTCCCCGATCAACTCAATGCATTCGATGCTCGGTTCGAGCAGGAAACCATCAAACCATTCATAGTTTCATAGAATTTACAGTGCAGAAGGAGACCATTCGGCCCATCGAGTCTGCACCGGCTCTTGGAAAGAGCACCCTACCCAAGGTCAACATCTCCACCCTATCCCCATAACCCAGCAACCCCACCCAACACTAAGGGCAGTTTTGGACACTAAGGGCAATTTAGCATGGCCAATCCACCTAACCTGCACATCTTTGGACTGTGGGAGGAAACCGGAGCACCCGGAGGAATCCCACGCACACACGGGGAGGATGTGCAGACTCCGCACAGACAGTGACCCAAGCCAGAATCGAACCTGGGACCCTGGAGCTGTGAAGCAATTGTGCTATCCACAATGCTACCGTGCTGCCCACATTGTCAATGCCCCAGCAGCCTTGGACACACCCATACGAACTGACACAGCTTCCAAAGTCAGATTGGCCTTCTTGAAAGTGAACCCTCGGAAGGCGACACTGTATTCCTGGTCGTGCACTCTGAGCCTGCGCGGACCAGCAGCCAGATGTGTTCGTGGACATCTTTAACCCCTCCCTACTCCGTTACGAGTTTAACACCTGCTTCAAGAAGACAACCATCATACCGGTGCCAAAGAAGAACTAGGCAACGTGCCTCAATGACATCGATCGTAATGAAGTGCTTTGAGAGGTTAGTCATGAAGTGTATCAACTCCATACTCCCAGAACCCCGAAATCCACTGCAATTCGCATACCGCCACAACTGGTCCACAGCAGACACCATCTCCCTGGCCCTACACTCATCCCTGGAGCATCTCGACAACAAGGACTCCTACATCAGACTCCTCATTATTGTCTACAGCTCCACCTTCAACACCATAATCCCAAGCAAGCTCATATCAATGCTCCAAACCCTAGGACTTGGCTCCTCCCTCTGCAACTGGATCCTCCACTTTCTGACCCATAGACCACAATTAGAAAGAATAAACAACTACACCTCCTCCACGATAGTCCTCAATACCGGGGCCACGCAAGACTGCGTACTTATCCCCCTACTATACTCCCTGTACACACACGACTGTGTGGACAAATTTGGCTCCAACTCCATCTACAAGCTTGCTGATGACATGACCGCAGTGGGCCGGACCTCGGATAACGAGTCAGAGTACAAGAGGGAGATAGAGAACCTATTGGAGTGGTGTAACACCAATCTCTCCCTCAATATCAGCAAAACTAAAGGGCTGTGTTGCTAACTTTTGGTTGGTTCAATTGGCTCTGTTTTATAACCTTTGTTCTCGAGTCGCCAGGTATCTTTATGATACCGCCACGAGGTTCAAGTTCAAGTAACAATCAATAACTCAATACACCGATTAGAACATAGAACATTACAGCGCAGTACACGTCCTTCGGCCCTCGATGTTGCGCCGACCTGTGAAACCACTCTAAAGCCCATCTACACTATTCTCTTATCATCCATATGTCTATCCAATGACCATTTGAATGCCCTTAGTGTTGGCGAGTCCACTACTGTTGCAGGCAGGGCATTACACGCCGTTACTACTCTCTGAGTAAAGAACCTACCTCTGACATCTGTCTTATATCTATCTCCCCTCGTGCTAGACATCACCATCCGAGGAAAAGGGCTCTCACTGTCCACCCTATCCAATCCTCTGATCATCTTGTATGCCTCAATTAGTAAGATTCAAATCAAAGCACATTTATTATACACAGTAAATCGCTACTCATGCATAAATTCTACTTCTACAACTAACAGGCCTATACTTAGCTATACAAAAATCTATCAGTATTACCTTATCGCCCTGTTAGTCACGCATGCATACACACACTTCCGAATTATGAGGATTGATCACAACTGCTTGAACACTTGTGGTTTTTCTGTTCCCAATTGGATCTCTAATCCAAATTTTTGGGTTCTCCTGGAGTGGTTAAGCCACTTCTAGATCGGGTCCCGTCAGGATGTTGCCAGTAATATGTTGCTAACTTTTGGTTGGTTCAAGTGGCTCTGTTTTATAACCTTTGCTCTCGAGTCGCCAGGTATCTTTATGATACCGCCATGAGGTTCAAGTTCAAGTAATGATCAATAACTCAATACACCGATTAGTAAGATTCAAATCAAAGCACATTTATTATACACAGTAAATCGCTACTCATGCATAAATTCTACTTCTAAGCTACTTCTGCAACTAACAGGCCTATACTTAGCTTCGGACTGGCCCACCAGGTCAGGGGAACAAATGGCCTTTCGTTCGGGTTCTGAGTCTGCGGGATTCGAAGTTGGTACGGACTGGTAGCTAGGAGCGCCTATCTCGTAGCGAGCGTTGACTTAAGACTTACTGGATCTCGGCGGCAATTGAAGCGGTCACTGTCAAGGGTTGGTTCACGTTGCTGAGTGACCCGGTCAAGAAGAACGATTTGAACTTGGGGGCTTAACTTTATAGTCCCCAGGGGCTTCCCGCCTTTCGGGGCGGACCCTGTACCTGGTTCGAGGTGATTGGACTTTGTTCCAATCGCTTGCTTCGAGTTCTCCAATACTGGAGCGGTTCTCTGATCGATGGGCGGTCTTGAGGTGTCCGTTAACCTCTTTTGTGTTGTCTCCTGCTGGCGCCGAGGAGTCTGGCTTGGCTTTGTTTATCCCAAATGTTTCGATTGTACCTGGGGATCGCTCATTAGTATGTAGATGGCTGTTACATTATTATGCAGATGGCTGCTGGTATCGATGCTGTCTGGGTTTTTGCAGAGTTAAATACACAGTAACTTGCACCTGCCAGTTTCTGCCTGTGTTGGCTGAATTTCCCTTAAGCCTTTGCTGTTCTCCATTTTAAATCGGGACTTGGCCAACTCAGCTGGCTGCAGCTGGTCATTGATTTCAGGAAACAAAGTATTGTACACACCCCTGTCAGCATCAATGGTGCCGAGGTGGAGATGGTTGACAGCTTCAAATTTCGAGGTGGGCACATCACCAACAATCAGTCCTGGTCCACCCACATCGACACTACGACCAAGAAAGCTCAACAACACCTATACTCCCTCAGGAAACTAAGAAAATTCGGCATGTTCACTTTGACTCTTACCAACCTTTACTGGTGCACCATAGAAAGCATCCTATCTGGTTGCATCACAGCCTGGTATGGCAACTGCTCAGCCCAGGACCGTAAGAAACTTCAGAGAGTCGTGAACGCCGTCCAGTCCATCGCACAAACCTGCCTCCCATCCATTGACTCTGTCTACACCTCCGCTGCCTTGGGAAAGCGGGCGGCATAATCAAAGACCCCCCTCCCACCCGGGTGTGGTAGTCGGTATTAGGGGTATTACGGTACCCAGGTTGATGCTGTAAAACCATTGGTGTGGGAGGTATCTGAGACAGCAATATCATTGGTGAAGCCTGCCTGCTGGTTCCGCCCAGTAAGACGGAGTATAAGAGCCTGTGTCTCCCTAGCAGCTGCATTCTGTATCTGTGCTGCTGGGGGAAACATCTAGTCCAATAAAGCTTTCAATTGTCATCCAATCTCGCTTCTGGAGCCATTGATCGAGCATCAATTTATTGGACTAGATTTTAAAGAATGGAGCTCCGAATCAAGACGGACTGTCTGCAACTCAGCCCCAACGCGACAAACTCAGCGGCAACCTTCAAGCACTGGCTCTCGTGCTTCAACGGGTACCTCAGGATGGCCACAGCTACACCTACGGAGGACCAGAAGATGCAAGTTCTTCACTCGACGGTGAGCCCAGAGATCTATACCCTCATCGAGGATGCGGACGATTTCGAGGCCGCAATGACCCTGCTGAAATGACACTATATTCGCCCAGTAAATCAGGTCTACGCCCGACATCTGCTAGCGACGAGGCGACAAATCCCCGGGGAATCGCTGGAGGAGTTCTACCGTGCGCTCCTGGTGTGCGGTCGGAACTGTGACTGCCCGCAAATTTCAGCCAGCGACCACACACAACGTTTGATCCGGGTCGCATTCGTTGCAGGTATGCTGTCCTCCCAAATCCGCCAGCAGTTGCTGGAGAAAGAGACACTAGGCCTCAAGGAGGCACGGGCCCTTGCTAGCTCCCTGGATGTGGCCTCCCGAAACGCCCGGGCTTACGTCCCCGACCGCGCGGCAGTCCCTTCGGCAGCGTGGAACCCCCCCACGGCCGACTCCGTGCACCCCCATCCCCCCACAAGCTTGTGCTGCGCAACTGCCAGGCAACCTCGGGGGGCGCCGCGCTGCTGTTTTTGCGGGCAACCCAAGCACCCCTGGCAGCGCTACCGGCCCTCTCATCCATCTGCAAAGGGTGCGGCAAAAAAGGCCATTTCCTGGCAGTATGCCAGGCCCGGGCGATCGCTGCGGTCTCCGGGGGCGAACCGGGACCGCCACCCCAACTCTCTCCACGAGCCACGTGCGGCCAGCGGGCGCCGCCATCTTCCTTCTCCAGAGCCACGTGCGGGCTCCGGGCGCCGCCATCTTGTTCCCCAGGGACCACGTGCGACGGATGGGGGCCGCCATCCTGTACACCCCCAACCGTGTGCGACCAGTGGGCGCCGCCATCTTGGCTGGAGTCTCAGGACCCCGATTCGGATGACCACACACCGCCCGAGGAAAATCACCAACTTTTGTCATGACTCGCCTCGGTGACCCTGGACCAGTCTCAGCTGCAAACCCTCTCGACCGCGACGACGACCGTGCTCATCAACGGGCATAAAACACCCTGCCTGATCAACTCTGGGAGCACAGAGAGCTTCATACACCCCAACACGGTAAGGCGCTGTTCTCTTCCCATCCACTCAGTTAACCAGAAAATCTCCCTGGCCTCCGGGTCCCACTCAGTAGAGATCAAAGGGTTCTGCACAGCGAACCTCACGGTCCAGGGAAGGGAGTTAAAAAAATTCCGGCTCTACGTCCTCCCTCACCTCTGCGCTGCCACGCTCCTAGGGTTAGATTTCCAATGTAACCTCCAGAGTTTAACTTTTAAATTCGGCGGCCCTATACCCCCCTCACTGTCTGCCGCCTCGCGACCCTCAAGGTCAATCCGCCTTCCCTGTTTGCGAACCTCACCCCAGATTGCAAACCCGTCGCCACCAGGAGCAGACGGTACAGTGCCCAGGACAGGACCTTTATTAGGTCGGAAGTCCAGCGATTACTGAGATAATAGTGGCCAGATTGCGGAGGATCCTCTGGAGCAACGGCAAAGAAGGGAAGTGAGAAGCAAGATGTCGGTGGAGGGAGGCCAGTTGGTATGGGGCCTGGAACAGCAGGAGTTCCTCCGGCGATGTGTGGAGGAGCTCAAGAAGGAGGTGCTGGCGTCGATGCTGCAGGCGTTTGAGGGGTTAAAGGAGGCGCAGAAGACCCAAGAGATGGAGCTCCGTGGAGTGAAGGCAAAAGCTGCCGAGAATGAGGACGAGATACAAGGCTTGGTGGTGAAGACGGAGACGCACGAGGCACTACATAAGAGGTGTATGGAGAGACTGGAAGCCCTGGAAAATAGCTCGAGGAGGAAGAACTTAAGAATCTTGGGTCTTCCCGAAGGGGCAGAGGGAGCCGACGTTGGGGAGTATGTGAGCACGATGCTCCATACCTTAATGGGAGCTGAGGCGTATCGAGTCCTCGTGAGAAGACCAAAGGCAGGAGAAATACCTTGAGCAATAGTGGTGAGGTTCCACCGCTACAAGGACAGGGAGATGGTCCTGAGGTGGGCGAAGAAGACACGGAGCAGCAGGTGGGAGAACGCGGTGATCCGCGTGTATCAGGATTGGAGTGCGGAGGTGGCGAGAAGGAGGGCGAGTTTCAATCGGGCCAAGGCGGTGCTCCACAAGACGAAAGTGAAGTTTGGAATGTTGCAGCCGGCAAGACTGTGAGTTACATACCAGGGTAAACACCACTACTTCGAGACGGCAGAAGAGGCGTGGACATTTATTGAAGAGGAGAAGTTGGACTAGATTGGAGAAAGAGTGTTTGAAATGAAATAGTGAGGTGGTGGTAAGGGACTGTGAATCAGAGGGGGGAAAATTTTCTTTCCCCTCAAAAGGGGGGGACACGAAGAAATGTGGGTGCCGGTGGGGAAGGGGAGGGGGAAGGAGAGAGGGAGCTGCGCCATCAGGGGCGGGGCCGAGAGGGAAGCGCGAGCTTTGTTCCCGCGCTATGGAAATTGTGGCGGGAAAAGGGGGCGCAGGAAGGAGGGGGCCTCACATAATGGGAGGCTAAGGATAAATGGGGGGGCCGAGGTCAGCCAGAGTTTGCTGACTTCCGGAAGCAATATAGAACATAGAACATAGAACGATACAGCGCAGTACAGGCCCTTCGGCCCACGATGTTGCACCGAAACAAAAGCCATCTAACCTACACTATGTCATTATCATCCATATGTTTATCCAATAAACTTTTAAATGCCCTCAACGTTGGTGAGTTCACTACTGTAGCAGGTAGGGCATTCCACGGCCTCACTACTCTTTGCGTAAAGAACCTACCTCTGACCTCTGTCCTATATCAATTACCCCTCAGTTTAAAGCTATGTTCCCTCGTGCCAGCCATATCCATCCGCGGGAGAAGGCTCTCACTGTCCACCCTATCTAACCCCCTGATCATTTTGTATGCCTCTATTAAGTCTCCTCTTAACCTTCTTCTCTCTAACGAAAACAACCTCAAGTCCATCAGCCTTTCCTCATAAGATTTTCCCTCCATACCCGGCAACATCCTGGTAAATCTCCTCTGCACCCGCTCCAAAGCCTCCACGTCCTTCCTATAATGCGGTGACCAGAACTGTACGCAATATTCCAAATGCGGCCGTACCAGAGTTTTGTACAGCTGCAACATGACCTCCTGACTCCGGAACTCAATCCCTCTACCAATAAAGGCCAACACTCCATAGGCCTTCTTCACAACCCTATCAACCTGGGTGGCAACTTTCAGGGATCTATGTACATGGACACCTAGATCCCTCTGCTCATCCACACTTCCAAGAACTTTACCATTAGCCAAATATTCCGCATTCCTGTTATTCCGTCCAAAGTGAATCACCTCACACTTCTCTACATTAAACTCCATTTGCCACCTCTCAGCCCAGCTCTGCAGCTTATCTATATCCCTCTGTAACCTGCTACATCCTTCCACACTGTCGACAACACCACCGACTTTAGTATCGTCTGCAAATTTACTCACCCACCCTTCTGCGCCTTCCTCTAGGTCATTGATAAAAATGACAAACAGCAACGGCCCCAGAACAGATCCTTGTGGTACTCCACTTGTGACAGAACTCCATTCTGAACATTTCCCATCAACCACCACCCTCTGTCTTCTTTCAGCTAGCCAATTTCTGATCCACATCACTAAATCACCCTCAATCCCCAGCCTCCGTATTTTCTGCAATAGCCTACTGTGGGGAACCTTATCAAACGCTTTACTGAAATCCATATACACCACATCAACTGCTCTACCCTCGTCTACCTGTTCAGTCACCTTCTCAAAGAACTCGATAAGGTTTGTGAGGCATGACCTACCCTTCACAAAGCCATGCTGACTATCCCTGATCATATTATTCCTATCTAGATGATTATAAATCTTGTCTCTTATAATCCCCTCCATGACTTTACCCACTACAGACGTGAGGCTCACTGGTCTATAGTTGCCGGGGTTGTCTCTGCTCCCCTTTTTGAACAAAGGGACCACATTTGCTATCCTCCAGTCCTCTGGCACTATTCCTGTAGCCAATGATGACATAAAAATCAAAGCCAAAGGTCCAGCAATCTCTTCCCTGGCCTCCCAGAAAATCCTAGGATAAATCCCATCAGGCCCCGGGGACTTATCTATTTTCAGCCTGTCCAGAATTGCCAACACCTCTTCCCTACGTACCTCAATGCCATCTATTCTAATAGCCTGGGTCTCAGCATTCTCCTCCACAACATTATCTTTTTCCTGAGTGAATACTGACGAAAAATATTCATTTAGTATCTCACCTATCTCTTCAGACTCCACACACAACTTCCCATCCCTGTCCTTGACTTGTCCTACTCTTACCCTAGTCATTCGCTTATTCCTGACATACCTATAGAAAGCTTTTGGGTTTTCCTTGATCCTACCTGCCAAATACTTCTCATGTCCCCTCCTTGCTCGTCTTAGCTCTCTCTTTAGATCCTTCCTCGCTACCTTGTAACTATCCATCGCCCCAACTGAAACTTCACACCTCATCTTCACATAGGCCTCCTTCTTCCTCTTAACAAGAGATTCCACTTCTTTGGTAAACCACGGTTCCCTCGCTCTACGCCTTCCTCCCTGCCTGACCGGTACATACTTATCAAGAACACGCAGTAGCTGATCCTTGAACAAGCTCCACTTATCCAGTGTGCCCAACACTTGCAGCCTACTTCTCCACCTTATCCCCCCCAAGTCACGTCTAATGGCATCATAATTGCCCTTCCCCCAGCTATAACTCTTGCCCTGCGGTGTATACTTATCCCTTTCCATCATTAACGTAAACGTCACCGAATTGTGGTCACTGTCCCCAAAGTGCTCTCCTACCTCCAAATCCAACACCTGGCCTGGTTCATTACCCTAAACCAAATCCAACGCCTCTTGTTGGCCTGTCAACATATTGTGTCAGGAAACCCTCCTGCACACACTGTACAAAGAACGACCCATCTAATGTACTCGAACTATATCTTTTCCAGTCAATATTTGGAAAGTTAAAGTCTCCCATAATAACTACCCTGTTACTTTCGCTCTTATCCAGGATCATCCTCGCCATCCTTTCCTCTACATCCCTAGAACTATTTGGAGGCCTATAGAAAACTCCCAACAGGGTGACCTCTCCTTTCCTGTTTCTAACCTCAGCCCATACTACCTCGGAAGATGAGTCCCCATCTAGCATCCTCTCCGCCACCGTAATACTGCTCTTGACTAGCAGCGCCACACCTCCCCCACTTTTGCCTCCTTCTCTGAGCTTACTAAAACACCTAAACCCCGGAACCTGCAACATCCATTCCTGTCCCTGCTCTATCCATGTCTCCGAAATGGCCACAACATCGAAGTCCCAGGTACCAACCCATGCTGCCAGTTCCCCTACCTTATTTCGTATACTCCTGGCATTGAAGTAGACACACTTCAAACCACCTACCTGAACACTGGCCCCCTCCTGCGACGTCAAATCTGTGCTCCTGACCTCTATACTCTCATTTTCCCTTACCCTAAAACTACAATCCAGGTTCCCATGCCCCTGCTGCATTAGTTTAAACCCCCCCAAAGAGCACTAACAAATCTCCCCCCAGGATATTTGTGCCCCTCAGGTTCAGATGTAGACCATCCTGTCTGTAGAGGTCCCACCTTCCCCAGAAAGAGCCCCAGTTATCCAGAAATCTGAATCCCTCCCGCCTGCACCATCCCTGTAGCCACGTGTTTAATTGCTCTCTCTCCCTATTCCTCATCTCACTATCACGTGGCACGGGCAACAACCCAGCGATAACAACTCTGTTTGTTCTAGTTCTGAGCTTCCATCCTAGCTCCCTGAAAGCCTGCCTGACATCCTTGTCCCCTTTCCTACCTATGGCATTAGGGGGGATATGGGGGGAGCAACTAAGCTAGAGAGGGATCTAGCGGGGGGGTGGGGGTTAACTGGGTTGCTGCTGCTAAGGGGAAGGGGGAGCTGTTACGGGATGGGATGGTTGGGACGGGAGGGCGCCGTCGGGGGGATAAGCGGGTGCGTGGGAACCGGGTGAGGAGCTGGTCTAAAAAAGGGGATGGCTAGTCGACGAGGGGGGGGGGGGTGGGGGGGGTAAAGAGCCCCTCAACCCGGTTGATCACGTGGAACGTGAGAGGGCTGAATGGGCCGATTAAGAGGGCAAGGGTATTTGCGCACCTAAAGAAGCTAAAGGCAGACGTGGTCATGCTTCAGGAGACGCACCTGAAACTGGCGGATCAGGTCAGATTAAGGAAAGGATGGGTGGGACAGGTATTCCACTCGGGCTTGGATGTGAAAAATAGAGGGGTGGCAATACTGGTGGGGAAACGGGTATTGTTTGAGGCGAAGACCATAGTGGCGGATAGTGGGGGTAGATACGTGGTGGTGAGTGGCAGATTGCAAGGTGAGGCGGTGGTGCTGGTGAATGTATATGCCCCGAACTGGGATGACGTGAACTTTATGAAGCGTATGTTGGGGCGCATCCCGGACCTGGAGATGGGAAAGTTGGTAATGGGGGGGGGGGACTTCAACACGGTGCTGGACCCAGGGCTGGACCGGTCCAGATCTAGGACCGGGAGGAGGCCGGCAGCGGCCACGGTGCTTAAGGGCTTTATGGAGCAGATGAGAGGAGTGGATCCCTGGAGATTTACTAGGCCAAGGAGTAAAGAGTTTTCCTTCTTCTCCCATGTCCACAAAGTGTACTCCCGGATAGACTTCTTTGTCCTGGGAAGGGCGCTGATCCCGAAGGTGGCAGGAACGGAGTATTCGGCTATAGCCATTTCAGATCATGCCCCACATTGGGTAGATCTGGAAGTAGGAGAGGAAAAGGAACAGCGCCCACTCTGGAGATTAGATATGGGACTGTTGGCGGACGAGGGGGTATGTGTAAGGGTGAGGGGATGTATTGAAAGGTACCTAGAGATTAATGATGACGGAGAGGTCCAGGTGGGAGTGGTCTGGGAGGTGCTGAAGGCGGTGGTTAGAGTGGAGCTGATCTCCATAAGGGCCCATTGTAGCGCACAAAGACTCCGAGAGACGAATAGAGTGAAGTCGATGAGGCTTTATTAAGCGTGACTGTTTCCCCCGCAGTTCAGTAGTAGACTACCTGCGGGGGAGGGCTCCAGGTACTTATACTCCGCCTTCAGGGCGTAGCTAGAGGTCAACGTCCAACCAGGACCCGGGATCTGTCAGCCAATGACATCATGGCTTCACAGTCCCACATGACCCCTAATGCATACTACCACATTCACCCCTTGTTAAAAATGAACCCGGCGGGGTGATGCTTCGCATGGTGGTAAGGGTTTACAAGGCTGGTCCTGGGAGGAAAACTTTCACATGTTATAACAGTATGTACAAGGTTTTTTTTTTGTTTCAAACTATTTACAGTAATCGTCAGGAAAAGACAAAATGTTCTCGTTAAAAGTCCACATTGTACTGTTAGATCGACGCCACGAGTCGGTCGGGCGGTCTGGTCGTCCGTGTCGATCGCCTCGGCCCCGGTGGTGGTGGTGCTTGTTCCGCTGTTGTCTTCTCCGGGAGCCTTACGGTTTCAGCTTGGGCTTTATTCCTGGTCGGGCCTGGGAGGAGGACTGATCCTCCTGGGAAGGGGGCGGTCGCGGGGTGCGGCGGTGGCAGGAAGGGGGGGGGTTGGGTGATTGGTGTCGGGGTGGTGTGTGTGTTGCCGGCGGGCGCCAGATCTCGCAGAGAGACCGTGTCCTGTCGGCCGTCGGGGTACTCCACGTAGGCGTACTGCGGGTTCGCGTGAAGGAGGTGAACACTTTCGACCAACGGGTCCGACTTGTGCGCCCGCACGTGCTTTCGGAGCAAGATGGGTCCTGGGGCCGCCAGCCAGGTCGGCAGCGACGTTCCAGAGGAGGACTTCCTGGGGAAGACAAGGAGGCGCTCATGAGGCGTTTGATTAGTGCTAGTACACAGTAGTGACCGGATGGAGTGGAGGGCATCCGGAAGGACCTCCTGCCACCGGGAAACTGGGAGGTCCCTGGACCGTAGGGCCAGTAGGACGGTCTTCCAGACCGTGCCGTTCTCCCTCTCTACTTGCCCGTTCCCCCGGGGGTTGTAGCTGGTCGTCCTGCTCGAGGCTATCCCGTTGCTGAGCAGGAACTGGCGCAGCTCGTCACTCATGAAAGAGGACCCCCTGTCGCTGTGGACGTATGCGGGGCAACCGAACAGTGTGAATATGGTGTTCAGGGCTTTAATGACTGTGGCCGCGGTCATGTCAGAACAGGGGATGGCGAATGGGAAGCGGGAGTACTCGTCCACCACATTAAGGAAGTATATGTTGCGGTCGGTGGAGGGGAGGGGTCCTTTGAAATCCAGACTAAGGCGTTCAAAGGGGCGGGAAGCCTTAATGAGGTGCACACCATCCGGCCTGAAAAAATGCGGTTTGCACTCTGCGCAGATGTGGCAGTTCCTTGTGACTGTACGGACCTCCTCTAAGGAGTATGGGAGGTTGCGGGACTTGTTAAAGTGGAAAAACCGAGTGACCCCCGGGTGGCAGAGGTCCTCGTGGAGGGTTTGGAGGCGGTTAATTTGTGCGTTGGCACATGTGCCGCGGGATAGGGCATCGGACGGCTCGTTCAGCTTTCCGGGACGATACAAGATCTCGTAGCTGAAGGTGGAGAGCTCGATCCTCCACCTTAAGATCTTGTCGTTTTTGATTTTGCCCCGCTGTGCATTATCGAACATGAAGGCTACCGACCGTTGGTCCGTGAGGAGAGTGAATCTCCTGCCGGCCAGATAATGCCTCCAATGTCGCACCGCTTCCACTATGGCTTGGGCTTCCTTTTCCACTGAGGAGTGGCGGATTTCTGAAGCGTGGAGGGTTCGGGAGAAAAAGGCCACTGGTCTGCCCGCTTGGTTAAGGGTGGCCGCTAGAGCTACGTCGGAGGCGTCGCTCTCGACCTGGAAGGGGAGGGACTCGTCGATGGCGCGCATCGTGGCCTTTGCGATATCCGCTTTGATGCGGCTGAAGGCCTGGCAAGCCTCTGTCGACAGCGGGAAGGTCGTGGTCTGTATTAGGGGGCGGGCCTTGTCTGCGTACTGGGGGACCCACTGGGCGTAGTATGAAAAAAAACCCAGGCAGCGTTTCAGTGCTTTTGAGCAGTGCGGGAGGGGAAATTCCATGAGGGCGCGCATACGTTCGGGGTCGGGGCCTATTATCCCATTGCGCACTACGTAGCCCAGGATGGCTAGCCGATTGGTGCTAAAAACGCACTTGTCCTCGTTGTACGTGAGGTTCAAGGCTTTAGCGGTCTGGAGGAAATTTTGGAGGTTGGCGTCGTGGTCCTGCTGATCGTGGCCGCAGATGGTTACATTGTCGAGATACGGGAACGTGGCCCGCAACCCGTGTTGATCAACCATTCGGTCCATCTCTCGTTGGAAGACCGAGACCCCGTTTGTGACGCCAAATGGGACCCTTAGGAAATGGTATAATCGCCCGTCTGCCTCGAAGGCTGTGTACTTGCGGTCACTTGGGCGGATGGGGAGCTGATGGTAGGCGGACTTGAGGTCCACGGTGGAGAAGACTTTATATTGGGCAATCCGATTGACCATGTCGGATATGCGGGGGAGAGGGTACGCGTCTAGTTGTGTGTACCTGTTGATGGTCTGGCTATAGTCTATGACCATCCTTTGCTTCTCCCCTGTCTTTACTACTACCACCTGTGCTCTCCAGGGACTATTGCTGGCCTGGATTATGCCTTCCTTTAGTAGCCGCTGGACTTCGGACCGAATGAAGGTCCGGTCCTGGGCGCTGTACCGTCTGCTCCTAGTGGCGACGGGTTTGCAATCCGGGGTGAGGTTTGCAAACAAGGACGGGGGTTGCACCTTGAGGGTTGCGAGGCCGCAGATAGTGAGTGGGGGTATTGGGCCGCCGAATTTGAAGGTAAGGCTCTGTAGATTGCACTGGAAGTCTAATCCCAGTAATGTGGGGGCGCAGAGTTGGGGAAGGACGTAGAGCTTGTAGTTTTTGAACTCCCTCCCCTGCACCGTTAGGGTAACTATGCAGAAGCCTTTGATCTGTACGGAGTGGGATCCTGCAGCTAGGGAAATCTTTTGTGCGCTGGGACGGATGGTCAAAGAACAGCGTCTTACCGTGTTGGGGTGGATAAAGCTCTCCGTGCTCCCGGAGTCGACGAGGCATGGTGTCTCGTGCCCGTTTATCAGCACCGTTGTCGTCGTCGTCTGTAGTGTCCGGGGCCGAGCTTGGTCCAGTGTTATTGAAGCGAGACGTGGTTGTAGTAGTTGAGCGTCTTCTTCGAAACCCATGGAGCCGTCGACACTGGGGTCCGTTGTTGCCGTCCAAGATGGCGTCGGGGTTGAACAAAATGGCTGCCCCCATGCATCGCACATAGCTGGGGGGTCACAAGATGGTGGCGGGGGTGGACAAAATGGCCACCCCCATGCGTCGTACAGGTCTGGGGTGGTCCAAGATGGCGGCGCGCTTCCTCCCCTCGTGGTGGCCGGGACCCAAAATGGCTGCGCCTGCGGGTCGCACATGGGGCGTGGGGGGGTTGGGGAGCGTTAGGAACGCGCGGGGCTCCCTCATCTCTGGGGACAGCGGTGGTCAGGACCCAAATTGGTAGCGCCGGCGGTTCATACATGTGGCGCGCGGGGGGGGGGGTTGGGGAGCATAAGCGGCGTGCAGGGCTCCCTGTTCTCCCGGGACCGCGGTGGTCGGGACCCAGAGTGGCTGCGCCTGTGGGTCGTACATGGGGCGCAGGGGGGGTTGGGGAGCGTAAGCGGCGTGCAGGGCTCCCTGTTCTCCCGGGACAGCGGCGACCTCGCGGGACCGGCACACAACCGCAAAATGGCCCTTTTTCCCGCAGCTCTTGCAGATCGCTGCGCGGGCCGGGCAGCGCTGCCGGGGGTGTTTCGCCTGGCCGCAGAAATAGCAGCGGGCGCCCCCGGTGCGACTTGGCGTTTGGACCGCGCAAGCCTGTGGGGTGTCCGGGGGGGGGGGGGGGTGGGTTTGTCGCGATGGGTACGTATGGAGCCCCATGGGCTACCGCGCGGTCGGGGCCGTAGGCGCAGGTATTTTGCGCGGCCACGTCTAGGGAGGCTGCTAGGGCCCGTGCCTCTGAGAGTCCTAGCGACTCTTTTTCTAGAAGTCTTTGGCGGATTTGGGAGGAGTTCATACCTGCCACAAAAGCATCGCGCATTAACATGTCCGTGTGTTCAATTGCGTTCACCGACGGGCAGCTGCAGGCTCGTCCCAAAATTAGTAGCGCGGCGTAGAATTCATCTATCGATTCTCCGGGACTTTGCCGTCTCGTTGTGAGTTGATAGCGAGTGTAGATCTGGTTTACTGGGCAGACATAGAGACTTTTCAGTGCTGCGAACGCCGTCTGGAAATCCTCTGCGTCTTTGATGAAAGAGAAAATTTCCGGGCTTACCCTCGAGTGCAGGACCTGTAGTTTTTGGTCTTCTGTGACCCGGCCGGTGGCCGTTCTGAGGTAGGCCTCGAAACAAGTCTGCCAGTGCTTGAAAGCTGCTGCTGCGTTCATTGCGTGGGGGCTGATCCTCAGGCATTCCGAGATGATCCTGAGCTCCATAGTCCTTTTTAGTCACGCTTAATAAATTGTAGCGCACAAAGACTCCGAGAGACGAATAGAGTGAAGTCGATGAGGCTTTATTAAGCGTGACTGTTTCCCCCGCAGTTCAGTAGTAGACTACCTGCGGGGGAGGGCTCCAGGTACTTATATTCTGCCTTCAGGGCGGAGCTAGAGGTCAACGTCCAACCAGGACCCGGGATCTGTCAGCCAATGACATCATGGCTTCACAGTCCCACATGACCCCTAATGCATACTACCACACCCATAAGGGGAAACAAGAGGGTAAAGAAAGGGAGAGATTGTTGAGGGAGATTTTGAGGGTGGATAGGCAATATGCGGAGGCTCCAGGCGAAGGGCTATACAGGGAAAGACGGAGATTGCACACGGACTTTAACTTGTTGACCACGGGTAAGGCGGAGACATAATGGAGGAAGGCACAGGGAGTGTAGTATGAATATGGAGAGAAGGCGAGCCGGCTGCTGGCCCAACAACTTAGGAAGAGGGGGGCGGCGAGAGAGATCGGAGGGGTTAGAGACGAGGCGGGAAAGATGGAACGGGGAGCGGAGAGGGTGAACGGGGTGTTTAAGGTATTTTACGAGAGGCTATATAAGGCTCAACCCCCGGAAGGGAAAGAGGGAATGATGCGTTTCCTAGACCAGCTGGAGTTCCCGAAGGTTGAGGAACAGGAGATGACAGGACTGGGAGCGCAGATTGAGGTGGAGGAGGTGGTAAAAGGAATTGGGAACATGCAGGCAGGGAAGGCCCCGGGACCGGATGGGTTCCCGGTGGAGTTCTATAGGAAATACGTGGACCTGCTGGCCCCACTTCTGACGAGAACCTTTAATGAGGCTAGGGAAAGGGGGACACTACCCCCGACGATGTCGGAGGCGACGATATCGCTGATCCTGAAAAGAGACAAAGACCCGCTGCTGTGCGGGTCATACAGGCCTATTTCCCTCTTGAACGTAGATGCCAAGCTTTTGACCAAGGTGATGGCGACGAGGATAGAGGACTGTGTCCCTGGGGTGGTGCATGGTGATCAAACGGGGTTTGTTAAAGGGAGGCAATTGAATGCTAATTTTCGGAGGCTGCTGGGGGTGATGATGATGCCCCCACCGGAGGGGGAGGCGGAGATAGTGGTGGCCATGGATGCAGAGAAAGCATTTGATAGAGTGGAGTGGGACTACCTGTGGGAAGTACTGAGGAGATTTGGATTTGGAGAGGGGTTCATTAGATGGGTTGAGCTCCTGTACAGGGCCCCGGTGGCAGGTGTGATTACAAATAGGCAACGATCTGACCACTTCCGACTATATAGGGGTACAAGACAGGGATGTCCCCTGTCCCTGTTACTGTTTGCGTTGGCAATTGAGCCACTGGCCATAGCACTGAGGGGCTCTAGGAAGTGGAGGGGGGTACTTAGAGGAGGAGAAGAGCATCGGGTGTCATTATACGCGGATGATTCGTTGTTGTCTGTCGCGGACCCAGTGGAGGGGATGCCTGAGATAATGCAGACACTTAGGGAGTTTGGAGAATTTTCAGGATATAAATTGAATATGGGGAACAGTGAACTGTTTGTGATGCACCCCGGGGAACAGGGCAGGGGAATAGACGATTTACCGTTGAGGAGGGTAACAAGGGATTTCCGGTATTTAGGGATCCAGGTGGCCAGGAACTGGGGAACCTTGCATAAGCTTAACTTGGCACGACTGGTAGAGCAGGTGGAAGAGGACTTTAGGAGGTGGGACATGGCGCCCCTGTCATTGGCGGGCAGGGTACAGGCGGTTAAAATGGTGGTCCTACGGAGGTTTCTTTTTGTGTTCCAGTGCCTCCCTGTACTGATTACAAAGGCCTTTTTTAAGAAGGTGGACAAGAGTATTATGAGCTTTGTGTGGGCTGGAAAGACCCCAAGAGTAAAGAGGGGGTTCCTGCAGCGCAGTAGGGACAGAGGGGGACTGGCACTGCCGAGTCTAAGTGATTATTATTGGGCCGCCAACGTGTCAATGATATGTAAGTGGATGAGGGAAGGGGAAGGAGCGGCGTGGAAAAGACTGGAGATGGCGTCCTGTAGGGGAACTAGCCTAAAAGCACTGGCGACGGCGCCGTTACCGTTCTCCCCGAAAAAATACACCACAAACCCAGTGGTGGTGGCAACTCTGAAAATTTGGGGGCAGTGGAGACGACATAAGGGAGTGACGGGTGCCTCAGTGTGGTCCCCGATAAGGAACAACCATAGGTTCGTCCCGGGAAGGATAGATAGGGGATTTAAATCTTGGCAGCGAGCAGGAATTGCGAAATTGAAGGACTTGTTCTTAGACGGGACCTTCGCGAGTCTGGGAGCACTGGCAGAAAAATATGGGTTGCCACCTGGGAATGCATTTCGCTATATGCAAGTGAGGGCATTTGTGAGGCAACAGGTGAGGGAATTTCCGCAGCTCCCGGCGCAAGAGATCCAGGACAGAGTGATTTCGGGGGCATGGGTGGGTGATGGTAGGGTGTCAGATATACATAGGGAAATGAGAGACGAGGGGGAGACGATGGTAGAGGAGCTGAAGGGAAAATGGGAGGAGGAGCTGGGGGAAGAGATTGAGGAGGGGCTGTGGGCAGATGCCCTAAGTAGGGTAAACTCTTCGTCCTCGTGTGCCAGGCTCAGCCTGATACAACTCAAGGTTCTACACAGGGCGCATATGACTGGAGCAAGGCTGAGTAGATTTTTTGGAGTGGAGGATAGGTGCGGGAGATGCGCGGGAAGCCCGGCGAACCACACCCACATGTTTTGGTCATGTCGGTATTGCATGGGTTCTGGGTGGGTGTGGCAAAAGTGATTTCAAAGGTGGTGGGGTCCGGGTCGAACCAGGCTGGGGGTTGGCTATATTTGGGGTTGCAGATGAGACGGGAGTGCAGGAGGAGAGAGAGGCCGATGTTTTGGCCTTTGCGTCCCTAGTAGCCCGGCGAAGGATTCTACTTATGTGGAAAGAAGCTAAGCCCCCGGGTGTGGAGGCCTGGATCAATGACATGGCAGGGTTCATAAAATTAGAGCGGATAAAGTACGCACTAAGAGGTTCGGCTCAAGGGTTCACCAGTCGGTGGCAACCGTTCCTCGACTATCTCGCAGAGCGATAAGGGAAAATAGGAAAGGTAGCAGCAGCAACCCAGGAGGGAGGGGGGTGGGGGGCTCATTTGGGTCCTCAGGGGTCTTATGTGTGTGTTTATATATTAGTTATTTATATTAGATGTTACGAAGTTACTATTGTAGTTACTATTTCTGTTGTTTCTTATTTTGTTGTTGGCAGTTGCCGTTAGTTAGCATATTATTTATTTAAAAACGATCAATGTATATATTATTACAAAGTTGTAAAATGGGAAAACTTTGTTCGATCGAAAAACTTTAATAAAATATATTTACTTTAAAAAAACAAGGAAAATGCGTGTTCAGCACGGACCGTCTAGCCATCCTCGGCTACGTAGTGCATGATGGAGTTATAGGCCCAGATCCCGAACGCATGCGCCCCCTCATGGAGTTTCCCCTCCCCCACTGCTCCTAGGCCCTGAAACGGTGCCTGGGATTTTTTTCGTATTATGCCCAGTGGGTCCCCAACTATGCGGACAAGGCCCGCCCACTAATTCAATCCACGGTTTTTCCCCTGTCAGCAGAGGCCCGCCAGGCCTTCAGCCGCATCAAAGCGGACATCGCAAAGGCCATGATGCACGCAATCGATGAATCCCTTCCCTTCCAAGTCAAGAGCGATGTGTCCGACGTAGCTCTGGCGGCCACCCTCAACCAAGCGGGCAGACCCGGGGCCTTCTTCGCACGCACCCTCCACGCTTCAGAAATCTGCCATTCCTCAGTCAAAAAGGAGGCCCAGGCCATAGTAGAAGCTGTGCGACACTGGAGGCATTACCTGGCCGGCAGGAGATTCACTCTCCTCACTGACCAACGGTCGGTTGCTTTCATGTTCGATAATGCACAGCGGAGCAAGATAAAGAACGATAAGATCTTACGGTGGAGAATCGAACTCTCCACCTACAGCTATGCGATCTTGTATCGTCCCGGAAAGCTGAACAAGCCTCCTGACGCCCTGTCCCGCGGCACGTGCCAACGCACAAGTGGACCTACTCCGAGCTCTCCACGAGGACCTCTGCCACCCGGGGGTCACTCGCTTTTTCCATTTCATTAAGTCCTTTCCCCAGAGGCTTTTCCCCAGGGTAGAGGGGTCAATTACCATATTTTATTATTGTTATTAATAATTTTTTTTTTTTAATATATAAAAAAATTTAATTTAGTTGTTAGCCAGATCTTGGTAGAAAGTTAGAGGAATGGCAGGGAAGGGAGTGCAATGTTCCTCCTGCAGGATGTTTGAGGTGAGGGATGCCGTTAGTGTCCCTGCTGATTTTACCTGCAGGAAGTGCTGCCATCTCCAGCTCCTCCAAGACCGAGTTAGGGAACTGGAGCTGGAGTTGGAAGAACTTCGGATCATTCGGGAGGCAGAGGGGGTCATAGATAGCACCTTCAGGGAATTAGTTACACCAAAGATTGGAGATAGATGGGTAACTGTAAGAGGCACGGGGAAAAAACAGTCAGTGCAGGGATCCCCTGCGGTCGTTCCCCTGAGAAACAAGTATACCGCTTTGGATACTTGTGGGGGGGACGACTTACCAGGGGTAAGCCATGGGGTATGGACCTCTGGCACAGAGTCTGTCCCTGTTGCTCAGAAGGGAAGGGGGGAGAGGAGCAGAGCATTAGTAATTGGGGACCCTATAGTCAGGGGCACAGATAGGAGATTTTGTGGGAGCGTGAGAGACTCACGTTTGGTATGTTGCCTCCCAGGTGCAAGGGTACGTGATGTCTCGGATCGTGTTTTCCGGGTCCTTAAGGGGGAGGGGGAGCAGCCCCAAGTCGTGGTCCACATTGGCACTAACGACATAGGTAGGAAAGGGGATAAGGATGTCAGGCAGGCTTTCAGGGAGCTAGGATGGAAGCTCAGAACTAGAACAAACAGAGTTGTTATCTCTGGGTTGTTACCCGTGCCACGTGATAGTGAGATGAGGAATAGGGAGAGAGAGCAATTAAACACGTGGCTACAGGGATGGTGCAGGCGGGAGGGATTCAGATTTCTGGATAACTGGGGCTCTTTCTGGGGAAGGTGGGACCTCTACAGACAGGATGGTCTACATCTGAACCTGCGGGGCACAAATATCCTGGGGGGGAGATTTGTTAGTGCTCTTTGGGGGGTTTAAACTAATGCAGCAGGGGCATGGGAACCTGGATTGTAGTTTTAGGGTAAGGGAGAATGAGAGTATAGAGGTCAGGAGCTCAGATTTGACATCGCAGGAGGGGGCCAGTGTTCAGGTAGGTGGTTTGAAGTGTGTCTACTTCAATGCCAGGAGTATACGAAATAAGGTAGGGGAACTGGCAGCATGGGTTGGTACCTGGGACTTCGATGTTGTGGCCATTTCGGAGACATGGATAGAGCAGGAACTGGAATGGATGTTGCAGGTTCCGGGGTTTAGGTGTTTTAGTAAGCTCAGAGAAGGAGGCAAAAGAGGGGGAGGTGTGGCGCTGCTAGTCAAGAGCAGTATTACGGTGGCGGAGAGGATGCTAGATGGGGACTCATCTTCCGAGGTAGTATGGGCTGAGGTTAGAAACAGGAAAGGAGAGGTCACCCTGTTGGGAGTTTTCTATAGGCCTCCAAATAGTTCTAGGGATGTAGAGGAAAGGATGGCGAGGATGACCCTGGATAAGAGCGAAAGTAACAGGGTAGTTATTATGGGAGACTTTAACTTTCCAAATATTGACTGGAAAAGATATAGTTCGAGTACATTAGATGGGTCGTTTTTTGTACAGTGTGTGCAGGAGGGTTTCCTGACACAGTTTATTGACAGGCCAACAAGAGGCGAGGCCACATTGGATTTGGTTTTGGGTAATGAACCAGGCCAGGTGTTGGATTTGGAGGTAGGTGAGCACTTTGGGGACGTTTACGTTAAGGATGGAAAGGGATAAGTATACACCGCAGGGCAAGAGTTATAGCTGGGGGAAGGGCAATTATGATGCCATTAGACGTGACTTGGGGGTGATAAGGTGGAGAAGTAGGCTGCAAGTTTTGGACACACTGGATAAGTGGAGCTTGTTCAAGGATCAGCTACTGCGTGTTCTTGATAAGTATGTACCGGTCAGGCAGGGAGGAAGGTGCCGAGCGAGGGAACCGTGGTTTACCAAAGAAGTGGAATCTCTTGTTAAGAGGAAGAAGGAGGCCTATGTGAAGATGAGGTGTGAAGTTTCAGTTGGGGCGATGGATAGTTACAAGGTAGCGAGGAAGGATCTAAAGAGAGAGCTAAGACGAGCAAGGAGGGGACATGAGAAGTATTTGGCAGGAAGGATCAAGGAAAACCCAAAAGCTTTCTATAGGTATGTCAGGAATAAACGAATGACTAGGGACAGAGTAGGACCAGTCAAGGACAGGGATGGGAAGTTGTGTGTAGAGTCTGAAGAGATAGGCGAGATACTAAATGAATATTTTTCGTCAGTATTCACTCAGGAAAAAGATAATGTTGTGGAGGAGAATGCTGAGCTCCAGGTAAATAGATTAGATGGCATTGAGGTACGTAGGGAAGAGGTGTTGGCAATTCTGGACAGGCTGAAAATAGATAAGTCCCCGGGACCTGATGGGATTCATCCTAGGATTCTCTGGGAGGCCAGGGAAGAGATTGCTGGACCATTGGCTTTGATTTTTATGTCATCATTGGATACAGGAATAGTGCCAGAGGACTGGAGGATAGCAAATGTGGTCCCTTTGTTCAAAAAGGGGAGCAGAGACAACCCCGGCAACTATAGACCGGTGAGCCTCACGTCTGTAGTGGGTAAAGTCTTGGAGGGGATTATAAGAGACAAGATTTATAATCATCTAGATAGGAATAATATGATCAGGGATAGTCAGCATGGCTTTGTGAAGGGTAGGTCATGCCTCACAAGCCTTATCGAGTTCTTTGAGAAGGTGACTGAACAGGTAGACGAGGGTAGAGCAGTTGATGTGGTGTATATGGATTTCAGCAAAGCGTTTGATAAGGTTCCCCACGGTAGGCTATTGCAGAAAATACGGAGGCTGGGGATTGAGGGTGATTTAGAGATGTGGATCAGAAATTGGCTAGCTGAAAGAAGACAGAGGGTGGTGGTTGATGGGAAACGTTCAGAATGGAGTACAGTCACAAGTGGAGTACCACAAGGATCTGTTCTGGGGCCGTTGCTGTTTGTCATTTTTATCAATGACCTAGAGGAAGGCGCAGAAGGGTGGGTGAGTAAATTTGCAGACGATACTAAAGTCGGTGGTGTTGTCGATAGTGTGGAAGGAAGTAGCAGGTTACAGAGGGATATAGATAAGCTGCAGTGCTGGGCTGAGAGGTGGCAAATGGAGTTTAATGTAGAGAAGTGTGAGGTGATTCACTTTGGAAGGAAAAACAGGAATGTGGAATATTTGGCTAATGGAAAAGTTCTTGAAAGTGTGGATGAGCAGAGGGATCTAGGTGTCCATGTACATAGATCCCTGAAAGTTGCCACCCAGGTTGATAAGGTGGTGAAGAAGACCTATGGAGTGTTGGCCTTTATTGGTAGAGGGATTGAATTCCGGAGTCAGGAGGTCATGTTGCAGCTGTACAGAACTCTGGTACGGCCGCATTTGGAGTATTGCGTACAGTTCTGGTCACCGCATTATAGGAAGGACGTGGAGGCTTTGGAGCGGGTGCAGAGGAGATTTACCAGGATGTTGCCTGGTATGGAGGGAAAATCTTATGAGGAAAGGCTGATGGACTTGAGGTTGTTTTCGTTAGAGAGAAGAAGGTTAAGAGGAGACTTAATTGAGGCATACAAAATGATCAGAGGGATAGATGGGGTGGACAGTGAGAGCCTTCTCCCGCGGATGGAAATGGCTAGCACGAGGGGACATAGCCTTAAACTGAGGGGTAATAGATATAGGACAGAGGTCAGGGGTAGGTTCTTTACGCAAAGAGTAGTGAGGCCGTGGAATGCCCTACCTGCTACAGTAGTGAACTCGCCAACATTGAGGGCATTTAAAAGTTTATTGGATAAACATATGGATGATAATGGTATAGTGTAGGTTAGATGGCTTTTGTTTCGGTGCAACATCGTGGGCCGAAGGGCCTGTACTGCGCTGTATTGTTCTATGTTCTATGTACTAGGGGGCATAGGTTTAAGGTGAGAGGGGCAAGGTTTGCAGTATATATAAATGATTTGGAGGAAAATGTAACCTTATCTGATTAGTACGTTTGCAGACGACACAAAAGTTGGTGGAATTGCGGATAGCGATGAGGACTGTCAGAGGATACAGCAGGATTTAGGTTGTTTGGAGACTTGGGCGGAGAGATGGCAGATGGAGTTTAATCCGGACAAATGTGAGGTAATGCATTTTGGAAGGTCTAATGCAGGTAGGGAATATACAGTGAATGGTAGGACCCTCAAGAGTATTGACAATCAGAGAGATCTAGGAGTACAGGCCCACAGGTCATTGAAAGGGGCAACACAGGTGGAGAAGGTAGTCAAGAAGGCATACGGCATGCTTGCCTTCATTGGCCGGGGCATTGAGTATAAGAATTGGCAAGTCATGTTGCAGCTGTATAGAACCTTAGTTAGGCCACACTTGGAGTATAGTGTTCAATTCTGGTCGCCACACTACCAGAAGGATGTGGAGGCTTTAGAGAGGGTGCAGAAGAGATTTACCAGAATGTTGCCTGGTATGGAGGGCATTAGCTATGAGGAGCGGTTGAATAAACTCGGTTTGTTCTCACTGGAACGAAGGAGGTTGAGGGGCGACCTGACAGAGATCTACAAAATTATGAGAGGCATAGACAGAGTGGATAGTCAGAGGCTTTTCCCCAGGGTAGAGGGGTCAATTACTAGGGGGCATAGGTTTAAGGTGAGAGGGGCAAGGTTTAGAGTAGATGTACGAGGCAAGTTTTTACGCAAAGGGTAGTGGGTGCCTGGAACTCACTACCGGAGGAGGTGGTGGAAGCAGGGACGATAGTGGCATTTAAGGGGCATCTTGACAAATACATGAATAGGATGGGAATAGAGGGATACGGACCCAGGAAGTGTAGAAGATTGTCGTTTAGTCGGGCAGCATGGTCGGCACGGGCTTGGAGGGCCGAAGGGCCTGTTCCTGTGCTGTACATTTCTTTGTTCTTTTGTTTTTTGTCCTGCAACCTGCCCTACTCCATCAAGGAGGTCAGGACCGCCACCAGGAACTGCCAAATCTGCGCAGAGTGCAAGCCGCACTTTTACAAGCCAAAGAAAGCACACCTGATAAAGGCTTCCCGTCCCTTTGAACGCCTCAGTATGGACTTCAAAGGGCCCCTCCCGTCCATCGACCGCAACACATACTTCCTGAACGTGATTGCCGAGTCCTCCCGGTTCCCATTCGCCTGCCCCGACATGACCGCAGCCACCGTCATAAAAGCCCTCCATAGTATCTTTACCCTGTTTGGTTTCTCCGCCTACATACACAGCGATTGGGGGTCCTCCTTCATGAGCGACGAACTGCGTCAATTCCTGCTCAGCAAGGGCATTGCCTCGAGCAGGACGACCAGTTACAACCCCCGGGGAAACGGACAGGTAGAGAGGGAGAACGGAACGGTCTGGAAGACCGTCCTACTGGCCCTACGGTCCAGGAATCTCCCAGTCTCCCGCTGGTAGGAGGTCCTGCTGGATGCTCTCCACTCCGTCCGGTCACTGCTGTGTACCACAACCAACCAAACACCTCACGAAGATCTCCTTGCCTTCCCTAGTAAGTCCTCCTCCGGGACCTCGCTCCCAACCCCTGGCTGGCAGCTCCTGGACCCACCCTGCTCTGCAAACACGTGCGGGCGCACAAGTCGGACCCATTGATCGAGAGGGTCCACCTCCTTCACGCTAACCCTCAATACGCCTACGTGGCGTACCCCGACGGCCGACAGGATACGGTCTCCCTACGGGACCTGGCGCCTGCTGGCTCCCCACTCACACCCCCACCACCGACCCCACCCTTCCTCCCACCGGCGCCCCCTTCCCAGGTGGATCGGTCCTCTAGGGGTGATGAAGCCACTGAAGAAGCTGAAGCCACGCTCCCGCAGCCACGGATGCCCGAGCTGGCGCCTGCATCACCGCCGAAGCTGCGACGATCGCAGCGGACGACCAGGGCCCCCGATCGACTAATTGTTTCATTCTGACTGAAAGTAAATACTGTAAATAATTGCGACATGTAACGAGGCAAAACACTGTGCTAATGTATACCGGGTAGCACCATAACCTCAACATCTACCACTGTATAACGCGAGACCACCGCCCCCGCCGGACTCTTTTTTTAACAGGGAGTGAATGTGGTAGTCGGTAATAGGGGTATTATGGTACCCAGGTTGATGCTGTAAGACCATTGGTGTGGGAGGTACCTGAGACTGCTATTTCATTGGTGAAGCCTGCCTGCTGGTTCCGCCCAGTAAGGTGGAGTATAAGAGCCTGTGTCTCCCCAGCAGCTGCATTCTGTATCTGTGCTGCTGGGGGAAACATCTAGTCCAATAAAGCTTTCAATTGTCTCCAATCTCGCTTCTGGAGTTATTGATCGAGCATCACCGGGTGGTGAAGGAGGAGGCTCCGGGAGGGAGGTTATGCCTGACAGAAGGGAGGGGAAAGACAGAAATTCAGGGGAAACAAAGGGCAAAAAGAGTGGGGGGGGGGGTTGCAGAGAAGGGGTAAAGCCCAGGGGGGAGGGAGGAGAAGAAGGGGGAGGACAAGGACAGGGGGGAGAAGGGGGGAGAAGAGTCGAGCAGTGGTCGCAACCGATAGCACATGGAGGGGACAAAAAAGAGGAAGCATTTGATGGCCATTTTGAACGTCCCGGGAGTGAGGGCAGGCCTGATCTGACAGGGCTGGGACCACCGGGGTGAGGGGTCGGGAAGAGATGGTTTCCAGGGGTAACAAAGGCGGAATACTCCATGATTGTAACCTCCGACCATGCGCCACATTACATGGATGTGAGGTTGGAGAAGGGACGGGCCCAGCACCCCCCCCCATGGAGGCTGGATGCAGCACTCCTTGCCGATGAGGAATTCTGTACTAAACTATCCCAAGCCATCGATGATTATGTACCCAGCAACCAGAATGGGGAGGTCTCACCCTCCACGCTCTGGGAGGCATTGAAGGCGGTGACCTTGGGAAAAATAATAGCCTAACGAGGTTCACGAGGCCTTTACGAACTTTTCCCAAGGGCGACAGACCTCCGAGCCCCCGGAGGGGAACTCGGGGATGGAACAGTTCCTCGGCAGACTGGAGATACCGGTGGTGGGGGAGGGCAGGAAACAAGGGCTGGAAGCACCGCGAGGGCAGAGCGAAATTGTGGAATGCATCAATTCCATGCAGTCAGGGAATGCGGCGGGACTGCATGGGTTCCTGGCAGACTTTTACAAGGAATTCTCAGCAGCGCTGACCCTGCACTGCAGGAGATGTTCAATGACTCACTGTCAAAGCGCCCCCCCCCGCCCACGCTGGCCCAGGCCTCGATCTCGTTGATCCCCAAAAAGGACAAAAACCCAACAGAGGGTGGATCATACAGACCCATCTCACTCCTAAATACTGATGTGAAAGTCGGAGTGAAAGAACTGACAAGGCGTCTGGAGAGCTGCCTGCCAGGCCTGATTGCGGAAGATCAGACCGGGTTTGTTAAAGGCAGACAGCTAGCAGCGAACCTCAGACGCCTGCTGAATGTAATAATGGCCCCAGTCCTGGGAGCGGACACCAGATGAGACCCTGGACGGTGCGAAAGCCTGCGTTCGAGTAGAATGGAGGTACCTCATGGAGGTGTGTGAGCAGTTTGGTTTGGAGCAGGGATCACCACGTGGGTGAAGCTACTGTACTGCGCTCCTACGGCGGGCGTACGGACGAATGACACCAGCTCTGAATGGGGAACAAGGCAGGGCGCCGTATCCCTGCGCCTGCTTGCACTGGCAATCGAATCGCTAGTTATTGCACTTAGATGGGCGGATTGGAGGACGGGCATTCGGAGAGGGAGTAGAGAGAGTTGCTTAGCTCCCCCCTCTTTGTCGCTTTCTTTCGGCATGTTTCAAAGTATTGCCTAATCCAAATAGCTGGACTTGTGTTTTCAGGATAGCTCCACAAGCCGCCACTGACCCGAATTTTCATTAGGCTGGGGGTAGCAACCAGAGCCCAAGACTAGCTAGCCTTGATTTGACTATTTAGGCTTGTGAATGTGTGTCCTTTGAGGTGTTAATCCTTGGCTCGAAGATGAATACTTATCAACACACGTCCCTGTCTAGCAACTTGTTGGTTTCACTGACATTTGCAGTCTTGAACATTCCTTGCTCTGGGTTGAACACCTGTATTCAGGTACATTGATGAGCTGCCATTAACCATTGAAATTGCGAATGGTGACCTCAAGCCGACCATCAAGACATTTGGAGACCCATGAGGGAAGAATTCTAAAGCTAACTACCTTTGTTTTGATTTAGAGTACCCAATTCTGTTTTTTTTCCAATTAAGGGGCAATTTAGCGTGGCCAATCCACCTATCCTGCACATCTTTGGGTTGAGGAGGGAGTCAGACCCACGCAGACACTCCACAAGGACAGCGACCCGGGACCGGGATCGGACCCGGTCCTCGGCGCCGTGAGGTAAGCAGTGCTAGCCACTGTGCCACCCCCCCCCCCCCGGAAACCACTTACTTCCCGTAAATCAAAGAGTTCAGATCTATCCCGGTATCTGAACTCCGTTATCTGAGTAATGTGTGGTGGGACTGTCCCACAAAGAAAAATACAGCACAACGCAATCAGAATCGGGTTTCCAGAATAACCCCCACACCCAATTGTTCGAAACAGAAATTGCCCACCCCCAATTATCGCCACATCCCCTTATCATTTTAGAAAATTCCCCTCACACTTTTGAGTAATGCTGGGTCAGGCTCTGATCTCTATCCCACAACTCACTTTCATGTTGGCTAAATTAGGAATTCCCCAACACCCCTCCCCCACACTCAGGCTGGGCCCATTATTGGCATTCTCTTTCCGTGGGCTGCCTGTGGCTTTCAACACCAGAACTTTCATTGACAGATAAGTTGTCTGTGAACCTACCACTGCTGAAGTTCGAATGGCTCATGATGCCCTCAGTCTTGGGGGAATCTATTGTGGACCGTGAAGGAGTGAGGCTCAAACGTACACATGTATACTTACACCACACACAATACACATACAGCATGCACACACACACACACACACACACACACCAGGGGTGTATAACACGCTGTTTTCAAATCTAGTGTTCCAGACACGCTAAAGCAGAATACGGAACAAATGCACTTCTGCGTTGACAGAGTCATTTCAACTTTTAACAACTTCCTTCATGTTCACATTCCAGGATGTTGCCTAGCGTGGCAGCATGTGGCCATGTATGTCTTTCTTGGTCTGTAGATGAATTGTACTTTTTGAGCTGACGCTAGAAAGATTGTAAAAAACAAAACAACTGGTTCACTACTGAAATTCAGGAAAAGGGGACCTACCAGTCACTCCAGGTCATTGACGAGTGAATTCAACTAAAGTTTGTTTATTCTTGTCATTATCGTAGACTTTTTTTTAAAATTCATTGATGGGATGAGAAGGTCACTGGCTGGGTCAGGGTTTATTGCCCATCCAGAACTGTCCTGGAACTGAGTGGCTTGCTGGGCCATTTCAGAAGTGGTTTGTTATGTTGTAGGTGTAACATAAGTGGCTTCCTTGTGGTGCACTTGACAAAGGAAGGTTCAGACGTGGAGATAACTTCAACACGTTTATTAAACTATTTACACTTCTATTACTCGGGTTCGATACTACTGCTAATCCTACTATAGCTACCCAGACTGACTAACCAGTTGCTGCAATCCAGGTGGTGGGTGTAATATTAAATCAACCCTGTCTCTGTACTCACTGACTGTCTCCACTGGAAAGAGGCAGATCATGTGTGTGGGTGTCCTTTATATATGGGTTGGTGTAATGCCCCCCTGTGGTCGTGTCACCTCCTTGTGTATCGTGAATGTCTATTGGTCGTGTCCTATCTACTTGATCTATTGGTTGAGTGTGTGTGTGATGTCACTGGTGCTCCCTCTAGTGTCTAGCTAGTCTACATACACTTACATTGATGCAGATCACCACAGGAAGGGCAGTTATGAGTCAACCACATTGCTGTGGGTCTGGAGTCCCGTGCAGGCCAGACCGGTAAGGACGGCAGATTTCCTTCCCTAAACGGGATCAGTGAATCTGATGGGTCTTTACAACAATCAGTAAAGGAAAGGGATAGTGCGGCCGGGGGGGAGGGGGGGGTGTTAAATCATAGGGTGTCCTTATATGCCGATGACTTGTTGTTATACGTGTCAGAGCCGAGTGTGTCAATAGGGGGAATATTGGAGCCGCTTCGAGTGTTTGGGTCTTTCTCGGGGTATAAATTAAATCTAGACGAGCGAGTATTTTGTGGCGTCTCGGCCGGGGGTGGGGGCAGGGTGGGGGGGCTGCCATTCCGTAGGGCAGGGACTCACTTTAGAAATCTGGGGGTGAAGGTTGCTCAGGAGTGGGGGGGGACTCCACAGGTACAACATTGCTAGTTTTGTGGGGAGAGTGAAAGCTGATCTGGCAAGGTGGGATGGTCTCCCTCTGTCACTGGCAGGTCGGGTACAGGCAGTTAAAATGAACGTGTTGCCTCGATTTCTGTTTATTTTCCAAAGCCTGCCGATTTTCCTGCCAAAGGCATTTTTCAGAGAGATTGAAAGAAGGATTACTTTGTCCATATGGGGAGGGAAGGTGGCCAGAGTTAGAAAGGCGCTACTACAGAGGGGAAGGCAGGCAGGGGGTTTGGGTCTTCCGAACCTGATGTATTATTACTGGGCGGCGAATGTGGAGAAGGTGCGGAGCTGGGTCAGAGGGGTTGATTCCCAGTGGGTCAGAATGGAGGAGAGTTTGTGCAGGGGATCGGGATTGAAAGCACTGTCAACAGCGCCGCTCCCAATAGCTCCGGGGAAATACTCAGGGAGTCCGGTAATAGCTTCATTGAGACTTTGGAGGCAGTTTCGCCAACACTTCGGGTTGGGGCAGGGTCAAGGGAAATGCTGATTTGGGGGAACCACAGATTTAAGTGTAGTGAACCACTGTAATAGGAGATGTAAGGTAGGACCTGCACTACAGGTTCACCGGTAGCTCCTGACGGCTGGCTCCGCCCACGGAGAACTGTATAAATATGTATGACCTCCACTACACATTCCCCCACCAATGCGCACCCCCCCCCCCCCCCCCCCCCCCCACCGACCGTAACACATACATTTTAAGTGTGGTCGATGAGTACTCCAGATTCCCCTTCGCCATCCCCGATATGACGTCTGCCACCGTCATCAAGGCCCTCAGCACCATCTTCGCTCTGTTTGGTTTCCCCGCCTACATCCACAGTGACAGGGGATCCTCATTCATGAGCGATGAGCTGCGTCAGTTCCTGCTCAGCAGGGGTATAGCCTCCAGCAGGATGACCAGCTGCAACCCCCGGGGAAACGGGCAAGTAGAACAGAAGAATGGGACGGTTTGGAGGGCCGTCCAGCTGGCCCTACGGTCCAGGAACCTCCCAGCCTCTTGCTGGCAGGAGGTCCTCCCTGACGCTCTGCATTCCATCCAGTCACTATTGTGTACCGCCACTAATAACACACCCCATGAACATGTTTTTACCTTCCCCAGGAAGTCCACATCCGGGGTGTCGCTCCCAACTTGGCTCGCTGCTCCAGGACCGGTCCTTCTCCGTAGGCATGTCCGACTCCACAAGGCGGACCCCTTGGTGGACAGGGTTCACCTGCTCCACGCCAACCCTCAATATACCTACGTTGAGTTGCCCGACGGCCGCCAAGATACTGTCTCACTCAGGGACCTGGCACCGTCAGGTTCCACCCCAACACCCCCCCCCCACCCGTGCACCCCCCCCACCCACCGCGCCGCCAATATTGACCCCACCAGACCACCCCCCTCACCTTTTCCGCACAAGAGGACGAAGAGGACTTCGGCTCACTCCCGGAGTTTCCCGATGACTGGCCAGCATCAGCACCACCACCTCCGCCATCGGTGCCACCTCCACCACCGCCAGCACCGACTTCGCCGCCACCATTATGCCGCCCCCAACGAAGCACCAAAGCACCGGACCGGCTGAACCTTTGACGGACTCCGGACCGTCAACATGGACTTTTCTTTCCCTACCACTGTACATAATTGCACTAATTGTATATAGTTTGATGTCACCCCCGCGGACTCAGATTTAACAGGGGGTGAATGTGGTGAACCACTGTAATAGGAGATGTAAGGTAGGACCTGCACTACAGGTTCGCCGGTAGCTCCTGCCGGCTGGCTCCGCCCACAGAGAACGGTATAAATATGCATGACCTCCAGTGCCCTGCCATTTCGCCAGCTGCAGCAGGAGGCCACGCATCTGACTGTAATAAAGCCACAGTTGTACCCAACTTTAGTCTTTGTGCAATTGATCGTGCATCATTGAGTCAGGGAAGTGGGATGGAAATTTTCAGAAATGGGAGAAGCGGATTAAGACACTAAAAGATTTGTTTCTTAGGGGTCGGTTTGCAGGATTGAAGGAGCTGGAAGCGAAGTATGGGCTGGAGCAGGGGGAAATGTTTAGATACATGCAGGTTCGAGATTTTGCCAGGAAGGGGATACAGAGCTTCCCGGTGGAGCCGGCCTCCACATTGCTGGAGGAGGTGCTGACGACGGGGACTGGACAAGGGGGTAGTGTCGTCGGTTTACGGAGCTATTTTGGAAGAGGAGAAGGCACCACTGGAAGGGGGTCAAAGCAAAGTGGGAGGAAGAGTTGGGCGAGGATATGGAGGAGGGGTTCTGTTGTGAGGTGCTCCGGAGAGTGAACGCCTTCACCACGTGTGCGAGGTTGGAGCTGATACAGCTGAAGGTGGTGTATAGAGCGCACCTCACGAGGGCGAGGATGAGCCGGCTCTTTGAGGGGGCAGAAGATGTGTGTGAACGTTGCGGGGGGGGGTCCCGCAAACCATGTTCATCTGTTTTGGGCCTGTCCAAAGCTGGAGGATTACTGGAAGGAGGTTTTTAGGGTAATCTCTAAAGTGGTGCACGTGAAACTGGACCCGGGCCCCCGGGAGGCCATATTCGGGGTGTCGGACCAGCCGGGATTGGAAACGGTGCGGAGGCAGATGTTGTAGCCTTCGCCTCATTGATTGCCCGAAGACTGATCCTGGTGGGATGGAGAGTAGCCTCTCCACCCTGTGCCCTGGCGTGGCGGGGAGACCTGCTGGAATTCTTAACGCTTCTGAAGGTTAAGTTTGAACTGAGGGGAAGGATGGACGGGTTCTACAATTCATGGGCGTTGTTCATTATGCACTTTCAAGAAATGGATAACATCAAACATTAGTGGGGTGGGAGGGTTGAGGGGAGGGGGACACTGTATGTGTCAACGGTGACTAGGGGTGATTCCTGATTTCTGACATTTGGGAGAAAATGTGAAAAAGGAGGAGAATAAAAATATTTTTTTAAACAGCAATGGCTTCCCGGGCGGCACAGTGGTTAGCACTGCTGCCTCATGGCGCCGAGGACCTGGGTTCGATCCCGGCCCCGGGTCACTTTCCGTGAGGAGTGTGGTAGTCGGTATTAGGGGTATTACGGTACCCTGAATAATGCTGTAAGACCATTGGTGTGGGAGGTACCTGAGACTGCTATTTCATTGGTGAAGCCTGCCTGCTGGTTCCGCCCAGTGAGGCGGAGTATAAGAGTCTGTGTCTCCCCAGCAGCTACATTCTGTACCTGTGCTGCTGGGGGAAACATCTAGTCCAATAAAGCCTTCAATTGTCTCCAATCTCGCTTCAGGAGTTATTGATCGAGCATCAATTTAATAAGCTAGGTTTTAAAGAATGGAGCTCCGAATCAAGCCGGAGTGTCTGCAACTCAGCCCCCACGAGGCAAACTCAGCGGAAACCTTCAAACACTGGCTGGCGCGCTTCAAAGGGTACCTCAGGACGGCCACGACTGAACCTACGGAGGACCAGAAACTGCAAGTTCTCCACTCGAGGGTGAGCCCAGAGATCTACACCCTCATCGAGTATGCGGACGACTTCGAGGCCGCAATGACCCTGCTGAAAGGACACTATATTCGCCCTGTAAACCAGGTCTACGCCCGACATCTGCTGGCGACAAATCCCCGGGGAATCGCTGGAGGGGTTCGACCGTGCGATCCTGGTGTTAGGTAGGAACTCTGACTGCCCGCAAGTTTCGGCCAGCGACCACACAGAACTTTTGATCCGGGATGCATTTGTTGCAGGTATGCTGTCCTCCCAAATCTGCCAGTGATTGCTGGAGAAAGAGACACTAGGCCTCAAGGACGCACGGGCCCTTGTTAGCTCCCTGGATGTGGCCTCCCGAAACGCCCGCGCTTACGTCCCTGACCGCGCGGCAGGCTCTTAGGCAGCGTGGAACCCCCCCCCGCGACCGACTCCGAGGCATCCCCCATCGCCCCACAAGCTTGTGCTGTGAGACTGCCAGGCAACCCCGGGGGGCCCCGCTGCTACTTTTGCGGGCAAGCCAAGCACCCCCGGCAGCGCTGCCCGGCCCGCTCATCCATCTCCAAAGGGTGCGGCAAAAAGGGCCATTTCGTGGCAGTATGCCAGGCCCGGGCGGCCGCCACGCTCTCCGGGGGCGAACTGGGACCACCACCACAACTCTCTCCACGAGTCACGTGCGGCCAGCGGGCGCCGCCATCTTCCTTCTCCAGAGCCACGTGTGGCCTCCGGGTGCCGCCATCTTGTTCCCCGGGGACCACGTGCGACGGATGGCCGCCGCCATCTTGTTCACCTCCAGCCATGTGCGACCAGTGGGCGCCGCCATCTTGGCTGGACTCTCAGGACCCCGACTCGGATGACCACACACCGCCCGAGGAAAACATCCAAATTTTGCCCCGACTTGCCTCGGTGACCCTGGGCAAGCCTCGGTCCCGAACACTCTCGACTGCGACGACGACCGTGCTCATCAACGGGCATTAAACATCCTACCTGATCGACTCCGGGAGCACAGAGAGCTTCATTCACCCCAATACAGTAAGGCGCTGTTCTCTTCCCATCCACTCAGTTAACCAAAAAATCTCCCTGGCCTCCGGGTCTCACTCGGTAGAGATTAAAGGGTTCTGCGCAGCGAACCTCACGGTCCAGGGAAGGGAATTTAAAGATTTCCGGCTCTACGTCTTCCCTCACCTCTGCGCTGCCACACTCCTAGGGTTAGACCTCCAATGTAACCTCCAGAGCTTAACTTTTAAATTCGGCGGCCCTATACCCCACCTCACTGTCTGCAGCCTCGCGACCCTCAAAGTCGATCCGCCTTCACTTTTTGGAAAACCTCACCCCGGATTGTAAACCCGTCGTCACCAGGAGCAGACGGTACAGTGCCCAGGACCGGACCTTCATTAAGTCAGAAGTCCAGCGGTTACCTAAGGAAGGTATTCTTGAGGCTGGCAATAGTCCCTGGAGAGCTCAGGTAGTGGTTGTGAACACCGGGGAGAAGCATAGGATGGTCATCGATTATAGTCAGACCATCAACAGGTATACGCAGCTCGATGCGTACTCTCTCCCCCGCATATCTGATCTGGTCAATCAGATTGCTCAATACAAGGTCTTTCCTACGGTGGATCTAACATCCGCCTACCACCAGCTCCCCATCCGCCCTAGCGACCGCAAATACACTGCATTCAAAGCAGATGGGCGGCTCTACCACTTCCTAAGGGTTCCCTTCGGCGTCACTAATGGGGTCTCGGTCTTCCAACGGGAGATGGACCGAATGGTTGACCGGTACGGTTTGCGGGCCACGTTTCCATACCTCGACAACGTCACCATCTGCGGCCACCACCAGCAGGACCATGACACCAACCTCTGAAAATGTCTCCATACCGCAAAAATCCTTAATCTAACATACAACAAAGACAAATGTGTGTTCAGCACCAACCGTCTAGCCATCCTCGGCTACGTAGTGCATGATGGAGTCATAGGCCCAGATCCCGAACGCATGCGCCCCCTCATGGAGTTCCCCCTCCCCCACTGCTCCAAGACCCTGAAACGGTGCCTGGGATTTTTTTCGTATTATGCCCAGTGGGTCCCCAACTATGCGGACAAGGCCCGCCCACTAATTCAATCCACAGCTTATCCCCTGTCAGCAGAGGCCCGCCAGGCCTTCAGCCGCATCAAACCGGACATTGCAAAGGCCACGATGCGCGCCATCGACGAGTCCTCCCCTTCCAAGTCGAGAGCGACGCATCTGACGTAGCTCTGGCGGCCACCCTCAACCAAGAGGGCAGACCCGTGGTCTTCTTCTCACGCACCCTCCATGCTTCAGAAATCCGCCATTCCTCAGTTGAAAAGGAGGCCCAGGGCATAGTGGAAGCTGTGCGGCACTGGAGGCATTATCTGGCCGGCAGGAGATTCACTCTCCTCACTGACCAACGGTCGGTTGCTTTCATGTTCGATAATGCACAGCGGGGCAAGATAAAAAACGATAAGATCTTGCGGTGGAGGATCGAGCTCTCCACCTACAACTATGAGATCTTGTATCGTCGCGGGAAGCTAAACGAGCCTCCTGATGCCCTACCCTATCTTGCGGCACATGTGCCAACGCACAAGTGGACCTACTCCGAGCCCTCCACGAGGACCTCTGCCACCTGGGGGTCACTCAATTCTTCCATTTCATTAAGACCTGCAACCTGCCCTACTCCATCGAGGAGGTCAGGACCGCCACCAGAAATTGCCATATCTGCACGTAATGAAAGCTGCACCTCTACAGGCCAGAGAGGGCGCACCTGATAAAGGCTTCCCCTCCCTTTGAACGCCTCAGTATGGACTTCAAAGGGCCCCTCCCCTCCACCGACCGCAACACGTACTTCCTGAATGTGATTGATGAGTACTCCCGGTTCTCATTCGCCATCCCCTGCCCCGACATGACCGCAGCCACCGTCATAAAAGCCCTCCACAGTATCTTCATGCTGTTTGGTTTCCCAGCCTACATACACAGCGATAGGGGGTCCTCCTTCATGAGCGACGAACTGCGTCAATTTCTGCTCAGCAAGGGCATTGCCTCGAGCAGGACGACCAGTTTCAACCCCTGGGGTAACAGGCAGGTGGAGAGGGAGAACGGAACGGTCTGGAATACCGTCCTACTGGCCCTACGGTCCAGGAATCTCCCAGTCTCCCGCTGGCAGGAGGTACTCCCGGATGCTCTCCACTCCGTCCAATCACTGCTGTGTACCACGACCAACCAAACCCCTCACGAACGTCTCCTTGTCTTCCCAAGGAAGTCCTCCTCCGGGACCTCGCTCCCAACCTGTCTGGCAGCTCCTGGGCCCATTCTGCTCCGCAAACACGTGCGGGCGCACAAGTCGGACCCATTGGTCGAGAGGGTCCACCTCCTTCACGCTAACCCTCAATACGCCTACGTGGCGTACCCCGACGGCCGACAGGATACGGCCTCCCTACGGGACCTGGCACCTGCTGGATCCCCACCCACACCTCCACCACCCTCCCTCCCACCAGCGCACCCCCTTCCCAGGTGGATCGGTCTTTCCACTGGCCCCGTCTAGGGGTGATGAAGCTGCTGAAGAAGTCGAAGCCACGCTCCCGGAGCCACGGATGCCCGAGCCGGCGCCCGCATCACCGCCGGGAGCTGCAACGATTGCAGAGGATGCCCAGGGCCCCCAATCGACTAATTGCTTCATTCTGACTGTAAATAATTACTGTAAATAGTTGAAATGAAATGAAATGAAATTAAAATCGCTTATTGTCACAAATAGGCTTCAAATGAAGTTACTGTGAAAAGCCCCTAGTCGCCACATTCCGGCGCCTGTTCGGGGAGGCTGTTACGGGAATTGAACCGTGCTGCTGGCCTGCCTTGGTCTGCTTTCAAAGCCAGCGATTTAGCCCTGTGCTAAACAGCCCCAGACATGTAACGAGGCAAAACACTGTGCTAATGTATACCACCATAACCTCAACCTCTACCACTGTATAATGCGAGACCACCACCCCAGCCGGACTCTTTTGTTAACAGGGGGTGAATGTGGTAGTCGGTATTAGGGGTATTACGGTACCCTGAATAATGCTGTAAGACCATTGGTGTGGGAGGTACCTGAGACTGCTATTTCATTGGTGAAGCCTGCCTGCTGGTTCCGCCCAGTAAGACGGAGTATAAGAGCCTGTGTCTCCCCAGCAGCTGCATTCTGTACCTGCGCTGCTGGGGGAAACATCTAGTCTAATAAAGCCTTCAATTGTCTCCAATCTCGCTTCAGGAGTTATTGATCGAGCATCGTGGAGTTTGTACATTCTCCCCGTGTCAGCGTGGGTCTCACCCCCACAACCTAAAGATGTGCAGGGTAGGTGGATTGGCCACGCCTTAAAAAATTGGGTACTTTAAATTTGAAAAAAGACAATAGTTTCATGGTCATCATCAGGCTTTTAATTCCAGATGTTTTTATTCAATTGCCATACCTGATGGCATCCTGGTTAATTGAACTTTCTCCAAGTTCAGCTTATTATTCCTGAAATGGGGAATAATAAGCTTAACATTATAATTATGAGAACACATTGTTGCCGTCATATGTTCTCACTCTTGGCATGAAGACAGTGTCCTTTTTCTCGTGTTTTACATCTGAGAGCTACGTTTGGTGATCCTGTACCTGGAGCCATAATACTCTTTGTTTAGTTCACTCTCAGTGACTTCCCAAATTAATCCCTGTTTCACCCAGTTTTCAGGCATTCATTTGGACTACCAAGTTCACCAATGTAATGGGCAAAACGCAGGCACATATTTCTGATTGGATATACACCAGCAACATATTGAGTTAAGGATACCAAATAAGAGACTTTCTTTACTCAAGCTTGACATGAATTTTATCCCTTTGCATTTGCCGGTGAAGGTCTTAACGCCTGTTTGAGGCGATCTCGACAAATATGGCCTCAACTTCTGACCCTCCCCCAGAAGCTCTGCTCCCCCATCCCTCCAAAAAGGGGCACTTTTTTATTGATTATTTGACGGAATGGGGACTGCTGTCGAAACCAGTATTTATTGCCCATTCCCAGTGGTCCCCCCGAAGATGGTGGTGAACATCTCTGCAGCTGCAGGCTTGACGTTCTATTACAGACAGCCACCTGCGTCTTAAGATAACAAAGCATCTCCGTATCAGAAGCCAGTTGTGGTCACATGGTCAACAGCCACCATCCACCCAGAATGGCTGAAAGATAAACGGCCAATTTACTTCTATTCTTTCACGGATGTATATCATAGCTCAGTCTCAGTTTGGGTTATGATAGGGCCACTCACTCAGCTCCTGGCTTGGTCCATACATGGACAAAAGAGCTGAACTCGAGAGGCGAGAGTGACTGCCCTTCACATCAAGGCGGTATCTGAAAGAATGTGACATCGAGGAGACCTGGTAAAGCTTGAGTCGATGGGAATCAGCGGGGGGGTGGGGGGCTTGAGTCATACCCGGCACAGTCCCACATCATCATCACTGCAGGAGTTCCTCAGGGCAGTGTCCTCGGCCCAACCATCTTCAGCTGCTTCATCAATGACCTTCCTTCCGATGTAAGGTCAGAGGGTATTCACTGATGACTGCATAATGTTCAGCACCATCCGCGACTCCTCAGATAATGAAGCAGCTCATATCATCAGTAAACAATCCATCAGACAAACTCAGAACATTTCATTTTTCTCTCCTTCAGATGTTCGCAAAGAATATTTTGCTTTTGGCTGTTCTGTATCTTTTGCAAGATACAGAAAGTAGGGCTTTGATCCTAATAACCCCAGTTAGATACTTATCTGCTGTACCCTTGAATCACCACAGATAAATTCAAGAATTTTATAATTAGACAAAGATGAGGATGAGTTTCTCCTTTGAGTTGTTAGCCTTTGGAATTCTCTTTCCACAGATTATCATAGAATTTACAGTGCAGAAGGAGGCCATTCGGCCCATCGAGTCTGCACCGGCTGTTGGAAAGAGCACCCTACCCAAGGTCAACACCTCCACCCTATCCCCACAACCCAGTAACCCCACCCAACGGGAGAGGCTGAATCATTACATATATTCAAGGCCGAGTTAGATTTTTGATTGACAAGAGAGTCGTGGGTTCAGGGTCAGGAAATAAAGAGGAGTTGAGGCCACAATTTGATCAGCCATGATCTTATTGGATGGTGGAGCAGGCTGGATGGGCTGAATGGCCCACTCCTGCTTCTATTTCTTATGATCTTATAAATCAAACACTAACCTCCAGAACATGAGCTGGATAGATTGTATCGGTAAGGGAATTAGGGTTTCTGGGGAAAGGGCAGGACAATGGACGGGAGGAATGTCGGATCAGCCATGGCCCTTTTGAATGGCAGAGCAGGCTTGAGGGGCCGAATGGCCTCCTTCTGTTCCTATTTCTTGTGGTATTTCTTACGGCCTTATGGACATTGCTGCGAGAAATCCAGAGAGAAAACATAGGAACATTTTTTAAAAAGTTTTCATTTGAAATTTCCTTTGGAAACTTTTAAGTTTGAAAAATATCCAACATGGGGGAAAAACGGCTGTTGACTATCCGGAATCATCCAAATGGGGTAACAAAAAGACTAGACCAATCGACTGGGGGGAAGGAGGTGACCGTGTGGAGGGATGAATCACATGATTGAAGGTGGGTGCACGGAGTCTGGCGATGAGAGAACATGTGATGACACCTTCAGGAATGTGTCCAACCAGCATTGGCAACCACTCCAGGCCCCTAAAATGCATAAATCAGGGGCTTAATGCTTGTTAAAAGGCGTCACCCAGAAATTAGTCAATGAGTTGGGGAAGATTGTACATAAGGACTAGGAGCAGGATTCGACCATTCAGCCCGTTGCGCCCACCCTACCATTCATGGCTGATCTCATCTCAGCTTCACTTCCACCTTCCTGCCCACTCCCCATAACCCTTCATCCCACCACTAATTAAAAGCCCTACCTATCTCCTCCTTGGGTTGGCCATGCCTTGTCCAGCAAAAAACCTGTTGAACTCCGTTTTGAAATTTCCAGATGAGCCCCAGCCTCAACAACGTTTTTTTTTGGGGGGGGGAAGAGTTTTCCAGATATCCATCACCCTTTCTGTGAAGATGATCGTCCTAACGTCACCCCTGAAATTCCTAGCTCCGATTTTGAGATTATTCCTCTTTATTCTCAACTCCCCCCACCAGAGGAAAAGGTTCTCTCTGTCTGCAATACCAATGCCTTCAACGGTCGGTTAACTGATCATAACTAGTGGGCCACTGCACCTAATGGAAATTAAAAACCTGCCCTGAAAGGTTTCCCCAAGTGGATGACAGCATCCATTAAATTGAGCCAACTGAGTTAAGGTCATGGAGCAGGAGTTTGTCATGTGGCCCTTTGAGTTTGCTGTGCCATTCGATAGAATCATCAACTTTTGCCTTATTCCCATTTTCTTCAATACCCAAAAACTCTGAGATCGCAGTCCGGAATATGGTCATTGACTATCAATCTCTCTGGGTGAGAAAATTTCTACAATTCGCAACCTTCTGAGTGAAGGTATTTCTCCTCTTTGTGACTGCCCTCCCTTGTTCTACATTCTCCAGTCACGGGAAAGCAGCCTTTTTGTCAAAACCTCCCCGAATGTACACATATCAATGAAATCATCTCTCATTCTTCTTAACATGTTTGAATATAGGCCCATTTTACAACCCTATCATCCCAGGATTTGGCCTAGCAAACCTTCGATGCATTCATTCTAAGGCAACTATATCCTTCCCCAGATAAGGAGAGTAAAACTGGACACAGGATGCCAGGTCAGGGCAGCACGCTAGCACAGTTGCATCACAGCTCCAGGATCCCAGGTTCGATTCCCGGCTTGGGTCACTGTCTGTGCGGAGTCTGCACGTTCTCCCCGTGTGTGCGTGGGTTTCCTCCGGGTGCTCCGGTTTCCTCCCACAGTCTAAAGATGTGCAGGTTAAGTGGATTGGCCATGATAAATTGCCCTTCGTGTCCAAAAAGGTTAGGTGGGGTTTCTGGGTTAAGTAGGGTGCTCTTTGCAAGGCCCGGTGCAGGCTCGATGGGCCGAATGGCTTCCTTCTGCACTGTAAATTCTGTGATATGATTCCCATATCATTGCAGCAAACTTTCTTACTTTTATACTCCAACCCCTTGTATTAAAGATAAGTTGCCATTTCTATTCCATTTGCTTGCCGTACCTGTCCATTCACTTTCATCCATATAGAAGGAATCCCAGGATTTACAGGTCTGTCACTTTCCTCTTTAACAACAGGCTCACCACTACCTTCTCAAGGGCAATTAGGGTTGGGACACAAAATACTGGTCTTGCCGGTGACACTTGTATCCCATGAAAGAATATTTTTTTTTTAAAAGAGACACATTGATTCAGTAGGCTTCTGCCTAATACGAGGAAATGTAAAATTAAAAGAAAGATTGTAAAGTTGGGGCTACTGTTGTCAGATGGGGAAGATTGAAGTCACATCATAATGAAGGGGTGGGATGTCTAACAGAAGTTCAGTGTTCACATTTGCCGTAACAAGACAGATTTCTTTTTTAAGGGGCAATTTAGCGTGGCCAATCCTCCTACCCGGCACATCTTTGGATTGTGGGGGTGAGACCCACGCAGACACGGGGAGAACCTGCAAACTCCACAAGGACAGTGATCCAGGGCCAGGATCGAACCCGGGTCCCCGGCGCCGTGAGGCAGCAGTGCTAACCACTGCGCCACCCGTGCCGCCCCCCCCAGCAGACCGATGACAGGAAGGTGGGTTTTGAGTGCATGTGAACGCAGCGGGAGAGGGATAACTCAATCGTAAGCCACCTTGCACTTCCTCAAAACCTCATTCGGGGGTTTTCATCCCTTGGATAATTTGGTTAGGGATGTGGGTTCTACAGGACAGAAACGGTACTTCTATAGTGCCTTTCGCAACCTGCGGATACCTCAAAGTGCTTTACAGTCAATGAAGTATTTTGTTGGTGTGGTTTCTGTCGCGGTGTTGGAGACACAGGGGGAAATGCACTGCAGGCTGCTAAAAACAGGAAAGAAATAATAACGAGGTCGTCCATTTTCTTTAATCAATATTTTTAAAATTCACTCATGTGGCTGGCCAGACCAGCATTTATTGTCCAGCTCTAATTGCCCTTGAGAAGGTGCCGGGTGAACTGGTGCAGCCCATGTGACGTCGATACTCTCACACTGAAGAAATGGCGATTTTGTTTCCAGTCAGGATGGTGAGCGACTTGGAGGGGGTCGTTCAGATGATGGTATTCCCATCTGGATAGAAATTGGGCAGGATACCCGGGTGAATTCCCATGGCTCCTGTTCCAAGTTGTTACCTTGGTTTTTCTTAATGTTCGCTGGAAATGCCAGCCTGCCGGGGGGTGGGGGGGGGGGGGGGGGGGGGGAGGCATGAACCCACTGCCTGCTGACTCGGTGCAAAGGATGCCACACCTGGCATGGACTCCCAAATGCTCACCGCTACCTTCTGATGCCCAACTATGGACGGGCAACAAATGCTGGCCGAGCCAGCGATGCTCACATCCCGAAAATTTATTTTTAAAAATGGGGTTTCAGCAAAAAAAAAACGATTGAGTAATCTGAAACTTCTAATCACTTGATGATTAATAATGAGCTTCACGGATCAATCATGGCACTGATATGGCTAACAGCATCCTTCGGAGCTGTGTCTCACCCATCATGCGAGTCTTTCATTTTCAGTGTGTCGAGGGCTGAAGTGAGGGCAGGATCGAATCGGGCGAGGTTGCGATGCCACCCACAATCAAAATGCCGGGCGTGGCTTACTGCTGAGAGCTGCAGCGGCGAGAATCAGGATTCATCTCATAGGGGGCGGCGCAGTGATTAGCATTGCTGCCTCACGGCGCCGAGAACCCGGGTTCGATCCCGGTCCCGCGTCACCGTCCGTGTGGAGTTTGCAAATTCTCCCCGTGTCTGCGCGGGTCTCACCACCACAACCCAAAGATGCGCAGGGTAGGTGGATTGGCCACGCTAAATTGCCCCTTCATTGGATAAAATGAATTGGGCACTCTAAATTTATTTTAAAATAAATAAATAAATAAAGCTGGAATTTTAAAGTCTCAGTAACAGTGACTGTGGAACGATCAGCGATTGTTGTGATAAAAGCCCCATCTGGCTCACAAATGTCCCTTCACAGAAGGGAACCTTCCATCCTGATCCTGTCTGGCCTACATGTGACTTCAGAACCACAATTTAGTTGGGGGAGAGTTGTGTCTGCATGTTCTAACCCCCATGGAGAAGGTGGTTCACTATCGCAATGGTCAGTGGTGGGGTTTAAACTATTGCAGATGACCACGTCCTCCCATCTAACCTCCTAAAATCTCACTTCCCCCTTGTCCCCTGATCTCTCCTGATTTGCAAGCTTTGTGTAGGTGTCAGTATTTTACCTTTTATTTCCTCATTTTGATCAGCCCTCTCGAATCTCCCCTGGACCTTCTCTGCCACGAGGAGAACACCACGAGCTTCTCCCGTCCCTCGACTAACACAAGCCACAATGACTGTCTCTTTCCAGCAGACCTTTTGAGTAGGTCTCATGTCGTTCTTAAGAAACAGGGGATGTTTGAGTGTAATCCTTCAGTGAACAATGGTGGAGGTGGTGGGGGAGGGGAGGGGAGCTGCGGACGTCACGGATCTAAAGAGGTACTTACACATGATCTAGTGTAATAGGTGCAGTTAACTTGAGTGTGTGGTAGGTGGGGAAAACCCTGGCTTCATCTTTAAGAATACTCCAGCATGTTCACTCATAAGTACCTCTTATTCAAATATCAAAAGTTTGTCTGTGGTGAGTTAACCAATTTCTGCTCGGGTTTTTTTTCTTATTCATTCACAGGATGTGGGCGGTGTTGGCAAAGTGAGCAGTTAGTGGTTATTCTAATTGCCCTTGAGAACAGTGGTGGTGATCTATCTTCTTGACAACTGTGTGGCTTGCTAGGCCGTTTCAGAGGGCAGTTGAGAATCAACCGCATTACTGTGGGTCTGAAGTTACATAGATACATATATGTATCACTTTTGTTGGTTGGGGGGGCGAGCGCAGTTGGGCACGCACAACTTTGGCTTCGGGTGAGACTAAACCAAGAGTCCAGTCCATTAATGGCTCTTCAAAAAGGAAGTGAAATATCCCACAGAACAACTAAAGAGCAGGGGTGGCCTCCTCGGAGTCTGGTCCAATATTCCTTACTCACTCCCAAATGACAAACCATGGCTAACTTTTTTTTAAATTTAGAGTACCCAATTCGTTTTTTCCCAATTAAGGGGTAATTTAGCGTGGCCAATCCACCTACCCTGTGTTGCTAACTTTTGGTTGGTTCAATTGGCTCTGTTTTATAACCTTTGCTCTCGAGTCGCCAGGTATCTTTATGATACCGCCACGAGGTTCAAGTTCAAGTAATGATCAATAACTCAACACATCAATTAGTAAGATTCAAATCAAAGCATATTTATTATACACAGTAATCGCTACTCACGCACAAATTCTACTTCTAAGCTACTTCTACAACTAACAGGCCTATACTTAGCTTCGGACTGGCCCACCAGGTCAGGGGAACAAATGGCCTTTCGTTCGGATTCTGAAACTGCGGGATTCGAAGTTGGTATGGACTGGTAGCTAGGAGCGCCTATCTCGTAGCGAGCGTCGACTTGAGACTTACTTCAGGGATGCGGCAGCTTGGACCGTTCACTCTCAGGGGTTGCTTCACGTTGCTGAGTGACCCGGTCAAGGAGAGCGATTTGAACTTGGGGCTTAACTTTTATAGTCCCCAGGGGCTTCCCGCCTTTCGGGGCGGACCCTGTACCTGGTTCTAGGTGATTGGACTGTGTTCCAATCGCTTGGTTCGATTTCTCCATTACTGGAGCGGTTCCCTGATCGATGGGCGGTCTTGAGGTGCTCGTTAACCTCTTTTGTGTTGGCTCCTGCTGGCGCCGGGGAGTCTGGCTTAGCTTTGTTTGTCCTAAATGTTGCGATTGTTCCCGGGGATCGCGCATTAGTATGTAGATGGCTGCTATATTATTATGCTGATGGTCGCTGGTATCGATGCTGTCTGGGCTTTTGCAGAGTTTAATACACAGTAAACCTTCACCTGCTGGTTTCTGCCTGTGTGGGCTGAATTTCCCTTCAGCCTTTGCTGTTCTCCATTTTAAATCGGGACTTGGCCAACTCAGGTGGCTACACCTGCACATCTTTGGGTTGTGGGGGCGAAACCCACGCAAACACGGGGAGAATGTGTAAACTCCACACGGACAGTGACCCAGAGCCGGGATCGAACCTGGGACCTCGGCGCCGTGAGGCAACAGGGCTAACCCACTACACCACCGTGCTGCCCACAACCATGGCTAACTTTACTCAAACCAGCCTGGCACAAAATAGGTGCAGTTGGATTGGTCACTCATGCTGCAGCATTGGTGGTTTAGCTCACTTGGCTAGACCGCTGGTTCGTGATGCAGAGCGAGGCCAGCAGCACGGGTTCAATTCCTGTACCTGCTGATGTTATTCATGAAGGTCTTACCTTGCCCCTCGCCTGAGGTGTGGTGACCCTCAGGTTAAATCGCCACAAGTCAGCTCTGCCCCTCAAAGGGAAAAGCAGCCCATGGTCATCTGGGACTATGGCAACTACCTTTACCAATATCATCCTCTATTTTCTGAAACGAAAGGCAAAATGCTAGACAATCAGCAAAGTTGGTCATCTGGACTCGAAACGTGAGCTCTTTTCTCTCCCTACAGATGCTGCCAGACCTGCTGAGATTTTCCAGCAGTTTCTCTTAGGTTTCAGAATCCAGCGTCCGCAGTAATTTTGCTTTTATCCTCTATTTTCTACCGACTTCAATAATTAATCCATTGATCTGGTCCCTAAAGTGTTGCATCACCAATCGGGGTACTGTATCTGATGCATTTGAGTTGTTCCTCGGTGCTTTGCAAAAGATGAAATTTGCATACGTTTCAGGAGCACAGGACGTCCCAAAGCCAATGAAATGGAGGGCTGGATTGTACATTTGTAAATCGGCTGCCTCAAGTAGCGCCCAGCCCCACTTAGTAAAAGTTGGCACTCGGACACCACCCTGCCAGTCTCCGACAATATGGAAGGCAAGCAGGGGCTCAAATTGGAAGCCCCCCTTGCCTTTTTGAGAAAATCCATTCACGAGTTACTGAGCTTGTTAAAAAGCCAAATGACTGCAATTTCTAATTACCCACTCCCGATTCCTGCTAGTCGTTGGGGGAAATGTTGCAAGTGGATTAAGCCGGGTATGAGGAGGTGGCACAAAAGAGGATGGAAAGACCATGGCTGCATGTGGCAGAATCTGGCAGTGTTTGGCCATTAGAAGAATTTATTTATTCAGTTCTTATTGGCTAACGTAACGAGGTGGAGGGGAAGGGTCCATCCAGAAATGACTTCAGGTTCATTGTGTAGCCCCTCTCCTGTCCTCGACACCTGATTGGGCATGCAGCCCCCCCCCCCCCCCCCCCCCCATAATACTGACTGGCCAGCGTTCCCACTGGGCAGCTATCAGTGGCCAGCTTGATTCAATGAGCTGCGACAGCGGCAATGGAAGGAGTGAAGTGCACGTTTCTCATTCTGCCGTCTCAACACTGCCGGAAGCAGCCAATTTACACAGCAAGACTCCGCAAACAGGAATGAGATAATAACCAGATCTTCTGTTTTTAGCTGCGTTGTTTGACCAAGACGCCAATTGCTCCTTCGCAATGTGAGCTGTTAGGGCCACCTGTGAGGGTAGACAGCAGCATAGTTTCATGTCCTGCCCACTCTAACAGGGCAGCACTATTACACCGAGTGTCAGCCTGAATTATGCATTCAAGTATCTGGAGTGCAATTTGATCCCACAACCTTCTGAGTCTGAAGCGGGAGTGTTGCCAATGGAGCTACAGCTGACACATCAAGTACTATATAAAGGTCACTGTTACAAAATTGAACATGTCAAATTCTGCTGTTACATAAGGGTTTCAGAATTCTGTGCCAGTGTTTACCACTGGATTTCACAATTTCAAACATCCTCGCAGTTTTACTTCTGACGTTTCTTCATTCAATTCCCCCTGGACTGATGCAGCGATGGGGAAATCAGCCAGGCTCTCTGACATTAGTTGCGTCAGACGATCGCCCTGCTGCTGCGACTTGCTCAGCTTGACCCGGGTTGAGCGGACGAGCAGAGTCAAGGGGCGTACAGCTCAGACCAATAACTCATGTCACCTTGGCCTGGCTGGACTGTAAGATAATCCTCTGGCCCACCCTCAACCACCAGTCGACAGCCAAAGACCAGGCCTGACCAGTGGGAGTAAAATAAAAGTGAAATACTGTAAATGCTGGAGATCTGCAATAAAACAAAGTGTTGGAATAGCTCAGGCCTGGCAGCATCTTTGGAGAGAGAAACAGAGTGAATGTCTTAAGTGCAATTGACTCCTGAATGGGAATCAAAAGCTGACTCCACAGTTGTAGAACATGAATTGAGTTTAGCTCCGCCTCCTCCCAACTTCAGAACAGTGACCACGACACCACACAACTCTGCCATGGCAATCTCTGCAAGACGTGCCAGATCATCGACATGGATACCACCATTACACATGAGAACACCACCCACCAGGTACGCGGTACATACTCGTGCGACTCGGCCAACGTTGTCTACCTCATACGCTGCAGGAAAGGATGTCCCAAAGCGTGGTACATTGGCGAAACCATGCAGACGCTGCGACAACGAATGAACGGACATCGTGCAACAATCACCAGGCAGGAATGTTCCCTTCCAGTCGGGGAACACTTCAGCAGTCAAGGGCATTCAGCCTCTGATCTCCGGGTAAGCGTTCTCCAAGGCGGCCTTCAGGACCCGCGACAACGCAGAATCGCTGAGCAGAAACTTATAGCCAAGTTCCGCACACATGAGTGCGGCCTCAACCGGGACCTGGGATTCATGTCACATTACATTCATCCCCCACCATCTGGCCTGCAAAATCCTACCAACTGTCCTGACTTGACACAATGGCTTAACCTGGGGTTACCCCATCTCTGGATCTGTAAAGATTTAATCACCTGCTAATGGTCGCATTCCAAGCTTTGTCTGGCATCTTTGAATCTGTCTATATATATGTTTCTGGAGCATACCTCTTCATTCACCTGAGGAAGGAGCAGCGCTCCGAAAGCTAGTGACATCGAAACAAACCTGTTGGACTTTAACCTGGTGTTGCAAGACTTCTTACTGAACTCCCAATGTGGCATTGACTCGTATTTAGCGCCGTATGGGCAATTTCATTGAGAGGTCACAGGTTAGCTGCTGAGCTCGAGAAGAAATATTAACAGGGATTGGGATTGAGGAGCAAAAGGAGCTCCGGGTACGGACGCATAAATCACTTAAAGTCACAATGCCCGCTAAAACATGGGTGGCACAGTAGCATAGTGGTTAGCACTGTTGCTTCGCAGTGCCAGGGACCTGGGTTTGATTCCCGTCTTGGGTCGCTGTCTGTGCGGACATATTCTCCCCGCGTCTGCGTGGGTTTCCTCCGGGCGCTCCGGTTTCCTCCCACAGGCCCTAAAAGACGGACTCGTTGGGTGCATTGGACATTCTGAATTCCCCCTCTTTGTACCCGAACAGGCGCCGGAGTGTGGCGACTTGGGATTTTCACAGTAACTTCATTGCAGTGTTAATGTAGACCTACTTGTGACACTAATAAAGATTATATAAAATCTATAAAACTCAACTTTGAGCTCATTTGTTTTTTATTTGATTATGGGATGTGCATTTGTTGCCCATCCCTCATTGCGCTCGATGTGGTGGTGAGCCACCTCCATGAAACTGCAGCAGTCCATGTGGTATAGGTACACCCACCATGCTGCTAGGGAGGGAGCACCAGGAGTTTGAGCCACTGACGGTGAAGGGAGCTGATACATGGGTGTAACTTGGGAGGACTTGCAGGTGAGTGATGTTCCCATGAGTCTCACTGAATTTGTCCCTCGAGGTGGTGCAGGTTATGGGCTTTGGAGATGCTGTCAGAGGAGCCTTTGTGCCTTGCGCCAGTGCATCTTGTAAATGTGCCAGTGGTGAAGGAGGTGTTTGATGATTGGCACTCCAAGTGGAGTTAGCACATTCTCCCTGTGGATTTCATCCCCACAACCCCAAAGATGTGCAGGGTAAGTGAATTGGCCACGCTAAATTGCCCCTTAATTGGGAAAAATAAATTGGGTACTCTAAATTAAAAAATAGATGGTTGCCAATGAAATGGCTGCTCCATCCTGGATGGTGTCTAGTTTTCCGAGTGTTTGGAGCTGCACTCATCCAGGCAAGTAGAGAATATTCCATCACACTCCTGACTTGGAGCGTCAGAAGGTAAATTAATTGACAACAATTTCAGCTTCCAACATCCTGTTGCAGCCAAAGTATGTGTGTGACTTTCAGTTTCTAGTCAATGGTGACCCTCAAGGGTGTGAATATTGGAGGATTCAGTAATAGTAATGCCATGGCATGTCACGGGAAGGTGGTTGGGTCAGGGCAGCATAGTGGCACATTGGTTAGCACTGCTGCCTCACTGTACCAGGGACCCAGGTTCAATTCCAGCCTTGGGTGACTGTGTGTGTGGAGTTTGCACGTTCTCCCAGTGTTTGCGTGGGTTTCCTCCGGGTGCTCCGGTTTCCTTCCCCAGTCCAAAGATGTGCAGGTTGGGTGGATTGACCCTGCTAATTGGCTCTTCGTGTCCAGGGATGCACAGGTTAGGTTCAGGGAGTCGGGCGGGATGGGCAGGTGAGCGGACCTAGTTAGTACTTGGAAAGTCGGTGCAGACACCTAGGCCGGAGAATCGCCGGGGGTCGGTGTGAATCCCACCCCCACTGTCATCCGAATTCTCCGGCCCCCCCAAAATCAGCCTGGCGTGTTGCGCCACCCGCCTCAGAGAATGGCGGGGTCCGGCGCGACTCAATGGGCCCCGGGGCTGCCTGAATTCTCCGACCCGCGATGGGCCGAAGTCCCGCCCATCTTTTGTCAGTCCCGCCGGCGTAAATTGGAGTAGGTCCTTACCGGTGGCGCGGGGGGATGATCTGGCCCTGGGAGGTGCCCCCACGGTGGCCTGGCCCGTGATCGGGGCCCACCGATCCGCGGGCGGGCCTGTGCCGTGGGGGCACTCTATTGTTTCGCACCAGCGGTTGTAGCAGTCCGCCATTGCTGGTGCGGAAACGAAGCCCTCTGCGCATGCGCGGGGATGACGCCAGAACATGCTGGTGCTCCTGCGCCAACTCGCGCCGGCTGGCGGAGGCCCTTCGGCACCAGTTGGCATGGCGCCAAGCCCCTTTCCCGCCGGCCGGCAGGGCACAAACCACTCCGGGGCGGGCCTAGCCCCTGAAGGTGCGGATTACGCCCCGCCGATTACAGAAGAATCCCGCCCCTAGTTAGTATTTGGAAAGTCGGTGCAGACTTGATGGGCTGAATGGTCGCCTACTGCACTTTAAGGATTCTATGACTCTTGTGTCAGTAGTGGGGGGGGGGGGGGGGGGGGGGGGAAGGTGGTTATTACCTCAATACTTGCTTAAAAACTGAATGTCTTCCCGCTTTGACAAAAAGTCATTAACCTGAAACTGTTTCTCGCTCTCTGTGTATGGATGTTGTCAGAAGTGCTGAGTCTTCCCAGCATTTCCTGGTTGTGTTTTTGATTTCCAGGATGCACTGTATTTTGCTTCAGAATCAGGAGGAATAGACATGAGGGTCGAATGGCCTCCTATGCCAGAAAGATTGAGGTTTTTCCTGAATTGGTGACGTGGGAGGTGGTGCAACATTTTGACAACACTCCAGAACTTTAAAAAATGATTTTAATACAAAAATAATTTTAAATACATTTAAGATTATAATAGTTACTTAACGCACCAAAAAAAAAATGCAGGAATTTGAACTGGTTTGTTGAAACAAATAAAATACAAAAAAAGGGGTTTGAAAATACAAGAGCAATATTAAAATAGAATTAGAGCTGAATGAAACATTGCACAATCACTGGACCAGCACAGGAGTGTGGTTTCCAATGTAACACTGATACTGCAACCAGTTAAATGGATCATTTTTTGTCAGGAACACCCATGTACAAACTGTTCACTCTTTCATACATAACAGTTTTAAAACAAGATTGGAATTCTTATAAAGTATTTTACTTCCTCTCTACCCTTCCAAAGTATGAGAGGTGACCAAAGAAGTCTCTGGGCTGAGTGGAAACCTTCCTAGGCTCGGGGAGTCCAGAGTAAAGTAGCTAGGTAATCGGAAACACACGGTCCCCTGAAAAGACTTCTGAGGCTGAGGGCAGTGTGGAGGCATTTGAAAACATTGCACTGCAGGACGTTTCAATACTCCACTCCTCCTCCCCCCTACTGACACACACAAACACGATCAGCCAGACTGACTAACCCTCGCTACTGCAGGGGGGGAAAAAAATGAGAATATATTCCCCAGGTTCTTGATTGCCTCGTCGGCAAGTGTCCAAGCCGGTGGTCTCAGAAAAGAAAAACAGGAAAACCTTGGCTTGTATTTTCCCCGGAGTTTAGAATGTTGAGGAATGATCTCGTTGCGGGTTTAGGATTTTGACATGGTGAATACCGAATCCAGCACAGGAGGCGGCCATTTGTTCCACTGCTCTTTGAGAGAGCAGGCACGGGCACAACGGAATTAGTCGGTCTCTTCCCCATTTCTCTGCAATTATTTTCCCCTGCGAGTATTTGTCCAATTCCCTTTGATGAGCTATCATAGAGAAACTCCTCTTTCTGGCGGGGGAATCCAAAATGAGGGAACGTGTTTTAGAATTGGGGCCAGGAAGCACCTTTTCACACACACTGGAGACAATCGTCCCAGAAATCTGGAAACTCTGGAGCTTTCAAAAGGTGAAATCAGTACTTTGTTCTTCGGCAAGGGCATCAAGAGATGCAAAAACAGAGGCAGGTTAAGGGAGATAAGTTACAGGTCAGCCATGATCTGACAATGGCAGAAGAGGACAGAAGGGCTGAGATAGCTCCATGCAGCAGGAGTTGAGTGTTGAAAACAGTAGCCCAGGGAAGGCTCGTGCTACACACCACTGAGTAAAGAACAGGAATTCTGCTCACAGGTTAGGAACCTGCCCTCCATGTGGGAACTGGTGTTGCTGTTTAGCAGGGGCTAGTCGCCCACTCTCACCACAGTGATCCCCCTGTGCACAGTTAAATGCCAAAGTCACCACCAGTCGCCACTGTAGAACCTAAATAGACACGTGGGTCGCTTCCAGCATGCTTTACCCACTGTCGGGATGCAAGAGGACTCATTGTGCTGTCCACTTCAAACTACAGAACCCCCACACCAGGTGCTTTAAAAGCAACATTACAAAGGTTGATCAAGCAAGAATCTCCTGCAAAATAACATTGCACAAGTACAGATACACATATTAATGTCAAAGGAAAGGAAACAGGCTCAATCTTTAATTATCAGCTTAAAATAACACTAGTTTGCAATGAGCCTTCACCCCCCCCCCCAACCTGTGCAATATGTTAAACACATTTAAATAGCTCAATAAATATCTATTTAAGATCTTAGACCTTGCTTGATGACAGTGGAATTTCCCCCAATATTTTAGAGTTATTTATTGAGGTAACCGTGCTCTTCGAGGAGTGCCTCACTCAGATAGGCACAGCCGAGGTAGTCCCAGTTCCAGCGTGCGGTGATGGGAAACTGGTTCCCGGGACTGAGCCGTGCGCCGGGCTCGGTCACAGCTTCCCAGTTGCAGTTCACACCATTCACTCTCCAGTGAAAAGGAAGCCAGTCGTTCAACACATTGGCCCAGGTTTCAGAAACAATCAGAGGCCCTTGTCCCTGAAAATTACATTTTGGAATCTTGTCTACGAGTAATTAGAGCCAGTGCCTGTGGGAGTAGACTGGCTTGGGAGAAAAGGTGACTTTGTCCCTCCTATTCCCAAAGCTGTCTAACGCTGGGTCTGACAGAGATTACTGATAGTTAGGATTAGTCAACAACTCCATTATTGTTGTATTGTACTGGCGGCATGGTAGCACAGTGGTTAGCACTGTTGCTTCACAGCTCCAGGGTCCCGGGTTCGATTCCCGGCTTGGGTCACTGCCTGTGCGGAGTCTGCACGTTCTCCCCCGTGTCTGCGTGGGTTTCCTCCGGGTGCTCCGGTTTCCTCCCACAAGTCCCGAAAGACGTGCTGTTAGGTGATTTGGACATGCTGAATTCTCCCTCCGTGTACCCGAACAGGCACCGGAATGTGGCGACTAGGGGCTTTTCACAGTAACTTCACTTCATTGCAGAATTAACGTACAGCAAGAAGTCTTACAACACCAGGCTAAAATCCAACAGGTTTATTTGGAATCACTAGCTTTCGGAGGGTAGCTCCTTTACCAGGTGAGCTACACTCCGAAAGCTAGTCATTCCAAATAAACCCATTTGACTTTAACCTGGTGTTGTAAGACTTCTTACTGTGCCCGCCCCAGTCCAACGCCGGCATCTCCACATGTGTTAATGTAAGCCTACTTGTGACAATAATAAAAATCATCATGTGACTGCCAATGTGGTAGAAAGCACCCTCAATGGACCCTGCTCTTCTCAGCAATTGCTCAGATCCCACAATATATCCAGCAGCTGTGAGGGGAGATGGGGATGCAACTAAAATAAAAGGGTTGCAGCCGTTCTGCACTGTACCCAGATTCCTATCGCACTTTTAGTCTGTTGCACACTTCCAGATTCACAAACGTTAAATCAGTACTTTCTCCCGGTTACAACTCAAAAAATCACTTTGTTATCTCTGTTCTCAGTTCTTTGTACTGTGTTCCTCCAATTTCTTTTCACATCCTATTTTCCACACTCTCTCTCTTCCCTCATGTTTGTTATTTGATCTAAACTCCATCACTCTTGTCCTTGGTGTTCCCTTCCCCCACTTCTCCTCTCTTTAGCTCCCTTTTCCACCCCCCCCCCCTTCCTTACCAGTTCCAGATTTTGAGTTACGACTGTATAATTCAGCTCTGAGTAACCTATTCTGTGGTCAGGGGAGTGCTGTGCAGGCAGTATTCGTACTGGGGCTTACTGTCTTCTGGGTTCCAACCTAGAAATGGCGATGGGGTTTTCCCCAGTGTCTCTCAACCTCTTGCAACACCAAGAAAACTTACATTTATATAGCGCTTGTCACAACCTCAATGTCCCAAAGCGTCTTACAGCCAATGAAGTACTTTTGAAGTGTAGTCACTGTTGTAATGTAGGAAACTCAGCAGCCAAATTGCACAGAGTAAGATCCCACAAACAGCAATGTGATAACGATCAGAAAATCTAGTTTTGGTGATATTGGGTGAAGGATAAATCTCGACCAGGACCCTGGGAAGAGCTTCCCTGCTCTTCTTCAAAATAACGGCACTAGAATCTTTATGTCCGTCTGTAAGGGGAGACCCGGCGACGGGTTAATATCTCACCTAAAAGGCGTCACTTCTGACTGTGCAGCATCCCCTCAGTACTGCACTAATGTGCCAACCTAGATGCCTTTCCCTTTTGCACAGGAGAACGGTTTTGTTTTTAATGTAGTTTCCGCTCCTCCCCCGACCCATCACAGCTTCGATCGATCCAGGATGGGTGCCGCTTGTCCTGGGACAACGGAAAGTCTTGTGGTGGAGCCATGCCCGTCACCAGGTTTGTGGCGATGGTTTGTTCAGAGAGTTCGCTCAGGTTCATTGGCAGCACTCCGAGATGTGTCTCAGGCACTCGTCGCTGACCTCATCATTAAAGAGCCTCATGCATTTGGGACACTGCAGAAGTCCTTGCTGCCTTATCTCCACTCCCGGGCTCCCACTGGGCAATAATGGACGGGAGACTTCCACCAGTGGGTCTGTGCCGTTACCAAGCAACGGTGCAGGAATATCAGTCTCCATGTAGTAGGGGCTCACTCTGTCGTGGTGAAGGGCAGCTGATTCTCGGTGTTCCTGCAAATCAAAGGCCAACTAATTGGTGATTTGATTCAGCCTTGTATTATACACCATTCTCATTAAATGTACATTACAGCAGTGACATAGAAATAAGAAATAGAAGCAGTGAAAATGAAATGAATGAAAATTGCTTATTGTCACAAGTAGGCTTCAAATGAAGTTACTGTGAAAAGCCCCTAGTCGCCTTATTCCGGCGCCTGCTACACGTGGTAGGCCATTCAGCCCTTCCAGCCTGCTGTACCATTCAATAAGGTCATGGCTGATCTACCTCAATTCCACCAATATCCCTTCATTCGGAAAAGCCTATCAATTAATTCTTGAATATACGCAGCAATGGAGCGTCCACACTTCTCGAAGGTAGACAATGCCACAGACGGCATGGTGCACAGGGGTTAGCACTGCTGCCTCACAGCACCAAGGACCCGGGTTCAATTCCGGCCTTGGGTGACCGTGTGGAGTTTGTATGTTCTCCCCATGTCTGCACGGATTTCCTCCGGGTGCTCCGGTTACCTCCCCCAGTTCGTAGGTGGATTGGCCATGCTAAATTGCCTCTTGGTGTCTAAAGTGTTAAGTGGGGCTACGGACATATGGTGGGGGAGTGGGCTTGGGTAGGGTGCTCTTCGGAAGCTTGGTGCAGACTCGATGGGCCGAATGGCCTCCTTCTACACAATGTTGATTCTTTTCTTTTCTAAATTTAGAGTACCCAATTCATTTTTCCAATTAAGGGGCAATTTAGCGTGGCCAATCCACCTACCCTGCACATCTTTGGGTTGTGGGGGCGAAACCCACGCAATCACGGGGAGAATGTGCAAACTCCACACGGACAGTGACCCAGAGCCGGGATCGAACCTGGGACCTCGGCGCCGTGAGGCAGCAGGGCTAACCCACTGTGCCACCATGCTGCCCCACAGTGGTGATCCTACGAACTGGAGTGGAAGACATTTCTCAGTCCTAAATTACCAAACCCTTTTGAGATGGCCCCACTTGCTAGATTCTCCACCCAGTGAGAACCTCCAGCCCCTGAAGAATTTTGTGTTTCAATCAGAAGACCTCTCATTCTTATAAACTGCAGGGAACCTAGGCCTAGTCTTTTCCCCCATGGGACATCTTTCTCAACCCAACACCTAGACTGTGTTGGCAGTAAAGCGATTTGGGATGCTCCAGGTGCTGCACAAATGCAATCATTTCGTCATCGTAAACGTCAAAGGAATTGAATTTGTTGATGTGGTCAAATTTGAAGCACAGCAGGATCTCACAAACAGTTGCATTTTCTTTTATTGCCGTTGGGAAGTGGGTGACTCTGGGAAGACATGTATTAAAAGAGAGACTTGCATTTACATAGCCCCTCTCAGTACCTCCTCAGCACTGCATTGGGAGCATCAGCCTAGATTCCGAGCTCTGGACTGAGACTGGAACCGATATACGTCCAACTCAGGCGAGTGTGCCACCCGCTGAGCCACAGTTGATACCCAGAGCACAGCGATTCCATGGCACACACCTGCTCCCGTCACCTTTTTTTGGTTTTTACCTGTTTCCTTGGCAGCTGCAACCTCAGGCGAGCCAAATCTTCCTCCAGCTCCTGAATCCGGCTCTGAGCTCGCTCCCGGTCCTCCCGCTCGGACTGGAAATCGTCTTTGTAGACGAGAACCTGGAATTACCAAGGCAACGTTGATTAGGAATTATGGATAGCTCGGAGAAGGGTTTCAACAACAACAACATACAAAAAAACCCAGAAAATACCCGCAGTGCACAGCAGGTCCATCAACATTGGAAAGAGAGGGAAGAGAGAGTGTAGGAGAACGATGATATGGTAATAAGACCCAGTATGCATCTTGACAGGAAGTGATGCAACATCACATGATTTTGCTTTCTCCTGTAGACTTCAGAGTGTGCCGAAGAGGCCCTTTGGCCCATCGAGTCTGCACCGACACACGAAAGACACCCGACCTGTCTACCTAATCCCATTTCCCAGCACATGGCCCACAGCCTCGAGTGTTATGACGTGCCAAGTGCTCATCCAAGTACTTTTTAAAGGATGTGAGGCAACCGGTCTCTACCGCCCTCCCAGGCAGCGCGTTCCAGACCGTCGCCACCCTCTGGGTAAAATGTTTTTCTTCAGATCCCCCCCTAAACCTCCTGCCCCTCACCTTGAACTGGTGTTCCCTCGTGACTGACCCTTCAACTTAGGGGAACAGCTGCTCCCTATTGCAATTCGTTTCTTTAGGAAGTTAACTCTTCCTCACATCGCTAACTCTATAAATATTCTGTGTTAGCCACAACAAGTTCAAGAATAATGTATGTTGGCAGCAAGTGAAAGAACAAGTGTGGGAAAAAAAGTCTGCCATTACTGCAAAGCTTCGAGTAGGTCACAGGTCTCAACCAGTCAGAAGCTTGGCTAAACTAGTGCTGAGGCTTTACCAGATATTGCAGCTTATTGGGCCTCGTGGCATTGGTCAGCATCCAATGAATGATTGCGCAGACGATATCCTAGTCAGGGGCGGCACGGTGGCGCAGTGGTTAGCACTGCTGCCTCATGACACGCCAAGGACCTGGGTTCGACCCCGGCTCACTGTCCATGTGGAGTTTGCACATTCTCCTCGTGTCTGCGTGGGGCTCACCCCCACAACCCAAAGATATGCAGGGGAAGTGAATTGGCCACATTAAATTGCCCCTTAATTGCACAAATTAAAAAAAGAGGCAAGAACCTAGGGCAAGGGATGAAGAAAAAGCTACATATGATGTAGTCGTGAAAGCATTTGATGTCTGCTTCAATCAAGTGGGCTAAATTTAACAAGTGCACCCAACAAGGGGACAGTATTGATACATTCATTAACAATTTACATAGACTTGCAGAGAACTGTGAATACGGCAGCTTAAAGATATTCAGCTGAGCAGATGCAAGTGTAAGGTCGTCAGTATGACAGTCCCAGATGACCACGGGTTGCTTTCCCCTTTGAGAGGGGAGAGCTGACCGGTGGTGATTTAACCCGAGGGTCACCACACCTCAGGCGAGGGGCAAGGTTGAGAAGGCGAGGCCTTCATGGATAACCTCTGCCGGTACGGGAACTGAACCCGCGCTGCTGGTCTTACTCCGCATCACGAACCAGCTGTCCAGCTAACTGAGCTAAACCGGCCCCGGAGCAGATATGCTGAGGTCAGGAAGCAAAAATCAGTGATTCGGGGCGACAGGGAGAACCATGTCCCTAAAATGACAGACTCTGTGGAGTAAGTTCAATTTGAAAGCAGAGAGGTGGCTATACCAAAGCAGGGGAGGCAGGAAAAGGGCTCATTAACCACTCGAGTTAACTGTAATTGGTGTGGTGGCAAAAAACACGCACAAAAATTCCCCTGCCAAAGAGACCAAATGCTATTTGTGCAGAAATAACATTCACTTCCGGGTTGTGTGTGACAGCAAGCCGTTTGTACAGAATAACCAAAAAGAGAAGCCTTTGAAAGGCAACAAGATCCACGAGGCAGAAGATATCAATGACATTGAGCGACATTTCCTTGGAGGGATCCTGGAACCAATCAGAAGCTGCTGGAATTCTGATCTCCTACTGTCGGGAAACAACAACATTGATGGAGCAGTTTCAGATCGTTCGGATGTGGAATCGTGGTTGGGGAAAAGTGGTCTTCAGCCGTCAGAGACAAGGCCGGCCAGGATGTATCGCACTCACGGTCACAGGACAACTGAAGGCAACCCTTCAATATAAAAGGGGGAAGAAAATGGCTGAAACCTTACGTGATGCTGAACCAACACTGTTCACTCTCAGCACGAGAACCTGCACATTAGAGGAACTGAAAAACCAAAAAGAACGACCCAAAAACTTCAGAGCAGAATTTCCAAAGCTCTTCACAAGGCTGATAATAATTATAATAATCTTTATTGTCACAAGTAGGCTTACATTAACACTGCAATGAAGTTACTGTGAAAAGCCCCTAGTCGCCACACTCCAGCGCCTGTTCGGGTACAGAGGGAGAATTCAGAATGTCCAATTCACTTAACAGCACGTCTTTCGGGACTTGTGGAAGGAAACTGGAGCACCCGGAGGAAACCCACGCAGACACGGGGAGGATGTGCTGACTCCACGCAGACAGTGACCCAAGCCGGGAATCGAACCTGGGACCCTGGCGCAGTGAAGCAACAGTGCTAACCACTGTGCTACCGTGCTGCCCAAGGTAAGCTGAAGACAGCAAACCCCAGCACTCTGTTCCGAAACAAAGCCAGTCGAAGTTTACACCCAGAAGGCTCCTCATCCACTCTTGACAAAGGTAAAGAGGGAAATTGACTATGTTTAACAGGGTGTTAACTCCCCCATGACAAAACCAACAAGTTTGTGCTCAGAGATGATCCAGGAGCCAAAACCCAGCGGATGTCTCAGAATTTGTGTAGATTTCACCCAGCTGATCAAAACAGTTGAATGTGAAGATCAGGAAAGTCATCTCCAGATGAGAGTCTCACAAAATAGGGACAGGGTTCACTTCATGAAGCCTGCTGCAAACAGGGTCTTTTGGCAACTACCCCTCAATAAGAATAAAAGTTGCTCACAGCCTTCATTTTCCGTTTGGGAGGTTTTCTTTCAACAGATTACCCTTCAGCATCATATCAATACCAGAAATCTTTCAGGGGACAATGTCAGGTGTCCTAGAAGGACTGGGTGGAGTCATATTTCACATAGGTGATGTCTTGATCCATGGTACCACTCAAGCAGGACATGGCACTGGAGTGTAAGATGTACTGCAATGCCCACTGGAAGCAGAGTCTATCCGCAGAAGGCAAGAGCAATCCAGGAGTTTCCAGCACCTCGCAATTAATCCAGAGATGAATGGAAATGGTAAAGAAGTTGGAATGTTCTTCTCCAAACTCATTGACGTCAATCAGCCACTACACAGGTTACAAGACAATGCATAGAGCTGGGAGGAAGCTCAACAGACGTCAAAGAGATGCAGATATCAGCTGATATTTTAGCTTACCGTGACCCAGAGATACCCACCATCATTGCTGGAGATGCATCTTCTACAGGATTAGGAGTTGTACTCTAAGATTCAAATGGATGGAAAGTGTAGACCAGTTTACTACTGATCCCATTCACTGACAGAGATATGCAATGATAGAGGTTTCAGCGGTTGAAAGTTTGCAGATTATGTTCTTGGTCTCCACTTGGAAGATAGAGACAGACTACAAACCCTTAGTGACACTCCAATTCTCAGGAGTTTGCCTGTCTGAGCACAATGATTGAGATGGAGAATGATGAGGTTTGATACAAAGACAGAGCGTGTTCTGGGAAAACAACAGACACATTGTGGCTACATCTCAACAAGGACTCATCACCTTGTTTAATAATCAGAAACCTTTGCATTGATGGCAACCACTACTCTACCAGCAACAGCTCAGTGACTGAATGGAACCTGATGAAGATGTGGTCAGGTCAGACAGCACTACGTCAGAAGATGGCTAGTGTACATGCCACACAATTCCACTCTTGAGTACCATGAACAGAGAGGACACCTCAATATAGTTGATGATTTAAACTAATCTCTGATGAGAGATGTCATTCCGAGAGTTCTCCAACACTGTATACTGCAAAGATTGCACCAAGGAAATTGGGCATCACAAAATGTCAAGCCAGAAGGTGTTCTGTTTAGTGACCAGGTCTCTCAAAGTCTGTTGGAAGATAATAATCAAACTATTACTTGTGCTATTCATTAGGAGACAAGAGAACCATTGACTCCATCATCTTTTCCATTGAGACCAAGGAACAGTCTTGAGATGGACCTCTTAACACAGAGGTAAGGTGTTCTTGATTGAACTAGATTACTACTCAAGACAGATAGAAATCAAGCAACTGCAGGATCACACTTCTGAACCAGTGGTGAATTGCTGAAGATATTTGCAACAGACGGGATCCCACATGCAGTAATCTCAGACAATGGATCAGTTTACCAGAGTTCTCGGCGTCGTATGGATTCGCCTATACTACCAGCTCACCAATGTACCCTCAAGCCAAAGGTAAAGCTGAAAGAGGAGGGCCGCCCAGTGACAGCATTGCTAAAGAAGAACAATGACATCCAACTTGCACATCTGAGCTATCGTTCAACGTGAGTGCGAAGTTCTCATGGGGAGAAGGCTGAGAACTCAACTCCCTAATCTCACACACACACGCAATCATGGCGCGTGTACAGCTGATAACTTGGACAAGGTGAAGGAGAAAGGGGATGAGTAGTGTTGCAGCCAGATGTGGAACATGTAACCTGCCAGACCTCCAACCAAGATCTGAGACTAATGGACAAGTGGCTGAAAGGGCACAGCATCTACAGTGCTACCTCCTTCAAATTGAATGTGGTACCATAAAACAGAACAGATGTTCACCGGTTGCCATACAGAAGCAATCTCCCACACAGTTGAAGCAGTCATCTACCAAACTACACAGACCAGAGATGCTGCGTTCATTGAGAGATACGTTATGTCTACCAAACAGGTGAACCCGAGTCATTTACAAATTCACATTCTGCCCAGCAGAGCCCAAGAGAACACATGCAGGACTCAAGTCCCCAATCACTTCCAAATGAGGAGTTGATTCATTCGGATAGGCCAGTGAAACCTCCACAGGAGTTATTTCTATAAAAGATAAATTAAAGTCAGAGACATGGGGGAGATGTAGTATTAGGGGCTAATTCTAATATGCAATATATCACAGGAAACGAAGAAACATCTTTTAAAAAAAAAAAAATCTTTTTAAAAAGAATTCCAATTAAGAGGCAATTTTAGCGTGGCCAATCCACCTACCATGCACATCTATTTGGGTTGTGGGGGTGAGACCCACGCAGACACGGGGAGAATTTGCAAACTCCACACGGACAGTGATCCGGGGCCGGGATCAAACCCGGGTCCTCAGTGCCGTGAGGCAGCAGTGCTAACCACTGCGCCACCGTGCCGTGATGCAACATCTTGACCTCTCTTGTTGAACCTCATGGGAAGATGCAGTCACAGTAAGTTGTTTCTTAATAAACTTAACATTTTTGTTACCTCAAGACGCTGCAACTATTCTGTTAGTACAACGAGAGCAAAACTATTATAATGGGGGAGGAGGGAGAGAGAGAGAGAGAGAGAGAGAGAGAGAGAGAGAGAGAGAGAGAGAGAGAGAGAGAGAGAGAGAGAGAGTCTCCATAGCACCGTGAAACAACAGTGCTAACCACTGCGCCACCCTGCTGCCCCTCTTTGACCTAGATAATGATGGGTTTACATTGTACTCCTATTTTTAGGGTTGATTTGTATTATTCCAGTGAGGTGACTGGTATATTAAGGTAGGTGAAAAATATTTTAGACGGTATTATCCTATAAAATCCATCTCTGGGACAGTGTCAAGGAGCACGTCAAAGACAGCAGGGCAGCTGGGCTCAGCCACACTAAGATACACATGGCAACCTGAATAGGTTTCTACAAATCCTATTGTGGATTAACAAAGACATCACAACTCATTGGCTGAGATTAATGCTTTGGAATTCCTTTCACGAATGAGACCTGGGTGCACTGTGTACTTTGCCCAATGCCCCATCTGCCCTCTTGGGTATTTTGCAGAAAAACAAGGTCAATATTTATCCCTCAAACAATATCACTAAAACAAACAGATTACTGTTTGCAGGATCGGTGGAAAGACCGGCTGCTGCGTTTCCTAAACGACAACACCAACAAATCCTTCATTCTGAAGCATCTTGGAAAGCCCCAAGACGGTGGGGGGGGGGGCTGAATGGATTACTCCAGTGAGAGCTAGCACGGACTCGATTGGCTGAATGGCCTCCTGTGCTGCAATGACTCTCGTCACTCCATACATTCATGTCTTTACCGTTAGTGTTGAAAAGCATGTCCATGCTCACTATGGGGAAAGGCCGAGATTCATTTGTGGGAAGTATCCTTTATCACAGACAAGCCACAACGTCAAGATCTGTGATTGAATTCAGTGCTTTTAATTTTAAAAAAAGGGAAGTTGCCAAGTTCCTGACAGGAGAGTATATTTCCAATCACTGGCTAATTGTGACTGTGATGACTCATCATCTCCTGGAGTCTCAGGGAGTCGGAGAGCAATTCCCGGGAGATTTTCCCAAATTGGCAGCCATCTCTGTCAGGAGACTGTGTTGCTAGGCGAGGGTGGGGGCCGGCTAGGCGAGGGTGGGGGCCGGCTAGGCGAGGGTGGGGGCCGGCTAGGCGAGGGTGGGGGCCGGCTATGCTGGGACTTTGAGAGTAAATTTGAGGAGGAGATAGACCGATTGGTAGTGGATTGAATGGTTATGGAGAACGGGCAGGACAGTGGAGTCGAGGCCAAGAGGAGATCAGCCATGATGGTATTTAATGGCGGAGTGAACTCGAGGGGCTGAATGGCCCACTCCTGCTCCTTGTGTTCTAGAGGGTATGGTTTCAGAGTTTGCAGATAATATGAAACTTGACAATGTGGTAAATAATGAGGAAGATAGTAACAGATTTCAGGAGGACATAGACTGGTGAAATGGGCAGATACACGGGAGGAAGAAATGTAACAGAGGGAACTGTGAAATGATGCATTTTGGCAGAAGGAATGACGAGGGGAGCGGGAATAGAGAGACAGCCAGCGAGTGATGAATGGATACTAATCTAGGAAGATGTCCTGGCTAGTCTGGCCCTTATCACATGTCAGCTTGTGGAATCTTGCTGTGCACAAACTGTCTGCCATGTTTCCTACAACAGTGAGTACACTTCGACGCTGTAAAATGTTTTGGGGTGTTTGCGAGGTTGTGAAAGATGCTGTAGAAACAAGAGTCTTCCCCCTCGTACCTACCTGTTGCTCTAACATCTGCATTCTCTCTCGAGCAGCCGACGCAGCTTCCTGGGCGACCTGGAGATCATCGCGGAGCTGCTGTATCGTCGCCCTCTCCTTCCCCCGCCCGTCCCGGTAATTGGCCAGGCGACTGCAGTCCTTCATCTTCTCCTCCAGCAGCCGGTTCAGCCGCAGGATTTCCTGCCGCAGAACATTCTCGTTGGCCTGAGAGGGACCGAGTCCAGTCAGCCGGTCAACCCTCGACTTCAAATCCTTCAACTGCTGGTGAAGGTTTTTGACATACTCCTCTCGGCTGACGTCATATTTCTGCCATTTAGTGTTAAGGTCTTCCACCTGCGAGGGAATTGAAAAGCAAGCCATCGAACAGTGTGCTAATGACAGATGTCAGGGGTAATACAATGGAGAATCAGGCTGAAGGTTGAGGGGAAGTGAAAACGAAATGAGAGAAGCAAAGAGGGAGTATGAAAAGAGACTGGCAGCCAGCATAAACGTCCCAAAATCTGCTATAGGCATAGAAATAGTAAGAGGGGGGAAAAGGAGGAGTAGAGCCCTTGGGAATCAAAATTACCCCTTAGTGTCCAAAATTACCCCTTAGTGTCCAAAAAGGTTAGGTGGGGTTACTAGGTTACGGAGATAGGTGTGGGCTTAGGTAGGGCGCTCTTTCCAAGGGCTGGTGCAGACTTGATGGGCCTAATGACCACCTTCTGCACTGTAAATTCTATGATTCTAGGATTCTGTCTTTACTAAGGAAGTAGATGCTAATCAGGCCACAGTGAAAGAGGAGGTAATTTATATAACAGCTGGATTTAAAAAGGGAGATGAAGGAGGTATTAGACGGGCTATAAGTAGCAATACAGAATGAGATGCATCCAAGGATACCAAGGGTGTGGAAATTGTGACGGCAATGGCCATCATTTTCCAGTCTTCCTGAGGGCCAGGACTGGTGCCAGGCCCACTGGGCAATATCCAACATTGCCCTCTTTCAAACAAAGAGGTACAAATAAACCCAACGAGGCTTAGGCCAATCTTTGTGGAAATAATAATTCAGAACAAAATTAATAGTCACATTGACCAATGTGGGTTAATTAAGGAAAGCCATCATTTAAGGACAAATCATATGTAGTAACTTGCTGCAATTTTTTGAAGAGGTAACAGAGAGGGTTGTGGTGTACGTGGACTTTTTAAAAAGTAAATTTAAAGTACTCAACTCTTTTTTTTTTTTTCCAATTAAGGGGCAATCCACCTACCCTGCACATCTTTGGGTTGTGGGGGTCAGATCCACACACACACACGGGGAGAATGTGCAAACTCCACACGGACAGTGGCCCGGGGTCGAACCCGGGTCCTTGGCGCCGTGAGGCACTGTACGTGGACTGCTAAAAAGCATTGATACAGTGCTATACAATAGACTTGGGAGCAAAGTTATTATTCAGGGACAGTAGCAACATGGACAGGAAACTGGCTGAGTGACAGGAAACAGAACATAGTGGTTAATGGCTGTTTTTTGATTGGTGGAAGGTGTGTAGTGGAGTTCCCCAGGGGTCAGTGTTGCTTTTCCGGATATATATAAAATGACCTAGACAGTGTTTTTCAAACTTTTTGTCTTGCGACCCACTTTTATCAAACGGCCGAACCGTGCGACCCACAATGTAATATGATAGATTGAAAAATTGTTGATCTGCTAAATACAGTTTCCTGGTACAAGCACGCACAGAAATGAAGATATTTAACATGTTCTGCATTCACAAATAGATGGAAAGTTGCGCATGTTCAATTAGAATGTTGCACTGCAGTTATGTTTTAATCAGCAATGGGAATGGATGCAGGCTGGGTGGAAACATTGGAAACTCACTTGGAGTTGTTACTGAGAGACCGGACTCCGCCTCCCACATGGCCCTGCATTGAAATCAAACGGCCCCAAACCAGGCAGATCTGTGAACAACGTTGGGAAGAGAGGGAGGAGCAACAGGCTCGTTCATTTAAAGATCAGTGAAACGGGTTTCCATTTTGTTTGTCTACTCAGAATTTGGGAGAGAGAGAGCGAGAGAGAAGATAATTGACAAAACGCGGAGTCTTCCCAGGTGAGTTTAAATTCCGCAGATTTAGCCACTGCGCGTTTTAATGGAGATGCAGGTGGGACAACCAAGAAAACAGCAGAGACACTCTGAGCCTATTAATTCGCTGCTTTTTTGCTTTCACAACACAGTATGGGGAAGGCAGAGTGTTGGGCAGAAGGTGGTGTCTCTCTGTTCAATCAGAGAGGTTGTGCCAGTGGCGACAGCACTCAGGAGCAATTTGGTTAGTGCAGTATTTTATCAGTTAGGGCCCAGGGAGCCGTGTCTGGGAAACATACGTTGCAACCTTAGATGTTCAACTGTGTGTGTGTGTGTGTGTGTGTGTGTGTGTGTGGGGGGGGGGGGGGGGGGGGGGGGTGGTGGATCTAAACAGTGACACACGCCGGGATCATTTTTGGCGACCCATTTTCAACACCCCACTTTGAAAAACTTGGTGTACAGGGTAAAATTAGAAAAATTGCAGATGATACAAAAACCTGGAAGCATTGTGAACAGTGAGGAGGACAGTGTTGAATTTCAAAAGGAAATAGGCAGGTTGTTCGAATGGGCAGACAAGTGGCCAATGAAGTTCAATGCAGAGAAATAATAATAATCTTTATTAGTGTCACAAGTAGGCTTACATTAACACTGCAATGAAGTTACTGTGAAAATCCCCTAGTCGTCACATTCCGGCGCCTGTTCGGGTACACAGAGGGAGAATTCGCAATGTCCAATTCACCTAGCAAGCACGTCTTTCGGGACTTGTGGGAGGGAACCGGAGCGCCCGGGGGAAACCCACGCAGACACGGGGAGAACATGCAGACTCCGCACAGTGATCCAAGCCGGGAATCGAACCCGGGACCCTGGCACTGTGAAGCAACAGTGCTAACCACTGTGCTATCGTGCTGCCCATATGTGAAGTGATTCATTTTGGTAGGAAGAACGTGGAGAGACAATACAAAATAAAGTACAGGAGCACAGAGACCTGACCTAGGTGTATACCCGCATAGGGCATTAAAGGTGGCAGGACAGGTTGAACGAGCGGCTGATACCACAAACAGTACCATAAGGGCATAGAGAACAAGATCAAGGAGGTGACGTTGAACTTATATAAACTAGCTCAGCCTCACCTGGAGGGTTTCATCCAGTTATGAACGTCGCACTTCAGGAAATATGTTCAGGGTTTGGAGAGAGAATGGTTCCAGGGAGGGGAAACTTCAGGGACAAAGATAGATTGGAGGAGTTGGGACTGTTCAAATTGAAGAGGAGGTTGCGAGGAGATTTGCTAGAGCTATTCAAAATGATGGGGGGTCCAGACAGAGCAAATAGGGAGAAACTGTTCCCACTTGTGAAGGATCAAGAACGTGACGACACAAATTTAAAGGCAAAAAAAGTAAAAGTGACAGGAGTGCTCTTCAACTCGGGGAATGGTTAGGATCTGTCTGAGATTATGGTGGAGCCAGATTCAATTGAAGCATTCAAAAGGGAATTTGATTATTCTCTGAAAAGGAAGATATGTAAGGATATGGCAGGACTGGCACGCGATAAATTGCTCATTTGGAAATCTAAGTGCAGACACAAGCGGCCAAATGGTCTACCTCTGCACCGTCACAATTCTATGATTACTGAGGTCTCCTGACCAATATTTCTCCCCAGCAAAGGAAATTGGGGAGGCCAGAAGTGGAGGAATGCAGAGATTGGAGGGGGTTGTAGGACAGGAGAAGACAGCGAGGGAAGCAGCCATTGCAGGGGGAAGGGTAGAATGTGGGTGATTCTGAAAAGAATGCGATTTTCCTTTTATAAAGGCAGGCCTCATTTGTCACAGGGAGATGGAGCATGTTGAATCTACTTACATATACAACTTTCTGTTTCAGAGTTCGGTTCTCTTCTTGCAGCTTGTACAGGTTTGTTTCTGGCGAGTCCGCCTGATGCAGCTGTTGGGGGAAAGACGACATTGTGACATTGTGCCATAGTGAATTCGACACTGACCCTTGGGGTTAAACGCTGACGTCGCTATGGAAACACGCGGTCAAGACATTTTTCTGCTTTCTCCTGGAAATGCTGATACAAAATGATTTACCAGTGAGAGGTTGCCTATCCTCCAGGATTGTCCCGGAGTCTCAATGAATTAAAGAATAATCTCTGGGATACAATTGCCCAATTCCAGCAGGCAAATTATTGGAGCATTAAAAAAAGTGTTTTCAAAAAATATACATTATTTAAGCACTGTTGCTGTGTTAAAGCTGGGAATAATAGCGGTCGAGTGCATTATCCCAATGAAGAGTCCATTCACTTCCCGATTAATTGGGGGAAAGGTGGTTTGCCATGAAAATGGATATGGTGAATAACCAATGACAGAAGTGTAGAGGCGGGGCAGTTAGACATAGTGTGATGTAAACTCCAATAACATGTCCAATTGGAATGGGCAACACCAGTAGTTGTGCACCTTAGAGTTGTAAAAATCGCTTAAATAGACAAGACACTTTCTCTGGATGTAATGGGAATGGCCCAGTTTACCGGGAGATGCAGAATGCATAGAGTCAGAGGTCTACAGCACAGATAAGGCCCTTCATCCATCCCGCCTGCGCCCATCCAAAATGACCATCTAACTATTCTAATCCCATTTCCCAGCACTTGGTCCATAACCGGTGTGCCTTGGCATCGCAAGTGCACATCTAAATACTTCTTAAATGTTATGAGGGTCTCTGCCTCCACCCCCCTTTCAGGCAGCGAGTTCCAGACTCCCACCACCCTCTGGGTGAAAAGGTTTCCCCTCACATTTCCTCTAACCCTCCTGCCCCTTACCTTAAATCTGTGCCCCCCCGGTCACTGATCCCTCCACCAAGGGAAAAGTTTCTTCCTGTTTACTCTATCTATGCCCCTCATAATTTTATACATCTCAATCACGTCCCCCCTCAGTCTCCTCTGCTCCAAGGAAAACAACCCCAGTCTATCCAATCTCTCTTCAGAACTAACACTCTCCAGCCCAGGCAACATCCAGGTAAATCTCCTCTGCCCCCTTTCCAGTGCTATCACATCCCTCCTATAATGTGCATTCCAGAACTTCACACAATACTCGAGCTGTGGCCTAACCAACATTTTATACAGTTCCAGCATAACCTCCCTGCTCTTAAACTCTATGTCTCGGCTAATAAAGGCAAGTATACCATATGGCTTCTTAACCACTGTATCCACCTGCTCTGCTACCTTAAGGGACCGGTGTACATGCACACCAAGGTCCCTCTGATCCTCGGTGCTCCCCAGAATCCTGCTGTTTATCATGTATTCCGTTGCCTTGATTGTCCTGCCCGAGTGCATCACCTCACACTTATCCGGATTGAACTCCATTTGCCACTGATCAGCCCATCTGACCAGTCTGTAATCTAAGGCTATTCTTCTCACTATTTACCACCCAGCATTTTTCGTATTATCCGCAAACTTTACTGATACACCGTCCTACGTTCATGTCTAAATAATTTATATAAACCACAAACAGCAAGGGCCCCAACACTGATCCCTGTTGGACCCCACTGGACACAGGCTTCCAGTCAGAAAAACACCCCTCGACCATCACCCTCTGCTTCCTGCCACTCAGCCAATTCTGCATCCAATTTGCCAAGTTTCCTTGGATACCTTCGCTATCAGTCTCCCAGGTAGGACCTTATCAGAAGCCTTAGTGAAGTCCAAGTAAACTACGTCAAATGCATTGCCCTCATCCACATCTGGTCACCTCTTTCAATCAAGTTGGTCAGACATGACCTCTCCTTAACAAAACCTTGCTGACTGTTCTTGATTAATCCCTGCCTTTCCAAATGCAGATTAATTCTGTCTCTCAGAATTGCTTCCAATAGTTCCCCCACCACTGAGGTTAAACTGACTGGTCTGTAGTTTCCTGCTTTATCCCTTCCTCCCTTCTTGAATAATGGAACCACATTGGTTATCCCCCAGTCCCCCGGCACCTCTCCTGTGGCCAGAGAGGAATTGAAAATTGTCAGCACCCCTGCTATTTCCTCCCTTGCCTCACTCAGCAGCCTGGGATTAATTTCATCTGGATCTGGACATCTATCGACTTTTAAGCCTGCCAGACCACTCAGAAGCTCCTCTCTGACTATGTTAATCTCTTTAATTTTGTTACAGTCCTTCTCCCTGATTCCTCTCCCCACACTGTCCCTCTCACGAGTGAACACTGACACAAAGTATTCATTTAGACCCCTACCTACATCCTCCGGCTCCACACACAAATTACACTGTGGTCCTTAATAAGCCCTACTCTTTCTTTAGTTATCCTTTTATCTTCATGTACTTGCAAAACAACTTAGGATGTTCCTTTATTTACCTGCCAGTATCCTTTCATATCTCCTTTTTGATCTCCTAATTTCCTTTTTAAGTTTCCTCTTGCACAGTCTATATGCCTCTAGGGCTTTTGCTGCTTTGAGCCCTCAATATCTGCCATAAGCCTCCCTTTTTCTCCTGATCCAATGCTGTATATCCCTCGATATCCAGGGTTCACTGGATTTGTTGGTCCACCCTTTTTCTTGATTGGAACATGTTGGCCCTGCACTCTCCCTATTTCCTTCCTAAATACGTCCCACTGTTCTGTCACAAATTTACCTAAAAGTGTCTGCTCCTAGTCCACTCTGGCCAAATCATATCGGATCTTCTTAAAATCGGCCTTCCCCCAGTTTAGAACTTTGATTTCAGGCCCATCCTTGTCCTTTTCCATAACAACCTTGAATCTAACTGAGTTATGATCACTGTCTGCAAGATGCTCCCCCATTGATACTTCAAACACTTGCCCAGCTTAGTCACCGAAAATTAAGTCCAAACCGCCCTCTCTCTTGTAGGACCTTCTACGTTCTGGCTTAAAAGGTTCTCCTGGATGCATTTTAAGAATTCCGCTCCCTCTAAACTTTTCACACGGTGGCTACCCCAGTTATGTTGGGGAAGTTGAAACCCCCCACTATCACTACCCTATTACTGATACACAGCTCTGAAATTTATCTACATATCTGCTCTTCTTTTTCTCCTGGACTGTTAGGAGCCTTTAGGACACTCCCAACAACGTGATTGCTCCTTTTTGGTTTTTAAGTTCTACCCATACAGTTTCAGTTGAAGAGCCTTCTAAAATGTTGTCCCTCCTTACTGCTGTAATTCATTCCCTGATCAAAACTGCGACACCCCTGGCCTCTCTCCTTCCCTATCTCACCTGAAGATCCTTTATCCTGGAATATCGAGCTGCCAATCCTGCCCTTCTCTCAACCATGTCTCCGTGACAGCAATGACATCACATCCCCATTTTTAAATTTGCGCCGTCAATTTTTTTAAGAACGTAGAACATACAGTGCAGAAGGAGGCCATTCGGCCCATCGAGTCTGCACCAACCCACTTAAGCCCTCACTTCCACCCTATCCCTGTAACCCAATAGCCCCTCCTAATCTCTTTGGACACGAAGGGCAATTTATCACGGCCAATCCACCTAACCTGCGCGTCTTTGGGCTGTGGGAGGAAACCGGAGCACCCGGAGGAAACCCACGCAGACACGGGGAGAACGTGCAAACTCCGCACAGACACCCTATCCCCAGCGTGGAATCGAACCTGGGACCCTGGCGCTGTGAAGCCACAGTGCTAGCCACTGTGCTACCCCTATCTGCCTTGTTCGCCAGACTCCTTGCATTAAAATAAATACCAACCAAATCTTGCCTAATTTGCCAATGCACATCTTGCCACGCATTAACACTTCTGAACTAAAAACTGCCTCTCTATCGGATCCTCACTTTCACATCTACAAGAGGTTTATGCAGTATAGTTAGGATTAAACTTAGAAATGAGAAAAAGTGTTAAATTCTCATGAAGAATCAAATTCTGTTAAAATGAGCAGACACGACCAAAACTGTGTCATTCGGAAGGTTAACAATAACCTGGTGCATGTGGTACAGTTACATTTAGAACTATCTTTGTGTAACCTTCTTTTCCGGTTGTTGGAAAGTCCCAACATTAATCAAATCAGATAAGATCGAGGATGGGAAAGTCCACACGTTACATCGTCAGTTAATTTGCGAGAGCAGCTAACATTTATTTATTTGGTGAATGCCCTCAGCCAGGCAGAAGCACAATTGCTTCACAGCTCCAGGGTCCCAGGTTTGATTCCCGGCTTGGGTCACTGTCCGTGCGGAGTCTGCATGTTCTCCCCGTGTGTGCGTGGGTTTCCTCCGGGCGCTCCGGTTTCCTCCCACAGTCCAAAGATGTGCAGGTTAGGTGCGTTGGCCATGCTAAATTGCCCCTTAATGTCCAAAAAGATTAAGTGGGGTTACTGGGTTGCGGGGATAGGGTGGAGGTGTGGGCATGGGTGGGGTGCTCTTTCCAAGGGTGCAGACTTGATGGGCCTAATGGCCTCCTTCTGCACTGTAAATTCTATGATTCTATTAAGGGTGGAGCACCCTTTGCTCGGAAGGTTGAATCCAGGCAGGACTGGGTTTGGCAGCTCACTAGAAGTAAATCTCATTGGTCTGCGCCTGGGAAATTTCAAACCTATCCCTTGGGAAACATATTTTTCAGGTGAATATTTTGCTGACCACTAATTCACCCTTTTAAAATTTTTTACAAGTTGTTCAAGTTCAAACAGCTGCGACGGTCCAGGAGGTATGTGTAAGCGGCTTGTCAATGTTTTAGAGTTAGGTTCTGGGTGCTTCAGGATTGGATGCCATGCTGCACTCTGCAGGTCTGACCTGCGTCTGCTAGAGCGTGGGGTTCACGAACGTTACAGCAGATCAGGCGAGGAGCCTGGAGATCCGAAATCTACCAATTGTTGCAATTTCACAGGCACTCACCAAAGCATCCTTCAACAAAACTCTCATCTTGGAAATAAAGGGAAGAGCTGATGCCTCACACCGATGCCAAGATACAATAGCCCCGTTCAAGCTCCGACATTCTCACTTAAAGACAGCGAGTTAAAGGGGATTGTTAAATGGTTAACACTCACATGGGTAGTGCGAGAGAGAGAAACAGAAGTGAGAAGGAAAGAAAGAGAAAAAAAAGGAGTCATGGATCGAGAGAGAAAGACAGCGAGACAGGCAAAGAGAAAGAACTGTGAAGCCACGAATTAGAGAGCAGTGTTAACGTTTTCCACTCAATTGGGGATGGGAGATATTTTTTCCAAGTTCACAATTCGAGAGCAGAGGGACTGTTGAATCTAGTTTCCCCGAACCACACCGTTGACTGGTGTGCTGCTGATAAAGATGTGAATATTCCTGCTGCCTCACGGCGGGAGGGACCCGGGATCGATCCCGGTCCCGGGTCACTGTCCATGTGGAGTTTGCACAATCTCCCCATGTCTGCGTGGGTCTCACCCCCACAACCCAAAGATGTGCAGGGGAGGTGGATTGGCCATGCTAAAGTGCCCCTTAATTGGAAACAAAATGAATTGGGTGCTCTAAACTTATAATGTAAAAAAATTTGAATATTCCGTTCTCTTGATACTGAATCTCCCCTCCATACCGAATCTCCCCTCCATACAACAGTAAACATGCAAACTCTCGACCTTTGACCTGTTCAGACCCACCCCTGACAGGGTGTATGCAGGACAGCTATGGCTGAACTTCAGTGAAAGGGTGTTGGGACCTGTTGGATCTTCAGCCCCAATCCGAATGGGTCTCTCTCAGTTGGGCCGGGCTCGGAATGCCCCTCCCCAGTTAGTGATATTCAGCCATTGAACCTCTCCCCAGTTAGGCGACTGAAACCCATCCTGGACATAACACCATATTTACCTTAACATTCTGCTTTGTGGCACACAGTTCCTTCTCCACACCATGACCATTTTTTGCCCGTTGCTCCTCCAACTGGCGTGACAGCTGCTGGCACATGTCGGCCGTGCTGGCAAGGCGTTGCTGAAGCTTTTCTGTCTCGCCCGCCAACGAACGACACCACAGCTCCCGGGTGGCGTGAAATCTGTCCTTCTCCTGCAGGGCGTGGCGCAGCCTGGCAATCTCGCCATCCTTCTCGTGCTGCGGGCTGCCCACTATTTGTTCCACTTCTCGTTCCTTCTCCTTCAAGCGCAGTTCAACCGCCTGTAGATCCTTCAATGGGGTGAAGGAAGAAGGACAGGTCAATTAGTTTCATTCAACAACTGACCAGGTTGCACAGTGGGTAGCACTCTTGCTTTGTGTCACAAGGTCACGGGTTCAATTCCCACTCCAGACACTTGAGCACATCCTCTAGGCCGACACTCTCAGTGCAACACTCGGGAGAGATTCATCGTCCGAGGTGCCGTCCAATTGAGGATCAGTCTGTCCTCGGGGTGGATGTAAGAGATCCTATTGTGCCGCTATTTCAAAGGAAAGCTGGGGAGTTTTCCCTTGGCCAATATGCATTTCTCAACCAACATCATTAAATCCTGATTACCTGTTAGATCTTTCTGCAGCTAGGTGTGTACATTGCGGGGATTCCCACATTACAAATGGCCACGCAGGATGTCCTGAAAGGCACTAAAGAAATGCATTTTTTCCCCCCCACTGTGCCGCTGTTACTTGGTCATAAACCTAGAATTCCCTCCCTAACAGCACTACGGGAGTACCTACACCACATGAATTACAGTGGTTTAAGGAGACAGCTCACCATTTTCCAAAGGACCTTTGGGGATGGGCATCACTAACCACACCACATTCCAGGAATTAATTAGTTTGGGCATTCTAATCAGACGCCATATTCAGCAACTTCCAAAATTCCAGACTAACCTCAGCCTTCGATTTGCAACACACTGAGCTGTCACTCACTGAGTATCGAAGCCCTACTCTGTACTTCACGGTAAAAGAATGTCCCAAACTAGTTTCCTTCTCCACCCTAAGTACTTCAATTTATATTTCCCTCTCGTCAGTAATTTTTATAATCACTGTCTTTGTTAAGTAGTTTTACCTGTCTGACTAAACGTTATCAAATTACCCATGGTTAAGAATCCTCTCCATTACTGTTAGTATTTTTTCAAAGCTTGCTCAAGGCCTGTGAGCAACAAGAGCACCGTTGGCACCAGCTGAGTAATGTATTGGATACGAAGCACTTAAGACAGTAAAAGGACGAACAAGCTGGCATCTTAACACAATTTACATCCTTGGGATGTCCGGAAGCCCGTCCCAGCCAATCAATTAAAATGCAGCCCCTATTGTTTTGGAGACAACAAAAAGGGCAGCCATTTTATACACAGCAAGCTCCCACAGACAGCAGTTGGTAAAGGGATAAATGTTGGCCAGGATATCTAGGAACTCTCAATTTTGTTTTTCAAAATAGGACCATGGGATCTTTTGCATCCACCCGGGAAAAGCCTTGGTTTTTAACATCCCACCAAGAGGAGGCACCTTCAAAAACGCAGCGTTCCCTCTGGACTGCAGTGTAGTGGCAGCTGAGATCATCTGTTCAAGCTCAGAAGTGGAGTGTGAAGCCATGACCTTCTAGCTGAGGAGCGAGTGTGCTGCCAGTGGGGCTAGGTGAATTATCCAATCGTTTGAATTAAGCCTTATAAATAAATGTAGCTCACAGCACAGAAACAGGCCATTTTGCCCAAGTGATTCCTGCCAGTGTTTATCTTCCACGATGTTAGCATTCATGTCGAGAGGGCTAGAATACAAGACCAGGGATGTACTTCTGAGGCTGTATAAGGCTCTGGTCAGACCCCATTTGGAGTATTGTGATCAATTCTGGGCCCCGAATCTAAGGAAGGACGTGTTGACCTTGGAAAGGGTCCAGAGGAGGTTCACAAGAATGATGCCTGGAATTAAGAGCTTGTCGTATGAGGAACGGTTGAGGACTCTGGATCTGTACTCGTTGGAGTTTAGAAGGATGAGAGGGGATCTTATTGAAACTTACAGGATACTGCGAGGTCTGGATAGAGTGGATGTGGAGAGGATGTTTCGGCTTGTAGGAAAAACTAGAAGCAGAGGACACAATCTCAGACTAAAGGGACGATCCTTTAAAACAGAGACGAGGGGGCGGCATGTGGGGCAGTGGTTAGCACTGGGACTGCGGCGCCGAGGACCCGGGTTTGAATCCTGGCCCTGGGTCACTGTCCGTGTGGAGTTTGCACATTCTCCCCATGTCTGCGTGGGTTTCACCCCCACAACCCAAAATGTGCAGGTTACGTGGATTGGTCACGCTAAATTGCCCCATAATTAGAAAAAAAATAATTGGGTTCTCTCCAAAATTTTTTTTTAAAAACAGAGATGAGGAGGAATTTCTTCAGCCAGAGGGCGGTGAATCTGTGGAACTCTTGCCGCAGAAGGCTGTGGAGGCCAAATCACGGAGTGTCTTCAAGACAGAGATAGATAGGTTCTTGATTAATGAGGGGATCAAGCATTATGGGGAGAAGGCAGGAGAATGGGGATGAGAAAATATCAGCCATGATTGAATGGCAAAGCAGACTCGATGGGCCGAGTGGCCTAATTCTGTTCCTATGTCTTATGGCCTTGCTCGCTTTACTTGATCTAACCCCATCAGCATATCCTTCTATTCTTTCCTTCCACATGCATTTATCTAGCTTCCCCTGAAGTGATGTTTGCCTTAGCCACGTCTTTGAGAGCGAGTTCCAGGGTCTAACCACTCGGTGCATAAAGAAGTGGGGGGACCAACAGCCTGTCCTGGTCCCCCCATGCCGACTCTATAGTTAAGAAAGCCCACCAATGACTCTACTTTCTCAGAAGACTAAGGAAATGTGGCATGTCAGCTACGACCCTCACCAACTTCTACAGATGCACCATAGAAAGCATTCTTTCTGGTTGTAACACAGCTTGGTATGGAGCCTGCTCTGCCCAAGACCGCAGGAAACTACAAAAGGTTGTGAATGTAGCCCAGTCCATCGCGCAAACCAGCCTCCCATCCATTGACTCTGTCTATAATTCCAGCTGCCTCAGAAAGGCAGCCAGCATAATTAAGGACCCCACGCACCCCGGACATACTCTCTTCCACCTTCTTCCGTCAGGAAAAAGATACCAAAGTTTGAGGTCACGTACCAACCGACGAAAGAACAGCTTCTTCCCTACTGCCATCAGACGTTTGAATGGACCTACCTCGTATTAAGTTGATCTTTTCTCTACACCTTGCTATAACTGGAACATTATATTCTGCAGTCACTCCTTCCTTCCCTATGTACGGTGCATTGTTTGTACAGCATGCAAGAAACAATACTTTTCACTGAGGAGTTGAACGCGTGGCTACAGGGATGGTGCAGGAGGGAGGGTTTCAGATTTCTGGATAACTGGGGCTCATTCTGGGGTCGGTGGGACTTCTACAAACGGGATGGTCTACACCTGGCCCAGAGGGGTACCAATATCCTGGGGGGGAAATTTGCTAATGCTCTTCGGGAGGGTTTAAACTAGTTCAGCAGGGGCTTGGGAACCTGAATTGTAACTCCAGTATGCAGGAGGTTGAGTAGTGAGGACATGAGTAAGGTTTTAAAGTTACAGAAGTGTACCGGCATGCAGGAAGGTGGTTTAAAGTGTGTCTTCTTCAATGCCAGGAGCATCCGGAATAAGGTGGGTGAACTTGGGGCATGGGTTGGTACCTGGGACTTCGATGTTGTGGCCATTTCGGAGACATGGATAGAGCAGGGACAGGAATGGTTGTTGCAGGTGCCGGGGTTTAGATATTTCAGTAAGCTCAGGGAAGGTGGTAAAAGAGGGGGAAGGGTGGCATTGTTAGTCAAGGACAGTATTACGGTGGCAGAAAGGACGTTTGATGAGGACTCGTCAATTGAGGTAGTATGGGCTGAGGTTAGAAACAGGAAAGGAGAGGTCACCCTGTTAGGGGTTTTCTATAGGCCTCCGAAAAGTTCCAGAGATGTAGAGGAAAAGGATTGCAAAGATGATTCTGGATAGGAGCGAAAGCAACAGGGTAGTTGTTATGGGGGACTTTAACTTTCCAAATATTGACTGGAAACGCTATAGTTGAGTACTTTAGATGGGTCCGTTTTTGTCCAGTGTGTGCAGGAGGGTTTCCTGACACAATATGTAGATAGGCCAACGAGAAGCGAGGCCGTATTGGATTTGGTACTGGGTAATGAACCAGGACAGGTGTTAGATTTGGAGGTAGGTGAGCACTTAGGTGATAGTGACCACAATTCGATTACGTTTACTTTAGCGATGGAAAGGGATAGGTATGTACCGCAGGGCAAGAGTTATATCTGGGGGAAAGGCAATTATGATGCGATAAGGCAAGACTTAGGATGCATCGGATGGAGAGGAAAACTGCAGGGGATGGGCACAATGGAAATGTGGAGCTTGTTCAAGGAACAGCTACTGCGTGTCCTTGATAAGTATGTGCCTGTCAGGCAGGGAGGAAGTGGTCGAGCGAGGGAACCGTGGTTTACTAAGGCAGTCGAAACACTTGTCAAGAGGAAAAAGGAGGCTTATGTAAAGATGAGACATGAAGGTTCAGTAAGGGCGCTCGAGAGTTACAAGTTAGCTAGGAAGGACCTAAAGAGAGCTAAGAAGAGCCAGGAGGGGACATGAGAAGTCTTTGGCAGGTAGGATCAAGGATAACCCTAAAGCTTTCTATAGATATATCAGGAATAAAAGAATGACTAGGGTAAAAGAGTAGGGCCAGTCAAGGACAATAGTGGGACGTTGTGCTTGGAGTCCGACGAGATAGGAGAGGTGCTAAATGAATATTTTTCGTCAGTATTCACACAGGAAAAAGACAATGTTGTCGAGGAGAATACTGAGATTCAGGCTATTAGACTAGAAGGACTTGAGGTTCATAAGGAGGAGGTGTTAACAATTCTGGAAAGGGTGAAAATAGATAAGTCCCCTGGGCCGGATGGGATTTATCCTAGGATTCTTTGGGAAGCTAGGGAGGAGATTGCTGAGCCTTTGGCTTTGATCTTTAAGTCATCTTTGTCAACAGGAATAGTGCCAGAAGACTGGAGGATAGCAAATGTTGTCCCCTTGTTCAAGAAGGGGAGTAGAGACAACCCCGGTAACTATAGACCAGTGAGCCTTACTTCTGTTGTGGGCAAAATCTTGGAAAGGTTTATAAGAGATAGGGTGTATAATGATCTGGAAAGGAATAATTTGTTTAGACATAGTCAACACGGTTTCGTGAAGGGTAGGTCGTGCCTCACAAACCTTATTGAGTTCTTTGAGAAGGTGACCAAACAGGTGGATGAGGGTAAAGTAGTTGATGTGGTGTATATGGATTTCAGTAAAGCGTTTGATAAGGTTCCCCACGGTAGGCTACTGCAGAAAATACGGAAGCATGGGATTCAGGGAGATTTAGCAGTTTGGATCAGAAATTGGCTAGCTGGAAGAAGACAAAGGGTGGTGGTTGATGGGAAGTGTTCAGACTGGAGTCCAGTTACTAGTGGTGTACCACAAGGATCTGTTTTGGGGCCACTGCTGTTTGTCATTTTTATAAATGACCTGGAGGAGGGCGTAGAAGGATTGGTGAGTAAATTTGCAGATGACACTAAAGTCGGTGGAGTTGTGGACAGTGCGGAAGGATGTTACAAGTTACAGAGGGACATAGATAAGCTGCAGCGCTGGACTGAGAGGTGGCAAATGGAGTTTAATGCAGAAAAGTGTGAGGTGATTCATTTTGGAAGGAATAACAGGAAGACCGAGTACTGGGCTAATGGTAAGATTCTTGGCAGTGTGGATGAGCAGAGAGATCTCGGTGTCCATGTACATAGATCCCTGAAAGTTGCCACTCAGGTTGAGAGGGTTGTTAAGAAGGCGTACGGTGTGTTAGCTTTTATTGGTAGAGGGATTGAGTTTCGGAGCCATGAGGTCATGTTGCAGCTGTACAAAACTCTGGTGCGGCCGCATTTAGAATATTGCGTGCAATTCTGGTCGCCACATTATAGGAAGGATGTGGAAGCATTGGAAAGGGTGCAGAGGGGATTTACCAGAATGTTGCCTGGTATGGAGGGAAGATCTTATGAGGAAAGGCTGAGGGACTTGAGGCTGTTTTCGTTAGAGAGAAGAAGGTTTAAGAGGTGACTTAATTGAGACATACAAGATGATCAGAGGATTGGATAGGGTGGACAGTGAGAGCCTTCTTCCTCGGATGGTGATGTCTAGCATGAGGGGGACATAGCTTTAAATTGAGGGGAGATAGATATAAGACAGACGTCAGAGGTAGGTTCTTTACTCAGAGTAGTAAGGGCGTGGAATGCCCTGCCTGCAACAGTAGTGGACTCGCCAACACCAAGGGTATTCAAATGGTCATTGGATAGACATATGGACGATAAGGGAATAGTGTAAATTTAGAGTGGCTTTAGAGTGGTTTCACAGGTCGGCGCAACATCGAGGGCTGAAGGGCCTGTACTGCGCTGTAATGTTCTATGTTAATACATGCGACAATAATAAATCAAATCAAATCAAAAAGGGTTAGGTGGGGTTACGGAGATAGGGTGGGGGAAGTGGACTGAGGAAGGGGTCTCTTTTCGAGGGCCGCTGCAGACTCGGTGGCCTCCTGCACGTAGGGATTCTACAATTCGGTGGACACAATCCAATTCGGGACAAGGAATAGGCATTCCTGGCAAGGCCGGCATCATTGCCCATCCCGATACAACTGAGCGCCTTACTTTAATACTGAGGGCATTAAAGTTGGCTCCCTACCTGTTGATATGGAGTCACATATAGTCCAGGCGAGGCAAGGATAGCAGATTGTCCTTAAAGGACATTTGTAACCAGATATTTTAAAACTGCAATCCAATAATTTCATGGTCACAATTACTGATACTAGCTTCAAATCCACTTAATAGAATTAATTTGGAATAAAATTTCCCAGCTCCATACTGGACCTTGAACTCAGAAACATTAGCCCAGACCTCGGAGTTATTAGTTCACTAACCATTACTAATATCCCTGATGTACCCCCCAGTTTTCACGGTTCAAAGGGACTTGGTTTTGAAAGGGCCATAATGTCATCTTATTTCCAGTGCTGTTTGAATATCACATTATGTATTTGAAACATGACCAACATGGCTGGCTCTCAACTGTTCGACGAAGTAGCCTTTGAGGAGGATATCGAAAATTCCAGGAGGGCTACTTTTCAAAGAAGAGTAAAGGAGTTCTCCATGGTGTCCCGGACAATAGTTAACCCTCAACCAACATCACTCAAGTAAAATAACTGGTCATTATCTCATCGAAGATCGTGGGAGCTTCCTGTCTGCAGATTGGCTGCTATGTTGCCTGCATTACAAGTGACAACGGTTCAGCAGAACCTCAAAGTGCTTTGGGTTGTCCTAAGGTCACGAAATGTGCTCTGTAAATGTAAATTTGTTCTTTCTTCGTATGAGAAAACTTGACATTGGGTGCGAGTGGTGACACAAGGAAATGAGCTATGATGAGGTCTTGTGGTATTCATGGTCAGCTAGATTGATATGACTAGTTTTCGAACAAGTAATGATGAATGGGTGGATATTTACCAGAAGACAAGTGCCTTCACCTGATATTAGTCATTTGATCAAATGACCCTGAATATCATTTATTATCAGGTAATGTTGTTGCTCAACATTGTTTCCCTGACACAGCAGACAGCATCGTTCCCACAAGGGGTGGGATGTTAGGTGGCTCATTCTTAGTTGTCTGTCTCTCATGTTGCCATCCCCTCTGCTGAGGAGGATGCCTCGCCCTCAGCCTTACCGAGGTAGGCAATCATCCCTCAAACAGACTGTGGCTCTTTTCACTGGAAAAAAAAAAAAAAAGAGGGATAACCAAATCGTGGCCTGGTTAGATGTGAAGATGATGTTCCCACTTGTGAGAGAGACCAAAACTAGGGGCCATAAATGTAAGTCAGTTGCTCGTAAATTCAACAGGGAATTCAGCAGAAACCTCTTTCACAGAATTGTTACAGCGCAGGAGGCCGCCATTTTGTCCAGTGTCCAGTTCATTCCCTCCATCCACGTCACAATAAAAAGATCATCTGGTCATGATCTTGGGGCAGCACGGTAGCATTGTGGATCGCACAATTGCTTCACAGCTCCAGGGTCTCAGGTTCGATTCCCAGCTTGGGTCACTGTCTGTGCGGAGTCTGCACGTTCTCCCCTTGTCTGCGTGGGTTTCCTCCGGGTGCTCCGGTTTCCTCCCACAGTCCAAAGATGTGCAGGTTAGGTGGATTGCCCATGCTAAATTGCCCTTAGTGTCCAAAAAAGGTCAGGTGGGGTTGCTGGGTTACGGGGATAGGGTGGGGGTGTGGGCTTAAGTAGAGTGCTCTTTCCAAGGGCCGGTGCAGACTCGATGGGCTGAATGGCCTCCTTATATGTATCCAGTTCGTTATTTGTTGGGCTCCACTGAGGATAGAATTGGGGGCGGGCAAGAGCACAACTGTGGAATTTATGAAAATGTGATTGCTAGGATTCCCTGACATCAAGGGCTTCAGGCAACAGATCAAACCTCTCGGAAAAATACAACTCCATGCAAGTGGTGTTCCGGTAAATTGTGTACATCAACAAGGATTGGAAATCCATTCTGGCTGTACATCATTGCTGCATTGTCTATATTACAACAGTGATCAGACTTTAAAAGTACTTCATTGGCTGTGAAGTGCGCTGGGACATGGGGGTGAGAGGTGCTATAGAAATGCAAGTTCCCCCCCCCCCCCCCTCCCTCCCCAATGGGGAAAACCATGTCATAAAAGCGGTTCCTTCTGTGTGAACTGTAATCTGGTTGACTTTTAAATAAGGAACAAAAATGCAACAACTTCTCTTTTACTGCTCCTTAAAATAAAGATACTGACTGTTCCTTCCTCCTCAGGAGGTGGGCGTCTCAGGCGAGATTGGGCCAGCTTTGAACAATCTGCTGGTGAACTGCTGGACACAACGGGGTCTCTTGCCAACCACTTCAGGGACAATTCAACTCCAGGGCTTTGGTGGGGAGCAGGAGTCACACAGCCGGGTCTTGAAGGCCACAGGTCCCTTCCCTCAACGAACCACTTATTTGCTTGTATATATTTCTGTGGCCTATTGATCGCAAAGTGATTCACGGACGGTGCATTACGTAAAGTGGTCATGGAGACAGCGCGCGCACGCGCGCAACACACACACACACACACACACACACATGCGCGCGCAACACACACACACACACACACACATGCGCGCGACACACACACACACACACACACACACACACACATGCGCGCGACACACACACACACACACACACACACACACACATGCGCGCGACACACACACACACACACACACACACACACACATGCGCGCGACACACACACACACACACACACACACACACACATGCGCGCGACACACACACACACACACACACACACACACACACATGCGCGCGACACACACACACACACACACACACACACACACATGCGCGCGACACACACACACACACACACACACACACACACATGCGCGCGACACACACACACACACACACACACACACACACATGCGCGCGACACACACACACACACACACACACACACACACATGCGCGCGACACACACACACACACACACACACACACACACATGCGCGCGACACACACACACACACACACACACACACACACATGCGCGCGACACACACACACACACACACACACACACACACATGCGCGCGACACACACACACACACACACACACACACACACACATGCGCGCGACACACACACACACACACACACACACACACACATGCGCGCGACACACACACACACACACACACACACACACACATGCGCGCGACACACACACACACACACACACACACACACACATGCGCGCGACACACACACACACACACACACACACACACACATGCGCGCGACACACACACACACACACACACACACACACACATGCGCGCGACACACACACACACACACACACACACACACACATGCGCGCGACACACACACACACACACACACACACACACACATGCGCGCGACACACACACACACACACACACACACACACACATGCGCGCGACACACACACACACACACACACACACACACACATGCGCGCGACACACACACACACACACACACACACACACACATGCGCGCGACACACACACACACACACACACACACACACACATGCGCGCGACACACACACACACACACACACACACACACACATGCGCGCGACACACACACACACACACACACACACACACACATGCGCGCGACACACACACACACACACACACACACACACACACACATGCGCGCGACACACACACACACACATGCGCGCGACACACACACACACACATGCGCGCGACACACACACACACACATGCGCGCGACACACACACACACACACACACACACACACACACACACACACACACACACACACACACACACACACACACACACACACACACACACACACACACACACACACACACACACACACACACACACACACACACACACACACACACACACACACACACACACACACACACACACACACACACACACACACACACACACACACACACACACACACACACACACACACACACACACACACACACACACACACACACACACACACACACACACACACACACACACACACACACACACACACACACACACACACACACACAGGCGCAACACACACACAGGCGCAACACACACAGGCGCAACACACACACACACACAGGCGCAACACACACACACACACACAGGCGCAACACACACACACACACACACACAGGCGCAACACACACACACACACACACACAGGCGCAACACACACACACACACACACACACACAGGCGCAACACACACACACACACAGGCGCAACACACACACACACACACACACACACAGGCGCAACACACACACACACACACACACACACAGGCGCAACACACACACACACACACACACACACAGGCGCAACACACACGCAACACACACATACACAGGCGCAACACACATACACAGGCGCAACACACACACACAGGCGCAACACACACACACAGGCGCAACACACACACACAGGCGCAACACACACACACAGGCGCAACACACACACACAGGCGCAACACACACACACAGGCGCAACACACACACACAGGCGCAACACACACACACAGGCGCAACACACACACACAGGCGCAACACACACACACAGGCGCAACACACACACACAGGCGCAACACACACACACAGGCGCAACACACACACACAGGCGCAACACACACACACAGGCGCAACACACACACACAGGCGCAACACACACACACAGGCGCAACACACACACACAGGCGCAACACACACACACAGGCGCAACACACACACACAGGCGCAACACACACACACAGGCGCAACACACACACACAGGCGCAACACACACACACAGGCGCAACACACACACACAGGCGCAACACACACACACAGGCGCAACACACACACACAGGCGCAACACACACACACAGGCGCAACACACACACACAGGCGCAACACACACACACAGGCGCAACACACACACACAGGCGCAACACACACACACAGGCGCAACACACACACACAGGCGCAACACACACACACAGGCGCAACACACACACACAGGCGCAACACACACACACAGGCGCAACACACACACACACGCAACACAGGCGCAACACACACACACACAGGCGCAACACACACACAGGCGCAACACACACACAGGCGCAACACACACACACAGGCGCAACACACACACACAGGCGCAACACACACACACAGGCGCAACACACACACACAGGCGCAACACACACACACAGGCGCAACACACACACACAGGCGCAACACACACACACAGGCGCAACACACACACACAGGCGCAACACACACACACAGGCGCAACACACACACACAGGCGCAACACACACACACACACAGGCGCAACACACACACACACACAGGCGCAACACACACACACACACAGGCGCAACACACACACACACACAGGCGCAACACACACACACACACAGGCGCAACACACACACACACACAGGCGCAACACACACACACACACAGGCGCAACACACACACACACACAGGCGCAACACACACACACACACAGGCGCAACACACACACACAGGCGCAAACACACACACACACAGGCGCAACACACACACACACACAGGTGCAACACACACACACACACACAGGTGCAACACACACACACACACACACAGGCGCAACACACACACACACACACAGGCAAACATAACGCCACAATCTGGGCCTCTGGTTTCCATAGGAAATTTCACTTTGTCAGCTTAGACACCAGGAGTGCCAGTGCCGGGGGTCAGACAAGCTGCTGAGGCAGGGCTCAGAGTGTTGTCCCAGGCAACTGGTTGGGAAATGGATGGGGGTCTCTCTCCCCCCCCCCCGTTATCTTAAATACATGAAGCTTTTTGCAGACTATTTGAAGCTGTCAGTGCTGCTTCTCCTCTCAGCCCAGTCTCCCCCCCACCCAGCCTCCCCCCCCCCAGTCTCCCCCCACCCCCACCCCCATCCCCGTCTCCCCCCCAGCACCCCCCGTCTCCCCCCAGCCTCCCCCACCCCCGTCTCCCCCCAGCCTCCCCACCCCCGTCTTCCCCCAGCACCCCCCGTCTCCCCCCAGCCCCCCCGTCTCCCCCCCCACCCCCCAGCCTCGTCTCCCCCCCCACCCACCCCCAGCCCCGTCTCTCCCCCCCACCCACCCCCGTCTCTCCCCCCCCACCCACCCCCAGCCCCGTCTCTCCCCCCCCACCCACCCCCAGCCCCGTCTCTCCCCCCCCACCCACCCCCAGCCCAGTCTCTCTCCCCCCCCACCCACCCCCAGCCCAGTCTCTCTCCCCCCCCACCCACCCCCAGCCCCGTCTCTCTCCCCCCCCACCCACCCCCAGCCCCGTCTCTCTCCCCCCCCACCCACGTCTCTCTCCCCCCCCACCCACCCCCAGCCCCGTCTCTCCCCCCCCACCCACCCCCAGCCCCGTCTCTCCCCCCCCACCCACCCCCAGCCCAGTCTCTCTCCCCCCCCACCCACCCCCAGCCCCGTCTCTCTCCCCCCCACCCACCCCCAGCCCCGTCTCTCTCCCCCCCCCACCCACGTCTCTCTCCCCCCCCACCCACCCCCAGCCCCGTCTCTCCCCCCCCCCACCCACCCCCAGCCCCGTCTCTCTCCCCCCCACCCACCCCCAGCCCCGTCTCTCTCCCCCCCCCACCCACGTCTCTCTCCCCCCCCCCCCCAGCCCCGTCTCCCCCCCCCCCCAGCCCCGTCTCCCCCCCCCCCCAGCCCCGTCTCCCCCCCCCCCCCAGCCCCGTCTCTCTCCCCCCCACCCACCCCCAGCCCCGTCTCTCTCCCCCCCCACCCACGTCTCTCTCCCCCCCCACCCACCCCCAGCCCCGTCTCTCCCCCCCCCCCACCCACCCCCAGCCCCGTCTCTCTCCCCCCCACCCACCCCCAGCCCCGTCTCTCTCCCCCCCCACCCACCCCCAGCCCAGTCTCTCTCCCCCCCCACCCACCCCCAGCCCCGTCTCTCTCCCCCCCACCCACCCCCAGCCCCGTCTCTCTCCCCCCCACCCCCGTCTCTCCCCCCCCACCCACCCACCCCCAGCCTCGTCTACCCCCCCAGCCCCGTCTCCCCCCCCCAGCCCCGTCTCTCCCCCCCCCCCAGCCCCGTCTCTCCCCCCCCCCCCGCCCCGTCTCTCCCCCCCCCCCCCCAGCCCCGTCTCTCCCCCCCCCCCCCCCCAGTCTCTCCCCCCCCCCCCCCCCAGCCCCGTCTCTCTCCCCCCCCCCCCCCAGCCCCGTCTCTCCCCCCCCCCCCCCAGTCTCTCCCCCCCCCCCCCCCCAGCCCCGTCTCTCTCCCCCCCCCCCCCAGCCCCGTCTCTCCCCCCCCCCCCCAGCCCCGTCTCCCCCCCCCCCCCAGCCCCGTCTCTCCCCCCCCCACGCCCCCCCAGCCCCGTCTCCCCCCCCCAGCCCCGTCTCCCCCCCCCCCCCAGCCCCGTCTCCCCCCCCCAGCCCCGTCTCCCCACCCCCAGCCCCGTGTCCCCCCCTCCCTGGCCTGGGTCACATTGCTCCCTGTAACAGGTTAGGGGGGGGGGGGGTCCCCGGGTGCCGTTACCTTTTCCAGTTTCTCCTTCTGCAGCTGCCAGGCCGCAGCCGAGTCCGCCAGCTCCTGCTTCACCTTGCCCAGCTCCTGGAGCAGACAGTCCACCAGGGAGCCGGAGGGCCCGAAGCTGAGGGCGGCCTCGGGCCCGGCTCCCCCCGCGCTGCTGCCCTCGTAGGCGGCCAGGCGAGCCTGCAGCTGCCGCACCAGGCCGCCCTGCAGGGCCAGCTGCCGGCCGAGCTGGCCCACCTCCTGCCGGGCTTCGTGGTAGAAAGTACTGATGGTGCCCGAGCTCCGCAGCCGGCCCTTCAGCAGCCGGTTCTCCTTCTGCAGCCGCTCCAGCAGCTCCGGGGAGCCGGGCACACGCTCCCCCTTCCCCTCCTTATCCACAGACATGGTCCTCAGAGTGTGTGAACCGCAGCAAAGTAGCGTCGGCTCTGACTGCAACAAGCGGAGGAAACTATCTGAATGGAGACATTGTAGCAAATGTTGCAAATGTCTCAAAAATGTTGCCAAAAACAGACCACAGTTTAGATTTAGAATCAAAGCTGATCAATAACCTTCTTAATCTTCAATGTGTATTAAAAAGCTGATTGATGAATAACCTTCTTAATCTTCAATATATATTAAAAGCTGATTGATGAATAACCTCAATCTTCAAGCCAGCCAGTTTCAGGTTTAAATCAGATTGTAACAAGCTCAGAAACTGACAGTAAATCAGCCCAGAAAAAAAGTTCCACTGAAAGTTCCCAAAAGTCAGCCTATGTATCTCTCGGATTCTCCAAGCTGACAGCAGACTTGTCTCCAGGAGGCTCTGTAGTCAGTGTGCAGCCTGTCCGTCCCCAGGGGCAGTGACTGAATGTATCCATTCCGTCCGCTCCCTCTCATGTCGCAATGGCTGGCTTTCCATCTCCACTTGGAATTTCCTCTCGGGGATTCCCCTCCTTCTCTGCGGATTTTTCTCGTACTTTTCTCTCTCTCTCTCTCTCTCTTAGATCAGAAAAAAGTGCCCCAAGTCGCCCCGTTTACCGCACGTGTGGATTGAGGATTTCTGGGGAACAGCTCCAGGGTTTTTGTGATCCAGAAATAAAGCCACCGAGAGTTTGTTTAAACCCCATGACACGTGTCTGACTGGAAGGAAGGACTTGGCTTTAGGGACCTTGTGACGTTCTGACGCTTCCTGCTCTGTCCCCACAAGGAGGATTCAGGGTTTTTTTTTAAATTTTAAGCATGGGATTTTCAATCTTTAATCTGCTCCCCAATCCTTTGAGAAGACATTATCATAAACTTGTGTTTCTCTTTATTTTGTGCTGGTCTGTGGGCCGGCTCCCCTGTTACAGCGACGCCTCCTTGAGTTCATTTCATTTCAGTTTCACATGAAGGTGAAAAGAACGGGACATTTCCTGGGGAATGAGCTGGTGGGATTGCCAATTTGTCAGCAAACTTTACTGGAATGATATGTAAATAAACCCACCAACCCAGAGGACACACTCAAAAGCATTCGTCTTGGAATCATTTGATTTACTTGCGTAATGTTTGCCTCTTTCTCATGTGTCAATTCCAGGAAATGAGGTTTTTTAAAAAAAAAATGCATCGATCTGCACCCCCCCCCCCCCCCCCCGGATGCTCCACATCAGCCTCCTGACCGTCTCACCCTACCAGTCTACCCTTCATTCCTGTTTTCCCTTGTGTGTTTATCGAGCTTCATCTTAAATGCACCCCTGCTATAGTGATCCACCTGAGGAAGGAGTTGCGCTCCGAAAGCTAGTGATTCGAAACAAACCTGTTGGACTTTAACCTGGTGTTGTAAGACTTTTTACTGTGCCCACCCCAGTCCAACGCCGGCATCTCCACATCATAGTCAGAAAGCAAGTGCTCAGCAGCTCCGGGGACATCTGTGTAAACGGCCGGCTGTGCCCACTGGGCACCACAGGGCTTGGATTGTTTTATTGACGCCTCTTTTCACATTCTGATTTAATGTCGCGACGTTTCCGTTCTTCTTTGTTATGTTGGGGCAGTGCCCAAAGAAATGTACAGCACAGGAACAGGCCCTTCGGCCCTCCAAGCCCGTGCCGACCATGCTGCCCGACTAAACTACAATCTTCTACACTTCCTGGGTCCGTATCCCTCTATTCCCATCCTATTCATGTATTTGTCAAGATGCCCCTTAAATGTCACTCTCGTCCCTGCTTCCACCACCACCTCTGGTAGCGAGTTCCAGGCACCCACTACCCTCTGCATAAAAAACTTGCCTCGTACATCTACTCTAAACCTTGCCCCTCTCACCTTAAACCTATGCCCCCTAGTAATTAACCCCTCTAGAACATAGAAAAATACAGCACAGAACAGGCCCTTCAGCCCACGATATTGTGCCGAACCTTTGTCCTAGATTAATCATAGATTATCATTGAATTTACAGTGCAGAAGGAGGCCATTCGGCCCTTTGAGTCTGCACCAGCTCTTGTAAAGAGCACCCTACCCAAACTCAACACCTCCACCCAACACCAAGGGCAATTTGGACATTAAGGGCAATTTATCATTGGCCAATTCACCTAACCCACACATCTTTGGACTGTGGGAGGAAACCGGAGCACCCGGAGGAAACCCATGCAGACACGGGGAGGACGTGCAGACTCCGCACAGACAGTGACCCAAGCTGGAATCGAACCTGGGACCCTGGAGCTGTGAAGCAATTGTGCTAACCACCATGCTACCGTGCTGCCCTTGAGAACAAATAAATCTACATTATATCATTTTACCGTAATCCATGTACCTATCCAATAGCTGCTTGAAGGTCCCTAATGTTCCCGACTCAACTACTTCCACAGGCAGTGCATTCCATGCCCCCACTACTCTCTGGGTAAAGAACCTACCTCTGATATCCCTCCTATATCTTCCACCTTTCACCTTAAATTTATGTCCCCTTGTAATGGTTTGTTCCACCTGGGGAAAAAGTCTCTGCCTGTCTACTCTATCTATTCCCCTGATCATCTTATAAACCTCTATCAAGTCGCCCCTCATCCTTCTCCGTTCTAATGAGAAAAGGCCTAGCACCCTCAACCTTTCCTCGTAAGACCTACTCTCCATTCCAGGCAACATCCTGGTAAATCTTCTTTGCACCTTTTCCAAAGCTTCCACATCCTTCCTAAAATGAGGCGACCAAAACTGTACACAATACTCCAAATGTGGCCTTACCAAAGTTTTGTACAGCTGCATCATCACCTCACGGCTCTTACCCTGGGGAAAATGCTAGTTTTGCATCTCCCAGCTCTCCCTCTATAAAAGACATGCCGACCTTGAACGAGGGGGATCCTCATATTTAAAAATGTGAGACAATGGACTGTTCACCAACGCAAGCTATATAGGATGAACCTGTAAACAGATAGAAATATGCAATGTTATTTGTATAGAAGAAATTATATGTGTGGACCTAACAGACAACATACATCTGAACAGACAATAAATTATACAGCCCACCTGAATGTGGATGGTAATATATTCAATATATTACTGGACTGGGAATCTGGAGGTACTGGAGCTCCAAAGACATGAGTTCAAATCCCACTACTGCAGCTACTGGTATTTAAATTAAGCTAATAAAAGTTCTGGAATAGAATACCAGTTTTATTAATAATTAAATTACTGCTTTGAAAAATGAAAATCGCTTATTGTCACAAGTAGGCTTCAAATGAAGTTACTGTGAAAAGCCTCTAGTCGCCACATTCCAGCGCCTGTTCAGGGAGGCTGGTATGGGAATCGAACCGTGCTGCTGGCCTGCCTTGGTCTGGTTTAAAAGCCAGCTCTTTAGCCCTGTGCTAAACCAGCCCCTTTGTCGTAAAATCTCATCTGGTTCACTAATATCCTTTAGAGAAGGAAATCTGCCGTCCTTACCTGGTCTGGCCTACATGTGGCTCCAGACCAACAGCAATGTGGTTGACTCTTAGTTGCCCTCTGAAATGGTCCAGCAAACCATTCAGCTATTACAGAAAAGTCAAATACCAGATGGACTGCAGCGGTTCAAGAAAGCAGCTCACCATTACCTTCACATGGGCAATGCTGGTCTGGCTGCTGACACTCACACCCCAAGATTGAATTTTGTAAAAAGGGAGGTTATTCTGCTGATTGTACTGTTTCTTGTCCCATGCTTATCAAACAAAGAACAAAGAACAAAGAAATGTACAGCACAGGAACAGGCCCTTCGGCCCTCCAAGCCCGTGCCGACCATACTGCCCGACTAAACTACAATCTTCTACACTTACTGGGTCCGTATCCTTCTATTCCCATCCTATTCATATATTTGTCAAGATGCCCCTTAAATGTCCCTATCGTCCCTGCTTCCACTACCTCCTCCGGTAGCGAGTTCCAGGTACCCACTACCCTCTGCGTAAAAAACTTGCCTCGTACATCTACTCTAAACCTTGCCCCTCTCACCTTAAACCTATGCCCCCTAGTAATTGACCCCTCTACCCTGGGGAAAAGCCTCTGACTATCCACTCTGTCTATGCCCCTCATAATTTTGTATACCTCTATCAGGTCGCCCCTCAACCTCCTTCGTTCCAGTGAGAACAAACCGAGTTTATTCAACCGCTCCTCATAGCTTATGCCCTCCATACCAGGCAACATTCTGGTAAATCTCTTCTGCACCCTCTCTAAAACCTCCACATCCTTCTGGTAGTGTGGCGACCAGAATTGAACACTATACTCCAAGTGTGGCCTAACTAAGGTTCTATACAGCTGCAACATGACTTGCCAATTCTTATACTCAATACCCCGGCCAATGAAGGCCAGCATGCCGTATGCCTTCTTGACTACCTTCTCCACCTGTGTTGCCCCTTTCAATGACCTGTGGACCTGTACTCCTAGATCTCTTTGACTTTCAATACTCTTGAGGGTTCTACCATTCACCGTATATTCCCTACCTGCATTAGACCTTCCAAAATGCATTACCTCACATTTGTCCGGATTAAACTCCATCTGCCATCTCTCCGCCCAAGTCTCCAGACAATCTAAATCCTGCTGTATCCTCAGACAGTCCTCATCGCTATCCGCAATTCCACCAACCTTTGTGTCGTCTGCAAACTTACTAATCAGACCAGTTACATTTTCCTCCAAATCATTTATATATACTACGAACAACAAAGGTCCCAGCACTGATCCCTGCGGAACACCACTAGTCACAGCCCTCCAATCAGAAAAGCACCCTTCCATTGCTACTCTCTGCCTTCGATGACCTAGCCAGTTCTGTATCCACCTTGCCAGTTCACCCCTGATCCCGTGTGACTTCACCTTTTGTACTAGTCTACCATGAGGGACCTTGTCAAAGGCCTTACTGAAGTCCATATAGACAACATCTACTGCCCTACCTGCATCAATCATCTTAGTGACCTCCTCGAAAAACTCTATCAAGTTAGTGAGACACGACCTCCCCTTCACAAAACCGTGCTGCCTCTCACTAATACGTCCATTTGCTTCCAAATGGGAGTAGATCCTGTCTCGAAGAATTCTCTCCAGTAATTTCCCTACCACTGACGTAAGGCTCACCGGCCTGTAGTTCCCGGGATTATCCTTGCTACCCTTCTTAAACAGAGGAACAACATTGGCTATTCTCCAGTCCTCCGGGACATCCCCTGAAGACAGCGAGGATCCAAAGATTTCTGTCAAGGCCTCAGCAATTTCCTCTCCAGCCTCCTTCAGTATTCTGGGGTAGATCCCATCAGGCCCTGGGGACTTATCTACCTTAATATTTTTTAAGACACCCAACACCTCGTCTTTTTGGATCACAATGTGACCCAGGCTATCTACACCCCCTTCTCCAGACTCAACATCTACCAATTCCTTCTCTTTGGTGAATACTGATGCAAAGTATTCATTTAGTACCTCGCCCATTTCCTCTGGCTCCACACATAGATTCCCTTGCCTATCCTTCAGTGGGCCAACCCTTTCCCTGGCTACCCTCTTGCTTTTTATGTACGTGTAAAAAGCCTTGGGATTTTCCTTAACCCTATTTGCTAATGACTTTTTGTGACCCCTTCTAGCCCTCCTGACTCCTTGCTTAAGTTCCTTCCTACTTTCCTTATATGCCACACAGGCTTCGTCTGTTCCCAGCCTTTTAGCCCTGACAAATGCCTCCTTTTTCTTTTTGACGAGGCCTACAATACCACTCGTCATCCAAGGTTCCCGAAAATTGCCGTATTTATCTTTCTTCCTCACAGGAACATGCCGGTCCTGTATTCCTTTCACCTGACACTTGAAAGCCTCCCACATGTCAGATGTTGATTTGCCCTCAAACATCCGCCCCCAATCTAGGTTCTTCAGTTCCCGCCTAATATTGTTATAATTAGCCTTCCCCCAATTTAGCACATTCATCCTCGGACCACTCTTATCCTTGTCCACCAGTACCTTAAAACTTACTGAATTGTGGTCACTGTTACCGAAATGCTCCCCTACTGAAACATCTACCACCTGGCCGGGTTCATTCCCCAATACCAGGTCCAGTACCGCCCCTTCCCTAGTTGGACTGTTTACATATTGTTTTAAGAAGCCCTCCTGGATGCTCCTTACAAACTCCGCCCCGTCTAAGCCCCTGGCACTAAGTGAGTCCCAGTCAATATTGGGGAAGTTGAAGTCTCCCATCACCACAACCCTGTTGTTTTTACTCTTTTCCAAAATCTGTCTACCTATCTGCTCCTCTATCTCCCGCTGGCTGTTGGGAGGCCTGTAGTATACCCCCAACATTGTGACTGCACCCTTCTTATTCCTGATCCAATTGTTTTTTGAAAGTTACTGTTGAATATGGGGACGATTTTGAACATGCACTAGCCATGCACGGGATCAACGGCGCAGACGGAAAACCCTGCAAGCATTGGGATACAGGTTTCTCTCCGGAGGGATTGCATTTCCCGATTTTCACCACCCCTCGCCGGTGATGGCACGAGATCCATCCCTACAAAGGCCGTGAACCTCATTTGAATACATTTCTATCTCTTTTTTACATGTATTTGAAAACATTTGTACCTCTTATTAGTGCAGCCCCGCCACATGAATTCGCCCCTCACGAAATATTCATACCTCGCCAATGTGATGTCGGCAGTGCCAATCTGGCAGTGCCAAACTGTGCCGGGGGCAGTGCCAGGGGCAGGACCTAGTGGGAGCAGCATTGAGGGGGGGGGGGGGGGACATTGATGTGTGGTGGACGGGAGAGGAGAGCGGACACTGAGGGTGCGAGGGGGGTGCCAGCTACACTTCCATGGTGTTAGTGGGGGGGGCTGATGAATGTCGGTGGGTTTGCCAGCGAGGATCGTCCAGAAGGGGGATATGTCGGTGAGGATTGTCAGGTGGTGGGAGTGAGGGGGAGAGCCCCTGAAAGCACCATGTAGGATTTGGGGGCAGCACGGTAGCACAGTGGGTAGCACAGTTGCTTCAGATGCTGCAATTGTACAAGGTGTTAGTGAGGCCACACCTGGAGTATTGTGTTCAGTTTTGGTCTCCTTGAGAAAGGACGTACTGGCACTGGAGGGTGTACAGAGGAGATTCACTAGGTTAATCCCAGAGCTGAAGGGGTTGGATTACGAGGAGAGGTTGAGTAGACTGGGACTGTACTCGTTGGAATTTAGAAGGATGAGGGGGGGATCTTATAGAAACATATAAAATTATGAAGGGAATAGATAGGATAGATGCAGGCAGGTTGTTTCCACTGGCGGGTGAAAGCAGAACTAGGGGGCATAGCCTCAAAATAAGGGGAAGTAGATTTAGGACTGAGTTTAGGAGGAACTTCTTCACCCAAAGGGTTGTTTATGGAATTCCTTGCCCAGTGAAGCAGTAGAGGCTCCTTCTTTAAGTGTTTTTAAGATAAAGATAGATAGTTTTTTGAAAAATAAAGGAAATAAGGGTTATGGTGTTCGGGCGGGAAAGTGGAGCTGAGTCCACAAAAGATCAGCCATGATCTCATTGAATGGCGGCGCAGGCTCGAGGGGCCAGATGGCCTACTCCTGCTCCTAGTTCTTATGTTCTTATGTTCTTATGTTCACAGCTCCAGGGTCCCAGATTCGATTCCTGGCTTGGGTCACTGTCTGTCTGGAGTCTGCACGTTCTCCCCGTGTCTGTGTGGGTTTCCTCCGGGTGCTCCGGTTTCCTCCCACAGTCCAAAGATGTGCAGGTTAGGTGGATTGGCCATGATAAATGTCCATAAAGGTGAGGTGAGGTTACTGGGTTAGGGGATCGGGTGGAGGCATGGGCTTAATTAGGGTGCTCTTTCCAAGGGCTGGTGCAGACTCGATGGGCCGAACGGCCTCCTTCTACACTGTAAATTCTATGATTCTATGTTTCCTTTCAGGCATTGCCTTCATGATAAGACCCGTCCAACATAATATTTGCAAAGGAGGAACGTGAAAAAGCTACCCAGTCTCTTAGATTTATGTATGGTTGATGTCAATGTGATGTGATAGAAATCGATCCCAGTAAGCTTGGTGATCTGTTCATGGGTAAATCGAAAGAAGATGAATAAGAGATGGTTAAAAACTGATGTAGGATCCTGTGCTCAATCAGATATCCCCAGGCAGAGACAAACGTCAACTACTGCTGGAGGATTCTCAATTCTGTGAAAAACATTAGTTGGCCTGCCTGAAACATTTTGATCTACCAGTCCACAACTCAGTGTTGCAAACCAGTACATTCCAAAGTCCCGGATTACATACTGAAGGACACACAAAATCTCGGGGCAGCTGCTACACGGCACAATAGGGACAAGACACAATGAGTGCACCGAGGGGTGGTGACTTTACATAGGTACATAGTAAATATTACATGGATTGTAATTGCTTTGAGGCACCTCAGAGTGCAATATACAAAAGAAAAGTTTCATTTTATTGTACTTTCAATAATGTCCAATTTGAAATATGTTGGATTATTCTTTTAGAGATTGTATGAATAAAGCATATTTTTGGAGAGACCTTTGGCAGGGCATGAAGAATCCACACCAAGTTGGTCAAAACAAAAACTTACTTTATTTTACAACTATTATATACGGCTCCAGTAGCTTCCTTATTGAGGGAGCTCGTATTCTTCTGCAAGATCTATGAGTAATTACTCATCCCGCCCCTGGAAGACCCGATTGAATTATAACAGAGACAACATTAAACTAAAAGAAAATACATACGAAAAAGCAAAAATTAACACCGATCCTGGAAATGGCAAACGATTCAAAGAACAGCAAAGGGTGACAAAACAGATAGGAAGAGCTCCAAAAAGCGAGTATTAAAAATTTTTTTTAGAGTATCCAATTCTTTTTTTCCCAATTAAGGGGCAATTTAGCGTGGCCAATTCACCTACCCTGCACAACTTTGGGTTGTGAGGGTGAGACCCACGCAGACATGGGGAGAATGTGCAAACTCCACACGGACAGTGTCCCGGGATCGATCCCGGCTCTTCGGTGCCGTGAGGCAGCAGTGCTAACCACTGCGCCACCATACTGCCCTGTCCAAAAAGAGAGTATGAAACAAAATTTGTAATGGATGTTGAAATCAGCAGAACAGTAGTCCTAACATATAGAATGTAGACAAGCAAACATAGATGGATAACCAGAAATATAGGCACTCACAAAAATCAATTGGGAATTTCCAACATTAAAGTAAAGTTTGTCGGGGATACTAGAATCAGCAGGTTTCAATTGACCATCTTTCCTTCAAAGAAAAGCCTCAGCCTAGCCTACTGAACACGTTTAATCTGTGTGGTTATTTAACATTGCAAAGCTTTATTAACATTAACATAGAATTTACAGTGCAGAAGGAGGCCATTCGGCCCATCGAGACTGCACTGGCTCTTGGAAGGTCAACACCTCCACCCGATCCCCATAACCCCACCCAACACTAAGGGCAATTTTGAACACTAAGGGCAATTTATCATGGCCAATCCACCTAACCTGCACATCTTTGGACAGTGGGAGGAAACCGGAGCACCCAGAGGAAACCCACGCACACACGGGGAGGATGTGCAGACTCCGCGCAGACAGTGACCCAAGCCGGAATCGAACCTGGGACCCTGGAGCTGTGAAGCAATTGTGCTATCCACCATGCTACCGTGCTGCCCTCGTGATTACTCGTGATAATGTTACAAGAGTAATTTTTCTTATCCCCTAATTTAGCCCCAGTCCACTTCTTTGTGACCCAGAATGCACTCAAATGTGCCAGAGAATCTGCTTAAAAAATCTCACCCTCACCATTATCTTTTAAAATAATGTATTATGTGGGCGTCACTGGGAAATTTGTCCTAGAGTTCTCCCATTCTTTTCCAAGCCCACAACAGTGAAATTGAACATATCCCTCCAAAACCTGAGGAACAACATAGGAGGAGGCCATTCAGCCCTTGAGAATGTTCCACCATTCAGTAAGTTCATGGCTGATCCGTCCCTTCCCTAATAAAAATCTACTTTTCAGTCTTGACTCCCATGGACTCCCAACATGATTTTCACTATCCTTTGCGTGATTTGCCTCCTGCATGGCTGAGCTCTAAGTTTAAGATTATGCTCTCTTTCTCTTTATTTCCCCACCTTTTTAGCGATCGATCAAATTTATTTACTATTTTATACATCACAATCAGTTCTCTCCCTCAAGGTGAGAATTGGATGTCTGGACACAGAAAGTTGACAACTCACCATGATTAAAGATTAAATCCAGGAGAAAATCAGAGTGGCATCATAACAAATGTATCTGAATATTGGCTTTAGATTAATGGATAAAATGACAGATTTAAATTTATTGTCACATGTACCGAGGTACAGTGAAAAGCATTGTTCTGCGTACAGTCCAGACAGATCGCTCCATACATGAAAGACATAGGACATATGATAAATACGCAATGTAAATACATAGATACAGACATCAGGTGAAGCACACGGAGTGTAGTGCTACTCAGTAGAGAAGATGCATAGAGAGATCAGTTCAGTTCATAAGTGGGCCATTCAGGAGTCTGGTAACGAACAGGAAGAATCTGTTTTTGACACTGTCAGTGCGTGTTCTCAGACTTTTGTATCTTCTGCCCGATGGAAGAAGTTGGACAAGAGAATAACCCGGGTGGGAGGGGTACGTTTATCAGTTATAAAAGCATTAGAGATGTTTGATCAGGCAAGGTGGTTAGAGGTGGGAGATCAAGCAATGAAGCCTCCAGAAACACATCCAACCAGAGTTGGCATTTGGAAAGTGGGGGCTGCTGGGTAGGACTGAAGATTCATATCCAAATTCTCACAATCTGTCTTTCGTACATAAATTGATTGATCAGCACATATTGCCGGAACTGTCTGTTTTCATTTCAGTAATCAAAGTCTTCTGAGGAGTTTCGGACCAGTTTCAGTCTTGGTAACACTCTAGCCTCTGAGTCAGGAAGTTATTGGTTCAAATCCTGCCCCAGAGACTCGAGTAGGTCTTCCGGCTGGCATTTACAGCCCAAGAGCAAATTAAAAACGAAAGATGAAAAAATAAAGCATCTGCTCAAAGCTTCCAATGTAGAACTTCTCATATGATGCGCCTTGCAGGACCGAGGACAATTAGTAATATACATCTGCTTTATATCACTGGAGGCAAAGCATTTGAGAAAACCCCAGTGATTCAGTTCCTATTTTAGACTTTGAAGCCAGAATCTGACACCTTGTCATTCTTTGTCTGAGATTTATTCCCAATGACGTGATCAGAAAGGACTCAAACCAGAAAATCTGTCTTCTAGCAATTCAATCTGAAACTGAACTGTAGTGAAGCTGTTAATTGGTTAAGTTGTGAATGGTATGAGAGCTTACCCCACATTTCTCACACTAATTGTTGGACCTGAGGAACTCTGGGGGCAGTACAAGTGAGGTCATACACAAAGCATTCAGTGGAAATGTCCTGCAGTTTCAAAATCACAAACTGTATGAGCGTGATGACATTAAGAAGCAAACACGGTCCTGCTCATTTCCATTCTGATAAATTAGAGGATTAAGTTTGTTTGTTCTGCCTGCCTCCTCAGCGGTCAGGACTCTCGCTTCTGACCTGACCTGGAAGGTCAGAAGCTGTGCAAATCTGTTAATGGATAAAATGACAGAAAAACCAGTGGGAGGTGTTCAGAAAACACTTTAGTGCGATACAGAACCAATACCCCGAAAGGGCAGAGCTTTACTTGCCAAAAATAAAACCAGTGGACAATTAAAGAAGTAAGATACGACTTAATTAAAATAAAAAGCTTATAAAAATGCAAAAGAAGCATATCCTGGCAAACGGAAAAGATACAAAGAACAGCAAATGATGATGAAGCAAGTAGTACGGGAGCGTGCAAAAAGGAACTGGGAAAAAGATAGCGAAAGCAACACAAAACATTTTTACAATCATCTTAGGAAAAAGAGAGTGGCAAGAGCAATGTAAATCCATTGAAAACTGACCACGGTGATATTGTCAATGAAAATAAAGAAATGATGGACATGTTGAATAATTACTTTGCTTTGTTCTTTACAGTAGAGAAAGAGGTCAGCGAGACTTGGATCTTACGGAAAGGGGAAGCCAAACAGCTTTGCAATGTGGGTTTGGAGCTGAATGGAAAGATTTAGTTGGACGGGAAAAGTAACAAATGGTGTGGAGAATGAATGGAAAAAGAAACCTGCTGAAGGTAATTAAGAACAGACAGAGGGTCTGGGTATGGCACATCTTAAGATAAAATCGACTTGTAAGAGAAGTAATGAAGGGAAGACTGCAAGGAAAATGAGGAAGAGAAAAGAAGAGATTATCAATCCTGGGTGTCGTGAAAAGTGAAGGAAGTTATTAGCAAATTAAAGACTTGTCCAGGATAGAGAGAGACATGAGGAAAACTATTGTAAGCCAAAGTCCTGCCTTTGAGCAGAGTATGGATGACGATGATGGATACTGGCTATCCCAAGGAAATTAACATTTAATCAGAGACAAGGACTCACCAAAAGTAACATAAGCAAAAGAGCAGGGATGAAGACATTAATTGCACTGAAGGGTGGCAAGTTCACAGGACCAGATGGTTTCCATCCCAGTCTTTTAAAGAGGGTCGGTGAGAACATTGTATGTACGCAAACTATAATCTTGCAAAGTTCTCTTAATTTGGAAACCGTTCCTTTAGTTTGAAAAATTGCATGAGTCATTCTGCTAGCCTTGCGGAAATTGTAGATTTGTGTAACATCTATTATTGGGAAATTACAAAAGTCTAGAATTATAGATAGTGTGACTGAGCATCTAAAAAATTTTCATTTTATGGGGAACAACCAGCATGGTTTGTCAAGGGTAGGTCATACCTGACGTTTGAATCCTTTGAAGAGGTGATTAAAGTAATGGACAGGGGAATTTCTATGGATGTTATCCATATGTTCGCCCAGAAGAGTCGCGATTAATTCTCCAGCAAAGTGACTATTAGCTAAAGCTGAAGCTCACAAAATTGAAGCTAGGCTTAGGAAGTTGGCAGGAGACAAACCTGAAGCATAATAAGCAGCTACTCAAATTCACAGGATATGATTAATGGTGTCCTGCAAAAATCTGTGCAGGGACCCCAACTATTCAATGTAGAATCATAGAGTCATACAGCACAGAAAAGGCCCTTCGGCCCACCACGTCTGCGATGGTCAAACACAACCACCTAACTATCCTAATCCCATTTCCCAGCACTTGGCTCATAGTCTTTGTCACAATATACACCAGTATATCATGGTGCAGACACACACTGATGGACACACTGTGGGACCAATCAACACACACAACACCGCAGCCAATCACCAGTGAGAGCACACGCACTATAAAGACAGGGGGCATCAGAGTTCCTGCTCATTCGAGTAGCAGCTAGCTAGGAGCACAGAGCTCACAGCCTGCAACACAGACATTCACCATGTGCTGAGTGCATCAACTGGTTAGGACAAGGCAAAGGTCTTTAGTTAAAGCTGGTATTGTATTAACCCACAGTTCAAGTATGTTTAAATAGTTAACCTTTTAATAAAATAGTGTTGCACTACTTCAAGTGTTGGTGACCTGTGTGTGATCCAGAACACCCAACACATCAGTCTTGTCTGCCCAGGGATCGCAGATGCACACCTAAATACTTCTTAAATGTTATGAGGGTCTCTGCCTCCACCCCCCTTTCAGGCAGCGAGTTCCAGACTCCCACCACCTTCTGGGTGAAAAGGTTTCCCCTCACATTTCCTCTAACCCTCCTGCCCCTTACCTTAAATCTGTGCCCCCTGGTCATTGAGCCCTCCACCAAGGGGAAAAGTTTCTTCCTGTCTATTCTATCTATGCCCCTCATAATTTTACACATCTCAATCATGTCCCCCCTCAGTCTCCTCTGCTCCAAGGAAAACAATCCAAGTCTATCCATACTCTTTTCATAGCTAACACTCTCCAGCCCAGGCAACATCCTGGTAAATCTCCTCTGCCCCCTTTCCAGTGCTATCACATCCCTCCTATAATGTGGATTCCAGAACTGCACACAATACTCGAGCTGTAGCCTAACCAACATTTCATACAGTTCCAGCATAACCGCCCTGCTCTTAAACTCTATGTCTCTGCTAATAAAGGCAAGTATACCATATGGCTTCTTAACCACTGTTTCCACCTGCTCTTGCCTAAAGGGACGGGTGTGCATGCTCACCAAGACCTCTCTGATCCTCGGTGCTTCCCAGGGTCCTGCCGTTTATCATGTATTCCGTTGCCTTGTTTTTCTTGCCCAAGTGCATCCCCTCACACTTATCCGGATTGAATTCCATTTGCCACTGATCAGCCCATCTGACCAGCCCGACTATATTCTCCTGTAATCGAAGCTAGCCTCCTTACTATTTACCACCCGCCAATTTTCATATCATCCGCAAACTTATTGATCACCTGTCCTACATTCATATCTAAGCAAAGGCCCCAACATTGATCCCTGTGGGACCCCATTGGACACAGGCTTCCAATCAAAAAGCACCCCTCGACCATCACCCTCTGCTTCCTGTCACCCAGCCAATCCTGGATCCAATTTCCTTGGATGCCATGGGCTCTTACCTTCGCTATCAGTCACCCATGTGGGACCTTATTAAAAGCTATGTCCAAGTGGACATCAAATGCATTTCGCTCATCTACACACTTGGTCACCTCTTTGAAAAATTCAATCATAGAACCCTACGGTGCAGAGGAAGGCCATTCGGCCCATTGCATCTGCACCGACCCTCCGAAAGAGCACCCCATCCAGGCCCAATCCCCCACCCTATCCCCGTGATCCCACCTGGGGGAATTTAGCTTGGCCAATCCACCTTACCCACACATCTTTGGCCTGTGGGAGGAAACTGGAGCACCTGGAGGAAACCCACGCAAACACGTGGAGAACGTGCAAACTCCACACAGTCACCCGAGGCCGGAATTGAACCCGGGTCTTGTCATAATATACACACAGGTATATGATGGTGCACAGACAGGCAGTGATTGACACACAGGATGACCAGTGAACACACAGAACACAGCAGCCAATCACCAGACAGGACACGACCACTATAAAGCCAGAGGGCACTAGTTTTCCCGCTCTCTTGGGATCCAGCCTCTGAGACAGTCAGAGCCCGAGATCAGCAACTAGAACATACACCATGTGGTGGTAAGATAGTCTGGTCAGGTTAGCCTCAGGTCTCCAGTCAAGTCAGCATAGTGTCAACCCACAGTTAAAGTATGTATGATAGTTAAGAGTTTAATAAAATCGAGACTTCCGGTTGCGGCGATGACCAGCTAAGCCGCATGTTTCGGCGGCTCCAGCTCGAACGGAACTCGGGGGGCAGTATTGGTTCGGGGGAAGCCCGGCGAACCACACACATATGTTTTGGTCGTGCCCGGCACAGGAGGGGTATTGGAGGGGAGTGACGGGAGTGATCTCGAAGGTGGTGAAGGTCCGGGTCAAGCCAGGCTGGGGGTTAGCTATATTTGGGGTAGCGGATGAGCCGGGAGTGCAGGAGGCGAAAGAGGCCGATATCGTGGCCTTTGCGTCCCTCGTAGCCCGGCGTAGGATTTTACTCATGTGGAAGGAGGCGAAACCCCCCGGCCTGGAGACCTGGATAAACGATATGGCGGGGTTCATAAAACTGGAGCGGATGAAGTTTGCGCTGAGAGGATCGGCTCAAGGGTTCACCAGGCGGTGGCAACCGTTCCTCGACTACCAGCAGCAGCAGCCCGGGGGGGGGGGGGGGGGGGGTAAATTGTTTGTGTTCTAGATGGGAAGAGGGGGTGGGGGGAGCATTACTTCGTGTTATTTGCTTAGTTCACTATATTATTTAAACAATGTTATATAGCAGGTATCATGCTACCATTTTTGTTGATTTGTAAGGGAAATAATTATGTTTGAAAACTTTAATAAAATATATTTTTTAAAAAAGAGTTTAATAAAATCGAGTTGCATTTCTTCAAGTGTTGGAAGCCTGTCTCCCTCACTGCTGCAGCAAACGCAGTCCCCGCAGACCCGGCATACCCAACACATCATGGTACCAGTGAGTTATGCTCGAGTTTGACAGACCTATCTTGAGATAGTCGGCCTTTGACCAGCGATCAGCCATCCGGTAACATGGACAGCGTCCGCCCTCCCCGCAGCGCCGCATCACCGACAACCTCAGTGCGAACTGGAAGACTTTCAAGCAGAAGTTCCAGCTGTATCTTGACGCCACCGACCTCGAAACCGCATCGGAGGCCAGGAAGATCGCTCTCTTCCTCTCTACAGCCGGGGACCACGCTATCCACATCTTCAACTCCCTCACCTTTGCTGAAGGCAAGGACAAGACAAAGTTTAAAACAGTCCTGCTGAAGTTCGACAGCCACTGTGACATCGAAGTCAACGAGAGCTTTGAATGCTGTGTGTTCCAGCAGAGGCTGCAGGGTAAGGATGAACCTTTTCAGACCTTCTTAACCCATCTCCGTATCCTCGCGCAGTCCTGCAACTACGGCTCCACTTCCGACTCCATGGTCCACGACCAGATCATTTCCGGGGTCCACTCCGATCCCCTTCGCCAGCAGCTCCTTAACGTTAAGCAGCTCACCCTTACCATCGCCATCGAAACCTGCGTCCTCCACGAGCACGCTAACAACCGGTACTCCCATTTCAAGGCGGCAGAGACGGCACGGCAAGGCCCCCACGATGCGGAGCGGGTGCAGGGCGTAAAACAGTTCCAGGGCCTGAGTCTGGATGAGGGCGGCCATTTTGCGCGCTTTTCCCGGGCTCCTGCGCATGCGCGCCATGACCAAGGGGACGGCGAGGCCGACAACCGAACTGCGCAGGTGCGCACATCGTTCGACCGCACCGCGCATGCGCGGTGGCGCACGGAGCGTCCTGACGCCGGCGCCAGGATGTGCAACAACTATGGCTCCGCCCATTTAAAGCGGCAATGTCCCGCGGAATCTCGACACTGTCTCCAGTGTGGCAAGCTTGGCCACTACGCAGCCCTGTGCAGATCTGCTCAAATGCCCAATACACAGCGATCCCAGTCGCAGCGCAGGAACATCCGGTCAGTACAGCAACCCGTTGCAGACTCCGACTCCGACATGGTTCCAGATTCCGACACCGAGGGCCTCACATCCCCGTTCCGGGTGGGCATCATCACCAAGCATATGGGGCGCGATTCTCCACCCCCACGCCGAAGTGGCCGCGCCGTCGTGAACGCCGTCGAGGTTCACAACGGCGCGGAACGGCCCCGGTCCCGACCGATTCAGGCCCTGACAATGGGCCAGTATCGGGGCCGCGTCATCTACCCGCGCCAGGCCTTGTCGCCCGCGTAAAAGCGGCGCCGAATAGATGACGCGGCCGGCGCCGCATAACGGACGTCATCCGCGCATGCGTGGTTGCCGTCCTGTCCAAATCCGCCCCGCAAGAAGATGACGGACGGATCTTGCGGGGCCGCGGATGGAAGGAGGTCCTCCTTCCGGGAGGACGGCCCGACAATCGGTGGGCACCGATCGCGGGCCACCCCACAGTCAAGGTGAAGCCCGGTGCAGGATCCCTCCTCACCCCCCCCACAGGCCGCCCCCCCAGCGTTCACGCACCGCCCACGACTGTAGCGACCAGGTGTGGACGGCGCTGGGGGGAACCCGCCGTTTTGGCCTGGCCGCTCGGCCCATCCGGGCCTCAGAATCGCGGGGGTGCTGGAGAGTCGCCATTTTGGGTATCTCCGGCGATTCTCCGGCCTGCGGCCCGCGGAACTCGACCGGGCCGTTCCCGCCGCTCGGGAGGGCGTCGGACCGGCGTCCCCGGAAATTTCGGCGGCCCAGGCGATTCTCCCAACCGGCGTGGGAGTGGAGAATCGCGCCCATGATGCTTTCAGCGAAGAAGGTGAAACAACTCCCAGTGATGAGCTTTGATCCAGACGACGAGTGATGTGCCACCCTTACGGTCAACAAGGCTTGCATTCGCTTCAGGCTGGACACCGACGCTTCAGCGAACCTCATTTCAAAGTCTGGCCTTGACACCATCCGTGTCAAGCCAAGCATTCTTCCACCGATCTGCCAGCTCCTCGACTACAATGGCAATGCCATTGCTGCCAGTGGCTCATGCCAGCTTGCGGTATCCCATCGTTCTTCAGAAGCAACCCTGCGTTTTGAAGTTGGAGGAACCAACAGAGCTTCCCTGCTTGGTGCTCGGGCCTGCAAAATCCTGAATCTTGTGCAGCGGGTTCACACCATGTCGTCCGCAGAGGCAACGGCCTCGCCAGATGCCAACTTCCAAGCCCAATTAAATGACATCATAGCACAATACCACAGCTTCTTCGACGGTATGGGTACACTACCTTACCGATACAAGATACTGCTCAAGCCGAATGCCACACCTGTGGTTCATGCACCGTGTCGGGTGCCGGCACCCGTCAAGGACCGCCTCAAGCAGCAGCTGCAAGACCTCCAGGAGCAGGGCGTCATTTCTAAGGTCACTGAGCCCACGGACTGGGTTAGCTCCATGGTCTGTGTCAAAAAACCGTCAGGGGAACATCTGCATCGACCCCAAAGATTTGAACCATAACATGATGAGGGAACACTGCCCTATACCTAAACGAGAAGAGCTCACGCCAAGCTGTTCAAGAAGCTGGATGCCTCCAAGGGGTTTTGGCAAATACAGCTGGACGCGTCCAGTCGAAAGTTGTGCACATTTAACACCCCGTTCGGTCGCTACTGTTACAACCGGATGCCCTTTGGCATCTACTCCGCCTCGGAGGTGTTCCACCGCATAATGGAGCAAATGATGGAGGGCATCGAGGGGGCGCGAGTGTACGTCGATGATATTATTATCTGGTCCACAACTCCTCAGGAGCACATCGATGGCCTCAAGCGAGTGTTCCACAGGATCCACGAGCATGGCCTCCGACTCAATAGAGCCAAATGCTCGTTCGGTCAACCAGGATTCGCCGCCGCACAGAGACTGAATTTATAGACTGAATGTTGCATTACCTTGTGATCCATTTACACATCTGTACACATTGTTTCTTCCTAATTTGGTATCTGCCCTCTATCTGCACTAGACACCTTCCCATGTGAATATGTTAACATACTTTGTATATAGTCAGGCTCCTGTACACACACACACTCACTATTTATTGACCTACACACATATTTTTAAATAAGTTTAAAAAAAAGTGGGGGGAGATGTCATAATATACACACAGGTATATGATGGTGCACAGACAGGCAGTGAGTGACACACAGGGTGACCAGTGAACACACAGAACACAGCAGCCAATCACCAGACAGGACACGACCACTATAAAGCCAGAGGGCACTAGTTTTCCCGCTCTCTTGGGATCCAGCCTCTGAGACAGTCAGCGCCCGTGATCAGCAACTAGAACATACACCATGTTGTAGTCAGATAGTCTGGTCAGGTTAGCCTCAGGTCTCCAGTCAAGTCAGCATAGTGTCAACCCACAGTTAAAGTATGTATGATAGTTAAGAGTTTAATAAAATTGAGACTTCCGGTTGCGGCGATGACCAGCTAAGCCGCACGTTTCGGCGGCTCCAGCTCGAATGGACCTTCGGGCTCCTTTAAGAACCCCAACGTGGAATTTCTTAGGGACAAAACCCGGTGTGGGGTGAGGCAACAGGGAGTCCCCCCCCACCCCAGCGGAAAAGAAAAATATCGGCGGTGGCGGCCAGATCGCGAAGAATCCTCGAGGGCAGTGGCAGAAGGAAGAAAGGAGCAAGATGGCGGCGGAGGGAGCCCAGGGAACATGGGGACCGGACCAGGATGAATTTTTAAGACGGTGTGTGGAGCTGCTAAAAAAGGAGGTGCTGGCCATGATGCTACAGGCATTAGAGGGGCTTAAGGAGAGACAAAAGGCCCAGGAGATCGAGCTCCGTGTGGTGGAGCAGAAGGTAACGGACAACGAGGACGAGATCCTGGGCCTGGCGGTCAAAATGCAGACGCACGAGGCGCTCCATAAGAAGTGCATCGAAAGGATAGAAGTCCTAGAAAACAGATCACGGAGAAAGAACCTCCGGATCCTGGGTCTCCCCGAGGGAGTGGAAGGAGCTGACGGTGGGCCTTACGTGAGTACGATGCTACGCTCGCTAATGGGAGCTTCGGGCCCCTTGGAAGTGGAAGAGGCCCCTCGGGTCCCTGCGAGGAGACCAAAGGCGGGGGAACCACCGAGGGCGATGCTCGTGCGATTTCACCGCTTCAATGATAGAGAGGCGGTTCTGAGATGGGCCAAGAAGGTACGGAGTAGTAGATGGGAGAATGCGGTGGTACGAGTGTATCAGGATTGGAGTGCGGAGGTGGCGAGAAGGAGGGCGAGCTTCAATCGAGCCAAGGAGGTGCTGCACAAGAAGAAAGTGAAGTTCGGGATGTTGCAGCCGCCGCGACTGTGGGTCACGCACCAGGAGACGCATCACTACTTCGAAACGGCGGAAGAAGCATGGACCTTCATTAAAAACGAGAAACTGGATCAGAACTGAGGGACTGATGTTGGAGGGGAAACGACAATGCTGATGTACATAGAAATGTAAATTGGGGAGGGGGGGACATTGAGAAATGTGGGCGCCGGTGGGGGGGAAGAAGAGACTCAGGCGGGGATGGGGAATGGGAGAGGGGCGGTAGGGGGAGCTGCGCCATGAGGGGTGGGACGGCTCTAGAAAACGCGGGGTTTCTTTTTCTTGTTCCCGCGTCAGAAAGATTTCATAGAATCATAGAATTTACAGTGCAGAAGGAGGCCATTTGGCCCATCGAGTCTGCACCGGCTCTTGGAAAGAGCACCCTACCCAAGCCCACACCAACCTATCCCCATAACCCAGTAACCCCACCCAACACTAAGGG